>NC_071121.1:23858750-24195000 GCF_024256425.1 Clarias gariepinus | reverse complement strand
TCTCGCGGGGAAACACTCCTGAAGCCATTCCGATATGCCGTCTGCTTCAACACACAGTCAGCTCTTCCTTTTATTTCCCCATGAATCAGATGACTGATGGCTTCACCCGGACCTCATGTCATGTCTCGTAGCTAGGCAATCCTAACTCTCTCAAACAATTCAAAAGAAGTTACTTCGCAGATAGAAAACAGACCTGTAGTCTTTTAAAATCTAAGCGTAAGGTTCTGTACTGCTCCACCATGATCCTTGGACGTAAACCGCGTATTTAAAAACAAAAACAAAAAGTTCATTTGGTTCTGGTTTGCCAGATTTTCTGCATTCCGTGTTTGTGTGTGTGCGCGTGAGGCGGACGTGAAAACGCGTCGTCAAGGCAACACGTGCGCATGCGCAAAGCTTCGCGCCTATGACGCCAACGTAAATTAATTACGTGATGATTTTATAATCAATCAAATTACATAGCCACAGTCGAAACGTGTTAAGGTTCGATTGCGCCAAAGAGCTACAACATTTTTAGGTTCTTACTAATAGCTTATAGGTACCTATAGGTACCCCCATGTACCCCCATGTCTAGTTTATAGTAAACGAATTAGCTAACGAATTAGCGGTCTGTAAAGCATAGCTAGGTTTAATATTTTCTATTTTACTTACACAGTTGGAAATTCCAATCCATCATCCCATTGGGCACTGATAGGACAGATTTAACTAAAGACCTTTTGGGGGCGTCTTCACAACACTTTGAAACCATAAATTCATCTATAGAGAGTCTTCACTGAGTTATAAATAATAGCCTATCTTATTTTCATGAAGAATGACCTTAACACCTCCTAAGGAGCTCTGAATTATAAAGTTGTTCTACTTAAGACCTGAGGTCTAGTCTGTGTGCTCGCTGTGATGATACAAATTACCGAATTGATTGAGCTCTTTTGAGTTACTCTCACTTTAATTATATGGGTTTAATCCAAACCTTATTAAATAAAAAAACAAACACCAAGAAGATGTTTATAATGCAAAAAAATTAAGTTAATTCAGACCTAACTTGTTAGGCCCAATAGACATTTCAAATATTCTCTATTATACATTGGGTCGCAATTTCAAATTATTGTATATTATAAAGTAAAATTATTGGGCTGCTTCAAGCAAATAAAAACAACTGAGAAAATGGGTTAAGAAATCTTAAAAACATTATAGAAACTGGAAGGATAGTGCTGAACCTTCAACTTAGAAGAAGAAAATATTTAAATTTGCTAGGTAGTAAAAAAAAAAAAAGATTGGACTTAGCAATAGAAATAAGTGATTTTAGACTGATCCTATGAACTGAAAGACTACGTTATCACATCTATATGTATTTTTCTCTCTTTGATGGAATAGGCATAATCCTGTACTCGGATTGTGAGAGCGGTTCTGGGAGCATGAGGAATCATTTTCACACATGAACTGCAGCCACCATATTGTGTGCTGTAATCAAAGCTAAAGGTGATTTATTGAAATCGTAGCAGGCTAGGCCGTGTATAAATGATGGTCAGGATATAAATTTGTATTGAGATGGAAATTTATTTTACTTAACAACAACAAAACGTTTTTTTTTTTTTTTAAACTTTACACTACAGCCTGTCAAAGTGTTGACCCCTCCGGAAAGGTCAGATGTTCGAGGTGTTCTCCATCAACCCCTGAAGTCCTCAGAGGAGCAACTGCAGACAAGTAGGCTAAACACTTCAGACTCAAATGATTCAAATTATTTAAATGTGTTTCTTTTGAATATGAAGATTGTCAGCTCTTCCCAAACAACAGCAACTTGCATGTTTATATGTTTTCTTCTTAATTACAGTTTCAGTTTTTTTTTTTTGTATGTTCCCTGGGTATATTGACTAATATTAATAGTGGGTGTCCCAAAATGTTCTTTGTTATCAACAGAGAATCTGAAATGAGAACTAACATACACTGGCCACAGAACAAAGAGTTCATTTGAGGCAGATTTATGAGAGCAGCTCACTTGCGTGAAAGGAAACAGCTACATTCGCATCTATTAAACGGCTTTTAACGAGTGTAGTGAAAGCCACAACAGAGTGGTATTAAATGTGCAATATCCTATGAAGAAAAATATGTTTCCAACCACTGGTGCAGGATTAAGGATCTAAGTGAGGAAAACAAATTAGGTTGCGTTGTAGCAATGAGTTTTTAAGGCTAAAGGGTTTCATGTGTGATGGCAAATTAGCAGGTTACGTAATGACTTCTTTATAAGATGCAATGTGGCAGACATCAAGAGGACATCAATACCATGACGTTAATAAAGCGATTGAAATATAGTATAAGATGGTAAGACTGTTAGTAAAAGAGACTTAATATGTTTTTACAGTTAAGGAAAAAATTCTCGTCAATTGAAAAGTAAATTCATTGACATTTTATTCACATAGTGTGTTAAACAATAAAAATGGCCACAAAACACAAACTAGATCGCTAACAAGCAAGCCCGAGGCAGGCGTAGCGAAGAAAGCCTCCCTCAGAAGACATAAAGCAAAAACCCTGATAGGTACCAGGTTTAAAAATGTGACACCAGATTGTGGGAATCCGGGAAGTCATTCATCTTTATTCATGGATTATGGCTGTATAGAAAAAGTAAATGCGTTTTGAGTCCTTATAATAGTTATATATATACACAAGTGGCTGTGGTCAGAAGGGATAAAATCACTGGCAGACTTGGTTTCGCAAGCTTTGGACCAACAGCACAATGTGAACTTGGTGCCACTATGGTGCCCCCACTGTAGATCTAATGTGATAAAATGCTAATTTGAGTCCCTATAATAGAGTATAAACAATTTGGGGTCACTTGCAAATTTCTTTGTTTTTGTTAAGTGATTTATTTTCTACATTCTACAACAATACTGGGGATTTCAAAACTATAAAATAACACATGTGGAATTAGGTAATTACTTAACAACAACAAAAACAACAGTTAGTGGTTATTTTAAGACACAGAGGTCAGCCTTTCTGTAATAGTTCTTGCAAGAACAGTATTGTCAAGTGCATTTGCAAAATCCGTCAAGCACCATAATGAAACTGCCTCTCATGAAGGCCATCCCAGGAGGGCGAGACCAAAACCTACCTCTGCCGCAGACGAGAAGTTAATTTAGAGTTATCAGCCTGAAAAATGACCAATTAACAGCACCTGAGATTAGAGGCGTTATGAAGTCTTTACAGAGCAGAAGTAGCAGAAACATCTCACCATTAACTGTTTAAAGGAGATTAATGCATTTTTTGGACGCCTTCAGCATTCCTTTACAATGTAGAAAGAAATAAAAATCAGGAACGATCATGGAGTTAGAAAGTGACCCCAATTATTCATTTTTTTATTATTATTTATTTATTTATTTATTTTTACTTTAAGGGTTCCAAAATAAACAAAAACAATTATTTTTTATAACTTTTAAAGGTATTTTTTAAAAACTTCTTTCTTCCTTAAATCTTTGTGTTGGAAAAGTGAGAATTGTGTGATAGAACCATGATCTTAGTTCTCGTGGAGAAAATAATTGTGATTTACATTTTTAGCAAAAATCATGCAGCCCTACCCTAAGATGCCCCAACAGTAGAAAGCGAAAAAGCCCTTTAATGTGCCCTACCAGTAGAGGAAACACAATGCAGTGCCCTGAAAGGTGCCCTAACAGTAGTTTAACAGAAGGTTAAACACTATAACATGCCGTATAAGGTGCTCCAACAATAGAACACACACAGTAAAGTGAAGATGTCCCAACAGTAGATTAAACACCCTTAAAGGTGCCCCAGCAGTAGAGCAAACTTAGTGAAGTGCCCTCTAAGGTGCCTTCACAATAGATCAAACTCTACAAAGTGCCCTTTAATTGCCGGAACAGTCCAAGGTATCCCAAAAGCCAAGCAAACACAGTGAATTGTCCTCTGAGTGAAGTGCCGCAACTGTATCACAGTAACAGTATATAGTGCACTCTAAGAATGTAAGGTGAGGCCTTACTAAGTCTGTGGCTGGGTTTAAGGAATGCATATGCCTACCTACAGTATAAGGTACAAAAATAACTATAAACCAGTGCTAATGCTGAGCCAACACATCTCAGTCCTTTTAATATCCACGCAAAGACAGCCATGAAGTGCCTCTTAAATTTCTGCTTCTGCCCTTCTTTATTGTCCACGCCCACTCTGGCATTCTTGACTCCTCCTTCTGACGGAGCATAATGGCAGTGACTACTC
Source organism: Clarias gariepinus (assembly GCF_024256425.1). NCBI lineage: Eukaryota > Metazoa > Chordata > Actinopteri > Siluriformes > Clariidae > Clarias > Clarias gariepinus. Next base: position 24,190,788 of record NC_071121.1, on the reverse strand, counting down.
TCATTCTGTTTCGTCTTCCTCAGTCCCTCTGTTTCCTTCATTTCTTCGATTTCTCTCTTCAAGATCCTTATTCGTTCCCTGAGGCGTTGTAGCTTTTGTCTGGCTTGCTTCTTTATCTTTTTCCTCCTGTCTCTCTCCATCTCCAGCTCCTGCTTCATCACGTAGATCTCTGCATCCATTTCCCTCTTCATTTCCTCAAACTTTTCCTCCATCTGCATCCATCTTTCTGCCTCTCTTGCTCTTTCTATCATTCTCTGCTTATCCCTCTTCCAATCCTTTTTGAAATAATTTTCTTTCCTTTTTCTCTCCCTGTCTTTTTGCTCAGATTGCTCCTTCCCTATAATACCGTGAATCACCTGCTCAATCTGTTCCTCGCCACACCGCTGCGTCTGCACCTGTAATGATAATTATGTTTTAATTCATACAAATTTGTGGGTTTTTTTTTACCATTGAAGATGCACTATTTATATAACAAATGTATGAAATATCTAAATTCTAATTATGCCCCATGTCATAGTGACTGATTTATAAAGTCAGGAAGGCAGCCTGGAGATGTTGTAAATCTCAGCAACCCAAGTTAATTTCCATTATCACTTAAAACACAGTGTTATTAAAACACTCTTACCCTCACAGGCATGTCATGTTACTTACTGATGGTTACAAAGCACTTGGACTGGAGACTCCTTCCATAAATGTAAAACAACAATAAATGTTAAACCATGTTGCAGCAAATCTCACCGTGTCATGTACTGATTATAAGCTGCTTGTTAAATGATGGCATATTTTCAACCTGTTGATTATTATTATTATATAGAGCATCCACATATTATTAGCTGTCACTATGGAAACAGTAAGTATTGGAACAAGTACATTAATAAAAAGCGGATTTGTTTAATGGTTGGATATATGATATAGGAAAAGACATAAAAATCTGATTCAGGAATTCACTAAACCCAAATCTACGTCCGATTAGGTGGCAACGGTGGCGTAATTGTGGCACTGTGGCCTCGCACCTCCACAGTTAAGGGTTTGATTCCTGCCTCGGGTCTGCTAGAGTTAGCATATTTTTCCAACATGCTTAGTGGTTTCCTCCAGGTATTCCTCTCCCAGTCCAAAGACATGTATATTAAGCTACCTGGCATTTCCAAATTAAGTGCGTGTAAGTGAGTGTGTGTGTGTGCTTGTGTCTTGCAGTGGATTGGTACCCAGCCTAATCCCCTAAGTCTCCTGAGATAGGCTTCAGGCTTCCTGTGACCCTGTACAGGATAAGCAGTATAGAGAATGAGTGAGAGAGAGATTCTTCCTACAGCTTGCACTTCCTCTTCAAGTACTGATGCTCTGTGCTCAGTGTAAAAAAAAAGGTTCATGTAGTATAAATGGCGCACCACCCCCACTGTCTCTCGTTTGATGGTGAAGCGGGACGTTTCGGTCCTCTTCTCTATTTGACCTTACCTTCCTGAATTTCTGTCCCAGTTCCTCTCTCAGAGTCGTGTCATCCCTTTGACTGGTTTTGTTGAGTAGCTCGAACATGATCTGCTTAATGTCCTGCGGATATCTTCTGTCCACTGCCTCAGACACATCCCAGGCCTCTGCGTTGGCTGAGTTCAGGATGCGGCCCCTGTGCTTCTGACGCAGACGTTCCAGCTCGGCTCTTTCCTCCTTATTCAGAGGCTCCACACAGAGTATTCTGCTTATTTCATCCAGCTGGACTTGCAAATCCGAGCTCTCCTGCTTATTCTGGTTTACAGCCTGTCTTGCTTGTTTCTTCCTCTGATATGTGAAATTGCAGACATGACAGACCACTTATCTTTGAACAATATAGCCAAATTAATCTATATACATAGGCATTAATTAATATATATGCATTAATTAATATATATATATATATATATGCAATAATTTTTTATCTCCTCCAGTAGATTAATTTGGCTATAGTGTTATATACAGTATATGCAATAATTAGAATTTTTTTTATCTCCTCCAGTAGATTAATTTACATATATATATATATATATATAAAATATGTTAAATAAGAAGTATGTTATGATTCTCTTACATGATCCTGTGTCGTTTCATTTTCTGATTCATCAGTGGCGACACTATTCGTTCAAAAAAACAAAACAAATAACAACAAAAAAACAAAAAACATAAACACTATTCTATTTATAGATCTGCACATCATCATACATGTGCAGATGAATGATATACTTATGATTAATAATGTATTGTAATCTCATTTATTGTTTAAATTGTGTAACCATCTGTACACATCCTCAGGAGCTTTCTCCTGGGTGCTTTTCCTCATGGCCCTAGGTTTCTCTAAAGTTCCTTTTTTAGGGTTTCTTTAAAAAAAAAGATATCCTTTTTAAATTCCCAGCTAAATAAGAATATTAAGCTGGGAATTTAAAAAGGATATATATATATTTTAATTTCTTTTATAAGAAAGTCATTACGAGGTTTTAAATCATAACCTAAGATCTTATTTCACATATTTAATGTTTTGTTTGTAAATGCTTGTTTTTCAAATCAGTGTCTAATAAACACTTATAATACAATAATCAGCGATCAGTAAAACGTACCTCAGCTCGAGCTGCTCTGTGTGAACGAAGCAGCTCCTTTTAGAATCGATGTTTTTCAGTATACTGATCATACGATCGGTGATCTGCATCTGATTCGCCTGCATTACCAAAAGCGGACTCAATACCTCCATGCTATTCATATAAATGTTATACTGTATCCCGGAAACACAAGAACACACAGTTTTTGAAATTATGACTTATGCTCCAGTCAACACATGATAATACAGTAATACAGTCAATACACTCCTGGTGTTTTCTCTACTCGCAACACATCTACACAATTTTAACTGGGCTGATCATTAGTCCATAAGGGGCATTTCAGCTTTATTTTAATTAATATCTAATTACCATAAACCCTAAATTTTATGTTGCTCTAGCAGTATTGGCTATTTCAGAACATTTGGACATTTTTCCTTTAACATAAGTACTCTAGATTCCATTCATTCGTCCTCTATATCGCTTATCCTTTGTGCAGGGTAGAGGAAAAACCTGGACAAGGTGCACAAAGACACACACTCACTACAGGCAATTTGGGAACACTAATTAACCTAATCTGCATGTCTTTGAATTGTGGGAGGAAACCGTAGTACCAGGTGCAAAGTCCACCAAGCACATGGAGAACATCCAAACTCCACACAGGCCAGAGGCGGGACTCGAACCCTGGAAGTTCAGACCTTGGAGGTGCAAGGTGACATGCTAAACATTATTTCGTGCTGTCCTCTCTATCTTGCATTTAAGTGAAAATCCATCAGGTATTATTCTACCTCTCAAAGATTACCACCACCAACAAATTAATATTTTTCTTCCATTTAGAAATGTGCATGCATTTGCCAATTAACATGGGGTAAAGTAGAAAAACTTTTACTTATTTCTAAAGTATGATTTTGCTTAATAAAAATAGTAAGTAAATTGTGTAAAAACAAAGACTATACCTAAAGAGCGTAATAAAACAGCAGTAAAGTAATACAAGTGTCGATCCTTTCTCTGAGTATGCATCACGCGCTGGCTATTGTCGCATAACAATCGCGCTGTTGCCTAGCGACTAGGATGTCATCATCACATAAGAGCGAGGTCATCCTTGCGCTCTATTGAATTTCATAAGATTTCTTACATTTATTTTACAGTGTATCAGCTTTATGCTGGTCAGGGTCGTGAGAGAGAGAACAAAAGAGAGAAAGACGAGTGCTTAAGTGTGTTCTAACTACACATGTGCACACCAGAGTTCCCTGTGAACAGTCACATATCCCGGTTTGCTTATAGAGCTTCTGCTTTGTTCTTCACTGTATTACATTTGACTATTTTTTTTCAGTATAATACTATGTTTATAAAATATTGATCTAATGCAAGACATCAATTGATTGAAAACATTTTTGTTTAAAATATGTTTTATTGATCATTAGCCATCATCCATGACTGGATGGGCTTTTTTGACACGTTTTATTTTATAAAGAAATTTGATTTAGTTCGAGAAAATAAACTTGGGAGTTTCAAATCCTGCATCCATTCATTTTTCTGAGTGATCGTAATGCTTAAAACCTCTACTCTGTCATCTCATCGTATTTATTCCATAAGTGCGCTATACAACCCCAAACACTGCACATTAGAATACCCCTGTCAAAAGTTAACTGGATGTCCAAGCTAAAATGTCATATTGCTGATTAATATTGATTTTTCTAATGGGTAGTGAACTCCGGTCGCAAGTTTGGAAGACAGCATCTCTCACCGCTGCTCTGCCCCAAGAGCAGCAAACCTTTTTCAAAACGCTCATGATCTCCATCTCAGACTAAATGTTGGTACTCTGCTACTACAAGCAAGTCTTTAAAATTAAACGTCCACCTAGATAAACATTCTTCAATTTCTCTTGTGAATAATTAGAGCAACCTTTTACACGTAGGTTTCCTATTGCAATAGGAAATCAGTTGTTCACCAGACTCCTGAAGGATGACAAAGGATGTCGTGCCTTTGTGCCACACGGTTACTTAGTCCTAAGATGGAGACACACTTGAGACTGGGGAGTTTGGATCATCAACACTTTACTTGCAGCAACATAAAAAAACTTGAAGAAATAAGTGCATAAACTACAAATGACATATGATATTTAAACACACCGTGCAGTCACTGGTGTGACTGTTGCTCAGCATCTATGAAAGAAACAAAAACAGACCATGGATTAGACAGATTAGCAACTGTGAGGAACATCAGAATATGAACCACGAAAAACTGGCTCACCTTCAGATGGCAGCAAGATTGGTAAAGAGATTGGAGGCCTGTTAAGCTGCGCCTCTGCCAGGGCATACTGTTGTTTAGCCAGCTTGGCCCTCTTCAGCTCCAGTGACTGGCGAGCGAGGTTGTTTGCTTCAGCCAACTGATGCTGAATGCCACGCAATACCACCAACTTTTCTCTTTCTATATTTATCAGTTCCTCGCCACAACAGCATGGTGACCCTTTTTATCTGTTGCCTCTTCTCTTCCATCTTCTCTCTTTCTGTTTAGTGTACAGTATGTAGGTTGCTTTTGTTGAAGGTTTCAACCAATGGCAATCAAGAGTGCGTAATTGCAGCTGTTTGTCAATCAGATTGTATACCAGGTGTTATGCTCGAAAATGTCCCCCTGCCACGGATTGCCCCCCTACATAATCTCTTTCAAATATTATATTTGAACATAAATAGATTTATGGTTTACAAATTACACGAAACGAATTTGATTATAAAATAAGCAAAGGGAACAAAAATATAAATTATATATATTTTTTCATATAGGCCTACAACATGTATATTTTTCTATTGCTTATTTTATAATAAATAATTTTTCATCATAAACAATCATTATTTAGTGTAATTTGTGATAATTAAAACTGTTAGTTTTGTATAACATGACAAACCCCTGCAAAATAAATGTGCCATAAAATAAACATTATATGAGAATTTGTGTTAATGGTCTCGACGGCTGTCACGTGCCTAAAAGGGGGGCGTTGTAGAGTATAACACCGCCCCCGTGTCTCAACTCCAAGAACAGACTCGACTTGAAAGTGCACACTTGAGGGTTTGAGGACACAAATGGAACGCGGCGTACAGGATGCGTCTCACAGCCGCGATATATTACACCATAACCGTATTATACCAAAGTTTGCCTTATTGTGAAATAAATCCGCTGTTTTAACCACTACAGGACTCATAGCCAGCGGTGGTTTTCCTTCCGAGGTGAGGCAGCGCTGGGCGGCTACATGAGCGCAGGACACCTGTATTACCTCCCTGGAGCTCAAATCTCCGAAATCGTTAAAGCAGTTTTTTAAACAGACGCTATCTTTACCAACCGAGTGATGTTTTGAGCTGCACACACATACATTTTCGCTTAAACAGCGCTTAAAACTACACTTTGTGACACAATAACTGTAATATTTCAAACATTTTGCAGGCTGCCGTTTGGAGAAACCAGAGAATAAAGAGTTGTTCTCAGTTGTTGAGTCAAAATAACCCAACCAGGTGTTCATTTGTACTGTAAATGACTCACTACATTACATTTGAACCAACATAGAGCAACCCAACATTGTGTTTAAAGAACCCCCCAAAAAAACCAGTATAAAGAACCCAACATTGTGTTTAAAGAACCCCCCAAAAAAACCAGTATAAAGAACCCAACATTGTGTTTAAAGAACCCAGAATAAACAACCCAACATGTGTTTAAAGAACCCGAAATAACCCAAAATAAACAACCCAACATGTGTTTAAAGAACCCGAAATAACCCAGAATAAACACCCCAACATGTGTTTAAAGAACCCGAAAAAACCCAAAATAAACAACCCAAACATTGTGTTTAAAGAACCCAAAATAACCCAAAATAAACAACCCAAACATTGTGTTTAAAGAACCCCCCAAAAAAACAGTATAAAGAACCCAACATTGTGTTTAAAGAACCCAGAATAAACAACCCAACATGTGTTTAAAGAACCCGAAAGAACCCAGTATAAAGAACCCAACATTGTGTTTAAAGAACCCAGAATAAACAACCCAACATGTGTTTAAAGAACCCGAAATAACCCAAAATAAACAACCCAAACATTGTGTTTAAAGAACCCGAAATAACCCAAAATAAACAACCCAAACATTGTGTTTAAAGAACCCGAAATAACCCAAAATAAACAACCCAACATTGTGTTTAAAGAACCCGAAATAACCCAAAATAAACAACCCAACATTGTGTTTAAAGAACCCGAAATAACCCAGAATAAACAACCCAACATTGTGTTTAAAGAACCCGAAATAACCCAGAATAAACAACCCAACATGTGTTTAAAGAACCCGAAATAACCCAGAATAAACAACCCAACATTGTGTTTAAAGAACCCAAAAGAACCCAGAATAAACAACCCAACATGTGTTTAAAGAACCCGAAATAACCCAGAATAAACAACCCAAACATTGTGTTTAAAGAACCCGAAATAACCCAGAAAAAACAACCCAACATTGTGTTTAAAAAACCCGAAACAACCCAGAATAAACAACCCAACATTGTGTTTAAAGAACCCGAAAGAACCCAGAATAAACAACCCAACATGTGTTTAAAGAACCCGAAATAACCCAGAATAAACAACCCAATTGTGTTTAAAGAACCCCAAATAACCCAGAATAAACAACCCAACAATGTGTTTACAGAAACAACTTGGCATTTAGTATCATCGAGTATATAAATATAAACTAGTATATACCTATTGTACTAGATGTACAGTACTGTGACTTCGTTTATGTGGAATTTAATTTAATTGCATACTCATAAACATGTTTTAAAAATGCACAACGGCATCTGTTGAATTTTTGAACTCCTTAACTACACTCTCCTACACTTGGTTTTGGGGCAGTGGTAGTTAAGTTAACCATAAATCGTGGGCAGGTGGTACTTGCCCTCTAACCTAGTGTGTCTAGACAGTCAGAAAAACAACATGATGGAATGTAGGTGATGGAATCTTCCCTGTCCTCAAACCCAGAGAGCAAGTACAGTACATACAGTAAGTGTCAGCCGGATTGTATAGATTTTTATCATTATTAAACGCACAGCGTTGGTGGCTCAGTGGTAGGTGTCTCGCCTTTCCATGTGGAAGACCCGGGTTTAATTCGCAGCCACTGGATGCAAACCCAAGTGCCGGACCCAAGCCTGGATAAAATTGGAGGGTTGTATCTGAAAGACTAACAACAACATCATTATTAAACACTTAACATTATTTTTTATTATACGACATGTGGTCACTTTTTTAGTGTTTTATTATTTTTTTAATTATTTTGAATTTACCACTGTAAAAAAATTGTGCTTCATTATATGCATAAAATTTCCAATTATCTATATTATTATTGTTATTATTAATTTTCCATTCACTTTTTTTCCAGCTCAAACCATCTTTTCAATAACTTTCTTTTTATCACTCCGTATAAATTAAATTTAGATGAAGGTGCAGGCATTTAAAGAAAAAGAAAAAAAGGAGTTTCTGAATGGAAAGTAGACTTACATTCCACATTTGCCTAATCTGAACATCTGTCTTACAGCCTCCTCTAGGCCTTCTACTACTACCACGCACACACACACACACTCACACACACACACACACACACACACACACGCACACACACGCACGCACACCTACATGCATTAATTGAGCTGGCTCAGAGGGTCATCAGTAGCAGATGTGTGTAAACAGTGTGCACAGCAGCAGATTGTGTTTTTCGGACAACGTGGAAGCTTTTAGAAAATTAAAACTGCCTCCAGTAAAAGTTTATCAAGCAGCTTCACTGTTTGAAGAATTGTGTGTACATTTCTTCCTGTAAAAATAAAAGAAACAGCTGTATTTCCTGTACTTTTTTTCTGTGTTAATGCAGAAACTAAGCTGTAAGAGACATCTGTGCGAGCAGCTTTGCCCTGTTGCTGTAATTAATCAGGCTAATGGTTATGTATGAGCTCATCTGGCCCAAAGAAGAGATCATCTGACTTAGACTTGAGGTAGTGCCATTCACAGCGGGGTCAGAGTTCACAAGGTCGTGACAGTAATTGTTTCCACATATTTGCCTCTCGGCACAGGGTGACCTCCGATCCGCTCTGATGTATGTGATTTGTTTGTTGGGGAAATTTAAGTGTTTAAAAACAAATTCTTTATCTGTATATTCATTTCCTCCGTCCATCCATCCATCCATCCATCCATCTATCAGTCCATGCATTTATTCATCTGTTCATGTTCATCTGTCTTGGCTTCCATTGTAGATATGCTGAAGGCATTAAACAAGTGTGTGTGTGTGTGTGTGTGTGTGTATTTTTATGTGTGTGTGGTCCAAAAAAAAATCATCCTAAAACAAAAAGAAAAAAAAATGTCTGTGTATTTACTTAACGATGTTATACATGAATCAGATTTACTAGCCAGTAATCGTCCTTTTTTTCTTTTACTTTTACTAGCAGACAAACGCGCATTGGTTAATTATGATTATATTTTTTAGATCCAGTCTCTTTGTGTGCGTGTGTGTGTGTGTGTGTGTTTCTACTGCTAGATTTTTTTTCTAGAAATAAATACTTGAGATTCTAAAAATGATCTGGAAAAAAGAAGAAGACATAATGAGTATAAGATCTTAAAATAGTGTTAAACTTATTTGCTTGTAATTTTTAACAATTAAAATAAATCAGCGGCTCTTTAGTGCGTGAGTTGAATCAGAGTCAAATGCTGATTATGAAAAATTATCAATACTGATTTATACTATATCAAGCTTACATGATCTACATGATCTACAACTACTACTATTACTACTAATAGGAAGAAGCACAAGAAAGAAAGAAAGAAAGAAAGAAAGAAAGAACGACAGAAAAGAAAAATACATGGCTCACCAGATTTGATTCCGCTGACACTGATCACCTAAAAGACTCGACTCAGTGAGTCAAATTATGATGATGCATGTTTACATCACCTGTTTTTATTTTTTAAATTACTGCTACTACTATACTACTGCTACTACTACTAATAATAAAAACTTATTTTATACTTTATTATTATTGTGTATGATATACAGTAAAATGCTTATATAACCTAAAACTAGAACCTTTTCACTACAAATGAAAATATTGCACAAAAAATATTATTAAAGCAAAAATGAAATTTTAAATAAAAAAACTAAGCTGGAAATTAAAATTACAAAATAAAATAGAAATTAAAATAGAAATATAGAAAATAAAATTAGAGGGGAACAGAATTTACAAAATGGAAAAATATAAAAATATAGAGCGTGCTTGTGACAACAGCAGTATGATTTGTAACATGGAGTTTTAAATGATCTGAGATATGTCCACAGCAGTGTGATTGCCCATGTCCTAAAATGCAAGTTAGTCCTCATCTCATGTGCAAATGAGCAGCGTGCAAACAAGAAATGTGCAACATATGAGAAATGTGCGACAACATGATTCTGATGTGTTAGCAGGAATGTAGAGTGTGTGTTTGTATTATGTGAGAAAAGCGAATCAGATTAATTTAGATATAATTATAAGAAGAAGAAGAAAAAGAAGAGAAATTAGAAGTGCTCACTTGAAAGAATCAACACAAAAAGGTGAAAATGTGATTATTATAAATACAGAACAGAGTGGTCCACGATCTATTTGTCTTTTATTACACTGTTAAATAAATAAAAAAATAATTAAAGAAAGAAAGAAAGAAAGAAAGAAAGGCTCATTAGATATATAAGTCAGTTCACACTGTTCACCTGAAAGATTTGACTCAGTGAGTCAAATGGTGATCATGCTTACATGCTCTACTTTTTCTTCTGTAAATTACTACTACAATTTCTACTACTACTACTACTACTACTAATAATAATAATAATACTCTTAGTGCTCACCTGAAAAGAACAACTTAAAATGTCAACTCATTTACAATCGACACACGACAGAAGATAACTGGGATTAATTCAATTAAAGGAATAATACCAAACACTGTAGCCAACCCATGACCTAAGACGAAAAAAAAAAAAAAAGTCAACGTAAAGTTCACTTAATGATCAACATGCATGTGGTCTGAGGTTTTGGAGTTTGTTTTAATTTGTTAATAACCTGCAGTATCTCAGCTAGTCAATTTATTTTAATCAAGTTGTGACCCAGTTTAAGAGAAAATCCCCTGCATGGTATCATTGTTACTATACAGTAGGTTGTATTTATTTGGGGAGTAGGAGATCAGTCACGTCTTTGGTGTTTGGTGCCTTAAGGGACATTAAATGTGACACATTGTATGCGGTTGTACTGAAGTACTCGAGTTGAAAAGAAAAGTCAATTGAAATGTGCTTTAAAGAGTTTCCAGTAGGCATTTAACTGTTGTTTTGGAGAGATTATATTAGAGTGTGTGTGCATGCGAGTGTGTATATTTGTGTGCTTGTGTGTGAATTGCTCTTTGGGGTTGTTTGTGGGGGGTCCAGTATGTCAAATGTGAAACAAGAACTGATGTCAGAAAAGCCACATCCCACAGATAGAGAGCAAGAGAGAGAGAGAGAGAGAGAAAGAGAGAAAGAGGGAGAGGGAGCAAGTGAGCGAGTGAGAGCGAGAGGAATTATAAGAGGAGTCCAACTTCTGTCTTGCTCCAGCTGTCAAAACAGCCCTGTACACACACACACACACTCCTCTGCATGCTCAACAGCAAGACGTATAGTGCTCTTAACTCCACACACTCTGCCAGGATCTTAAAGGACATTATTGACTCAGGATTATTATTTTTTTGTTCAGGAGCCTAGGAGGTCATTTTCACAGGGTGAGTGAAATACACTATTATTATGAATATTATTTTTAATTTAAAACCCTTACATTTACAGTATTGGGAAATGTAGAAATATAAAATCTTAAATTATTTATTTTATCAGCAACTTAAGTGACAGACAGAATGTAATAAATATTTACATAAAAATGTAAAAATATAGCCCATATTTTTTAGTATTTAGTATGACACACCTCTGTGCTTATAAGCAGCATGCATTTGTGCTGGAGTGAAAAACCTGACGATCAGTGTAAGGTCATCTGTTTATTGGATGGGTCAGAAAGTTTTGTACAAAGGAGTTCCTGTGGGAAAATTGCTAAATTGACAAATTTAAAATCAAATATTCAAGAAATTGCTTATATGATCAATTTCCAGTTTTAAATAATAATAATAATAATAATAATAATAATAATAAACAAAGTTTTAAAACACACCGTACTTGTTTTTCTCTTTGTGCTTATTCTTATTTGGTTATGTGTGATGTTTCAGTGACGATATGACACTGAAATTGTGATAGGTTTTTATTAAATTACAATTTTCAGTATAGTGAAAATGATCAGCACTTCTTAAACACGCAATAACTCCTACTCACATGAACATGCATCTGGTTTGAGATTTAGTTCAAAAATCAGCTTGTAAATTGTACAATCAAAACATTTTCCACGTTCTCTAGTTGCAGACCTTGTTATAACTACTGCATTTAATTCTTAAATATCATCACATCATTATATATTACGTGATGCCATAAGTTACATATTTTGTATGGAAATTAGTACTGTTTAAACTTTGTTTTCTTTCTCAGTTCCTGATTTTTTGCTGTCACGTACTTTTCCTTTATCTCTTCTAAATCTTAAAACAGAACTGTTTATTCGTTCAGCTGATGAATTTCCTGTCCATGTCTCTCTAGATCAGTTCATCTCTCTGTCTAATTAGCTGTTTCAAAATGCCTGATATTTCCTGGAAAAGTGCAGTTTAGTCAAGCCTAGATCTTAAATAGCCTATATGATCTTATGAAATCGATTCTAAACTAATAATAAAAATGTGACATCAGTATTGCCATTCTGACATCCTAATTTTTCTCTTTCAGACAAAAACAACCGCCTGGTCTTGCAGTAAAGTGTGCCGTCCAACGATGCTGTGGGTCACGGTGCTAATAGCAACCATATCCTGCACGCTGATGAGACACGGCCATTGCCAATCAAACTCCTCAGAAGACTTCCTGTTCTCCAGTGACCCAGCTGCCATTCTACTTCCTGACCTTCATGCCACCCTCTCACCTCTGACCCTGAATCAGGTCATAAGCCTCGAACCTAAATCTGCCACTCTCGTTGCCTCGCACTCATCTTTCATTTCGGAGAATGGATCAGTGCGAGCACGCCCTCTTCCTCCCCCACCAGCGTGCTTGCGCAGGACGTCTATGAAAGTCGTGTTTAAGTATGTGAACACCGTTCTGTCTTGTGTGATCTTCATTGTGGGCGTAGTAGGTAATGCCACGCTGCTAAGGATCATATGCCTTAACAAGAACATGAGAAACGGCCCCAATGCCCTGATCGCCAGTCTGGCACTAGGAGACCTCATCTACATTGCCATCGACATCCCCATCCACATCTATAAGGTAGTGTATTCACCAGAAAAATGCACAGAGCAGCAGGATTTGTTATTAATCATTAATCATTTGCACCATTTATTATTGTAAAGAGTAAACCATTCTAGCACCAGCACATACTGGACATGTAGTCTTTTTATGATAGGGAGCATAAAACTGTGTGTATTGTGAACATTGTGTTACAACTCTAATGTAAATTAATCCAAAGTTGTGGGTTTCAGGGTTCCTTGAGATTAAATGAACACAGGAAATCAGTTTGTTAAATGTAGCAGAGCTCATTGGATCCTTCCCCTAGGAATGCTTGCTGCTTGGCCTGTGGATCAAATAACGATGAACAAGTGAACGCTCATGTTTTTTAGTATCGCTTTGTTTTAAGATGCTTTAACAGCTTTGAAAAAGATGATTCAAGATGAGAACCATGTATATTTATTGGGCAGATTTAAAGCAAACCTATGGCACTATTAATATGTTCACACTTCTCCCCTCTTTACTACAGTCCCACTACTACCCTGTTACTACAACAAATACCCAATTAGTTCTAATATTACCCGATTACTACCACTACTACCTCATTACTCTTTATATTGCCAAAATACTACTCCTATTACCCATCCCAAATAGTATTACCCTATTACTAACACTACTACCCCATTACTCTTAATATTGCAGAATTGCTATTGCTACTACTCCATTAATTCCCATGCTACACAATTACTACCAATATTACTCCATTACTACCAGTTTTACTTAATAACCTTCACATTCCCCTATTAATACCATTTCACCCCATCACTCCCAATATTACCACAATACTACAAAAAATCCACAATTACCACTACTCCCCCATTACTTCCAATATACAGTACCCTACTTACTACTACTACCATACTACCACTACCAGTACCATTAACAATCAGTCCACAACCATCAGTACCACTTTTACTGTATTGCATTCAATTTTTTACTACTACCACATTTCTTCACTATTACCCAATTACTACCACTGCCCCAATACTACCACTAATCCCCCAAATCCCCCCATTGCTGCAAAAAAACCCATTACTTTTAGTACACTACTGCCCCATTACCAGGAAGAGTATCCCATTACTACCACAACTACTAGTACATCATTAGTACCATTACTACTCCATACCATATTACAATACTACTGTACAATATTACTCAATTACTTTCAATACCCCCTACTCCAAATATCACCCCATTACTACCTCTACTATTCCCGGAAAAATCATTTGTGCCTTCCAGTAATTGAAACATTATTCTCCTGACCAGCTGCCAGCGAATACAAACACATTGTGTAATAATATCGATATCTGTTATAATGAGATTATGACTCATTTATTTGTTTGAATACTTTGACAGTAAATGCTAACTTAATGGTGTGTCACATTCTACATTCTCTCTCTGTTTAAAATCATTTAGATGTGTGTTTAACCACATTGGATCTACAACATCCTGAGTATAATTTATTTCAGAGGAATGAAATTTGGCTCTGGTTAATCTCCAGTCCTGTAGATATTTTACTCCCAATTTCTCCAGCATGTACAACCCAAACACAAGAGTCGAATGGTATCTAAATCCAAATGGGATTTTATGGTTGATGAAAGTCTATTGAACATGATAGGTCACTAAGTAGGTCACTAAGACATAACTGTTTCTTATCTTGCCTATAAGCGAAGTATCCTGGTCTAGCACTCTCTCTCTCTCTTTCTCCCACTCTCTCTTTCTCTTGCCCCCTTCTTTCCTTAAACACCAAATCCTCAAGAGACTCCCTACAATGCAGAGTCATCCGGATTTCAGTAGTGTTCCAGTATATTACATCATTATCTGTCACTGCCTGGGCTTTCTCACCATCACTCACAAGTACTGATAGTGTGTGTGTGTGTGTGTGTGTGTGTGTGTGTCAAGCTGTCTCGGCGCTAGGTCACTCTGACATGCTTATTTTGGATCTTTTATCGATGTACCACTCAACACACACACACACACGCACGCACACTACAGGACAGGAAGTTCTCCTCAAATGGTGCCCTTAAATGGTATCTGTCCGGTGTTTTGTTCATGTGTGTTATGGTACATGAAGACAATGTTTGTTATAGTTTGAACACTGAACGTTTCTGGTGTCAGTGTACGGTACTGAAACACAAGAACAATGCTAAATGTGTGTTTCCGGGTTTGGTGTAGTTGCTGGCGATGAGATGGCCTTTTAACGACACAGCGTTCGGACTCTTCCTGTGTAAGCTCTTTCCCTTCCTGCAAAAGGCTTCAGTTGGGATCACGGTGCTGAACCTGTGTGCTCTCAGTGTGGACAGGTAGGACACACATTCACATGATTCACATGTAAACCAGTTGTAGTGTCAACATACTGTAGGTAATAACTGTTTTTTTTTTTTTAATGTTTGGTGTGTTCAGGTATCGTGCTGTGGCCTCATGGAACCGTGTGCAAGGTGTGGGAATACCTGCCTCGACCGCAGTAGAAATCATGTGTATATGGATATTGTCCATTCTTCTGGCTGTTCCTGAAGCTGTGGGTTTTAACATGGTCAGCTTTGACCACAACAACGTGACTGTACAAACCTGCATGCTCAAGCCAGAATCACAGTTTATGATTGTGAGTATAGACACACACACTTAACTCACAATAAACACTCTAACTAGCTCGAAACTCACTTACCCAGTCATCGTCTATACCGCTTACCATGTATATAGGGTCAAAGGGGGGCCTGGAGCCTATCATTAGGGCACAAGGCAGGGTACACCCTAGACAGGGAGCCAATCCATCGCAGGGCACATACACTCACATGCTCATTAACACACTATGGGGCAATTTGAGAATGCTAATTAGCCTTACCTGCATACCTTTGAATTGTGGGAGAAACCCAGAGTACCAGGAGGAAACCCACCAAGCACAGGGTACACAGATCTTGAGGTGCAAGGCCACAGTGCTAACCACTACACCTAGCTCTAAACTACACTGTATTACGTCTGAGGAAATGCACTAGCAAATCTGTGAGCATGTTTTCAGTTTTGAATAGTGTAAAAATTCTTGTCAATGTAATTTGTCAAGATAAAACTGTAGTACAAAATAATTACAGTATGGCTAGGAAGCTAGCAAACTTTGAAGCTGAACATATCCTAGCACATACCTGTTTGGTCTTTGTACAGACAATGGACAGGTATAATGACAGTAAAAACAAACCAAAACTGCTGTAAACATTAACATTTTCCTCAGATGTGTTGAAATATTATTAAAAATACAATTAAATAATAAAATCAACCACTTTGTGCGTGTAGTTTTACAGAGACGTAAAGGACTGGTGGTTGTTTGGGTTTTACTTCTGCATACCGTTAGCATGTACGGCTATCTTCTACACGCTGATGACCTGCGAGATGCTAAATTACAGAAAAGGAAGTCTGAGAATCGCACTCAGCGAACACATCAAACAGGTGAGGCGTTTGAAGAAAACCCATAATCCTAACAGATATTTTGAAAACAATTTTTAAACGAATTTGTATTTGTATTTATACTTTTAATTTGCACCGAGTGTGTTTTTACTAAATAAGAGCCACATATTTTTAATAGTAATCTACAGGGTGAATTCATATAATTCCGTATGTGTGTGTGTGTGTGTGTTGGCAGCGCCGTGAGGTAGCGAAGGCTGTGTTCTCTCTGGTGCTAATCTTTGCTCTGTGCTGGTTTCCTCTTCACCTGAGTCGCATTCTGAAGAACATGGTATACTTTCAGCACGACGCACAGCGCTGTGATCTGCTCAAGTAAGAAACAAGCTGAAATCAGATCACTTCACGATTTGCAACATTTCTCCAATTCACATCATTTTTTTGTACAGCTGTAATATTGATGTTTTCCAGTATTAAAATAATTCCCTTAACACATGGAAGGTAAATGTTGATATTCCCAGTAAATTCCTGTTGATTCCACTTTTATTGTAGCTTTATATTGTTTACCAGCAATGTTAAAATGTTTACCAGCAATGTCCTAACTAGCAGAATTGCTACCCTCCATTATTGCCCAACTGACTTGGCCCAATTTCTATTTTTGATAGCTGTGGTGTCCTTCCCTACACATCATTGTCTTACCAACATTGGCTAAGAAGCACTTTTTATAACAACATTACCAAAGCTGTAATGCTATTGTCTCTGATGGCCAAACTTTGGCACGATGGTAAAAAGAACTCCTGGCCAATATAGAGAAGGTAGATTCACATTTGGCTGATATTTTAGTGATTATGCTGGCCCAGTTTTGGCCCAATGGACAAAATTATATAAGGCCAATGTTGATAAGGTACAGTACATTTATTATGGGTAACTGGAATTCTGTTGCCCCTTATGTGCCAACATTGGACAATGTGCCATTGGGTCAATACTTGTAGGAGACATTTTAGGATGCCTGAAATTCTATTAGATCTAATGGCTCAATGTTGGCCCAATGGACAAAATATCATCTTAGGCAATGTTTCAGGGTGTACTGTTTCAGGTTAAAATTTAAAGATAACTGTTGACTTTGATGGTCCAAAGTTGCTCGAATAACCAAGATGACACTGGGCCAGTACTTACCGTGTGGATTTAGAGATGACCAAAATTCAAGTGGCTCTAATGGTTTAATATTGGCCCAGTGGACAAAACAAGTTCAGGCCAATACTGGTATGGTACCTTTAATGGTAACTGGAATTCTGCTGCTTCTGATGGCCCAAAGTTGGCCCAATGGACAAGATGACAGTGGGCAAATATTTGCAAGATTGTTGTGAATATGGCTAAAATTCTAGTGGCCCTAGCAGCCCAACGTTTTCCTTCCTGGGCTGCTACCCTATGGTCACTATTGGCCAACTGTCTATGAATAATTTTCTTTTATGTTATTACCTTCCCATGTCAAAGCCAAAAATCCATTTAGACAAATTTTGAATCTGGGGATATTAACATGATACAAATAATAACATTACAGTATTTATATTATATAAACCCAGGTGTAACTGTAATGTCTATGTGTATTCAGTTTCCTGCTGGTGCTTGATTACTTCAGCATTAACCTGGCAACGATAAACTCCTGCATCAACCCCATCATACTCTACCTTGTCAGCAAGAAGTTCAAAAACTGCTTCAAGGTACAGACACTCTTTTTATTGTTTAATCCATTGTTTACTCACTCCATTATTGCTCGGGCCATCATTTTTAATTGATTTCTTCATATCTAACATAAGATTATTGTGAGATTTTTTGTGTCTTTGTGACTGTTTTTTTTGCAGGCTTTTTACTGTATCTTAACATTCTCTTTATTCTCCCTCAGTCATGTTTGTGTTGTTGGTGTTACTCGGGTTCTCTGCTGAGCAGCATGGGGACCAGCATCCAGTACAAGAACCCTGACCTACAGAACGGCCTTACAGATCGCACAGCGTTGCGGAAGGACAGTTACAACTGAGAACACACACTTAAAGGATCAGAATGGTCCCAAAAGCAACTGGCATGCTGAGATGATGGACATTGGCTGCCGAGATGGCTGATCTCAAAATCATCGTCTCAAAATGCTTGAAAAAGACTTTTTTGTGCACATCACCAAAAATTCTGAAATTTAAACCACATTTTTTTATGCTGATAGTGTTATTGTAGAAAAGGGCTTTAATGTATTCTATTGTACTATTTTGTTTAATATTTATTCACGTGAGAACTTGAAACAGTATCAGTAAGCCAACAACATCATCATATTCATCGGCAATAAGTTATTCAAAGCTTGAAGATATCATTTTCTTTCCTTCAATTATTTTTCAGTTATGGTATTTCAGAAGTTAGTACATTATTGGATGCATATCTCATACATGGCCATGTGACCAGTAACATTGGAATTTTATTCTAATTTTAAATGCTGCCATGCCCTGCCTGGCTTTTCTTTATGTTCTCATCTTGGTTATGAACTGCTGCCCATTTTCACAGCACATAAACTTTATGATGAAGGCTTCTGCTGCTGCTTAGCCCATTTTACTGTGTCTCGAGTTTTCCTAATGTACATTGTGGAAGAGCGAGCATCGGATTGAACATTACAAACTTTCAGTACAAGTTGATCCTACCCTTTTATAATGCTTTCGGAAAATTTATAGTAGGTATGATCTGCTATTATCATGATGCATTTGACTGCATTCACTTAAAAACATAAATAAATTAATAAATAAACAGTTCTATTAATCACACAGATTTGTTTTATCACCCCCTGTATCATTTGTTTTGTAATTTACTGAAAAACTATAAATACTGTATATATTACTGTAAACTATATATTAAAATAATTAAATGCTTGGTTTTATACTCGGGTCTTGATTTCTGGATTCTGATTTCTTTTAATGCGTTGGTTCATTTTATATAACAGGAGCTACAGGGCTTGGTACTGTACACTATTGCGCCTCTATGGTAAGAGCAATAACTTATAACTATTAGCTAACACAATTAACATACAGTGGGGCAAAAAAGTATTTAGTTAGCCACCAATTGTGCAAGTTCTCCTACTTAAAAAGATGAGAGAAGCCTGTAATTTGTATCATAGGTATACCTCAACTATGAGAGATAAAATAAGAAAAAAAATCCAGAAAAGCACATTGTAGGAGTTTTAAACAATTTATTTGCAAATTATGGTGGAAAATAAGTATTTGGTCAATAACAAGATTTCATCTCAATACTGTGTTATATACACTTTGTTGGCAATGACAGAGGTCAAAAGTTTTCTGTAGGTCTTCACAAGGTTTTCACACACTGTTGCTATTTTTTTGGCCCATTCCTCCATGCAGATCTCCTCAAGCAGTGACGTTTTGTGGCTGTCGCTGGGGGACATTGGCCTTTAACTCCCTCCAAAGATTTTCTATGGGGTTAAGATCTGGAGACTGGCTAGGCCACTCCAGGACCTTGAAATGCTTTTTAGGAAGCCACTCTTTCCTTTTACAAAGGAAAAAAATTAATTCACAGAAGATCCACAATGTTTCATAAATTTAGATTCACAAATTATGAACTAAATTGAATTCATAAATTAAAATAATTTTATTGTACTATAGTACAAGGGCAATAAAACATTTTGTGACTTTCTGTTAAAAGAAAATATCTTCATGATTTAATTTCTTACTCGATTTTCGATTCACATCCTTCTGTGCTAAATTCCTTTCTAAAGAAAAGCAATGGAAAGTTAATCTACTGTAAACAGCAGTAAAACCCGTTCCTGTGTCTAAAAAATAAAGTGCTGCAGTTAAAGAATTAACATCAGCACAGCGCCGCTTTCATGTTCAAATAATCAGAGATGTGGGTTAGAACATATGTTGTTACACATGGTAGTAATTACACTCTTTTCCCCCCTTCATTTCCCTGGCACTCTCTTATAGTTTGTCATTCTTTCTCCCTCCCTCCCTCCCTCCTTCTGTCTATCTCCTGCTCTGTCACCCTATAGCACAGAAGAACGTGTTACAGATGGGGCTGACATTTGAAATCTCTGCCTAAATGGGGAGAGCAAATCTCGGGAGTGTGTCAGGCTGTGCAATCACCTGACACGACTGTCACTGATACTGTAAGCTGCATGAGTCTGGGTTAGAAACAGAAGAACCAACCCCTGAGTCTTGTAGTGTCCTGTAGTCTGTAATTTAATACAAATATTTGCATTAACCTCAATTAATAGTATTTTAATAATAAAATAGTAAGAATTTCTTTTTATCCTGTGTAGGGTCGCCGTGTGGCTGGAGTCTATCCAACGGGGCTCAGGACACAACACAATGGACACCATGTATGAGGTACCAACCCAAAACAGAGCACAGGCTAAATGCTAGAGGTAACTCAAGGCCAGGTTCACATCCCCACCAAGTTGTTCCTGCTGGGCCTTTAAGCAAGGCCCTTAACCCTCAACTGCTCAGATGTTCATGATCATGAGGTAAAAATGTAAGTCGTTCTGGATAAGGGCGCCTGCAAAATGCCCAAATTTAACACACTACAGGCAATTTGGAAACACCAATCAGCCTACAATGCATGTCTTGGGACTGTGGGAGAAAACCGGAGTTGTTGTTGGTCTTGGACACCGGATGCACTTCCTGACACAACATTTACTTTTTTCCAGAGTTGGGACCAGCGCTGCATGCAGTGGCTGGAAATCAAACCGCATGGCAGGTGAGAAACCTATCACTGAGCCACCAATGCCCCTAGGGAGGAAGCCGGAGTACCCACAGGAAACCCACAAAGCACAGGGGAACAATCCACTGCAACTCCACTGACACAGGCCAGAGGCAAGAATCGAACCCCCAACCTTGCAGGTGTTAAGTGACAGTGCTTACCACTGATACACCATGTAAGCAAAGTAAACAACAACAACAACAAGAGCAATGCAAAAAAAAAAAAAAAACCTGATACATTTTAATACTGAAAAATGAATAATAATAATACATTATAATATATGTACAGTACACACCTAATGCACATGGATCTCTGTGTTCCCACTGTTCCCAGTACGGTCTGCAGATAAACGTGAACACAGTCCATTCTGTGTGATAGGTGCACGCCTATTGGTTTGGCTCACAGGCCGTGCGTGGTGCGTCAGCATCCTTCCGGTTGACCCAGCTTCAATCGCATCGTCGAAGCGCGCGCGCACACAGGGCTCGCGCACACAGGGATGCTCGGCGAGCGCGTCTAGCAGGAAATGGCGCGGCTGTGCGCGGGATGGCGCCGCTGGCTCCGGCCGCTCGTCGTGACGGTGTACGCGCTGCTCGTGGCCGTGGCGTTGCCGCTGGCCGTGTGGCAGCTCCAGAAAGCCGAGGTGCGTCTGCGCCTTCCTGACTGATCGCGAGCGGTTGTACGATGATGATGATGATGATTTGCGAGAGTAATTGTAATGTCCATCACACGCGCATCACGAGGATGTTAGACCAACCAACCATGCGTGTAAACCTGCATCAGCATCATCTGCAACAGTAATGTGATTCCTCCTTTCATTTAGTCAGTGTGTGTGTGTGTGTGTGTGTGTGTGTGTTGCAGGCTGGAACACA
Source organism: Clarias gariepinus (assembly GCF_024256425.1). Classification (NCBI taxonomy): domain Eukaryota; kingdom Metazoa; phylum Chordata; class Actinopteri; order Siluriformes; family Clariidae; genus Clarias; species Clarias gariepinus. The sequence goes on along the minus strand of NC_071121.1, from coordinate 24,168,812 downwards.
CACTAAGGCGTGGTTCATCGCAGGCGTGTTTGTGTTTTTAACCATTCCCATCTCTCTATGGGGCATTCTGCAGCATCTTGTGCACTACACCCAACCTGAGCTACAGAAGCCTATCATCAGGTATCATCACACACACACACACACGCACACACACACTCGCAATAGATCTCATTGTGCTTACACACATACTGTACACACACGAGATTGGCTGTAGATGACGTCAGAGCTCTCTAAGAATGATGATTTAACTCATGTCATGGTCTTGGTCATGTTGTGTTTAATATTCAGCCATTATCCTGAAATGCGGTATGCTTTTTAAACAAAACAGGCACGTAAAAAGATATATCAGAAGTGCATAACCCTTGGTGTAATGCGTGTAAAGGTTGTAAAGACAACAACACAATTTCGCATGCATAATGTTCTGACTATGAGCGATTGCACCAGTGATCAAGTGGTTTAAAGATATATACAGTACTGTGCTAAAGTCTGAGGCACAATATTATCTTTAATACTAGTCTCGTTGTACTGTAAATATTTATCATGTGGGGTGGCATGGTAGCTTTGTGACTAGTACCATCGCTTTTATGTCTGGGTTCGATTCCCATCTCAGGTCCGTGTGCGTGGAGTTTGCATGTTCTGATCCTAAGATGATCCTAACTTTTCATAATGCTTTTAGATAATTGCATCGTGATGGCTTGTCCTTTCCTCCTGCTTGGTGGGTTTCCTTTGGATACACCGGTTTCCTCGCACAGTCCAAAGACTTGCAGATTAGGATAATTTCCAAATTGCTCATAGTGTCTGAATAAGCATGTGAGTGTGTACATACTGTATACTGTATGTGTGTTTCCTGTGATGGATTAGCCCAGCGTCCAGGGTGTACACCACCTCATGTCCTAGGGATCCTGCGATAGCTCCAGGTCTCCCACGACCCTGTGTACAGGGTAAAGCAGTATAGACAATGAGATGATGAGATGTTTATCATGTCTGCATCATTATTAACTAAACCTTTTGACATTTTCAAACATAACTTAAAAACGTATAAATAAAACATTACAGAAGAAAATATGCATGCCTGTAAAGAAAGAAGTGCCATAAAGTTTTCAGGTGGGGAAGAAAAGAAAAAAAAAAACTAATGTATGCTCTTGGGTTTTTACTCTGGCATATTCTCAGTAAAATCTCACAGCTGTTTTATTTATAAAACTGCACAAAGCTGTATCTAACACAAAGAGTTTTCACACCAAATTTTGGCTGTATTTATTTTATTACTCTTTAGTGCTCTTTATAGATAGTTAATTTTATATGATAAATAATGGCACCAGGTATACCCTCAAACCATAAAAAAAAGAATCATTGCACGCTACTCTTCTTTCGTGCAAATCACAAGTGGGGCATCCATTTTTGCTCGTTTTGCTTTGTACTATTACAAATTAACGAATGTAACAGGTTCAGACCTGCACAGTAGTGACTGGGGAGACAGTGGCCTTGAACGGAAAACACTGTAAGACAGTGTGGCCAGGTGAAGTTTTAACCAGAGTGCGGATAATTTTTGACTCACGCTTGTATAACTACATTTGATGCCTAAAACTTTTGCACAGTACTCTATATTTGTACCATTTACAGAGGAATACAGCCATTAGAACACAGGTGATTATTTTGATGGATGCACAGTGTCATTATAAACAGATAAGAAGTATGACACACTCCTTAATAAGTGCAAAATTGCATTTTTTGGCAAATCATCAGTGTAAGAAGAGTAAAAAAAATGCTGCTGTTAATGCAAGATAATCAACTTCTGGCTGGATCTCTGGTTTGCATTCTGTTCCATAAAACTGTGCTGAAATGGGAATTATTGTTTTATTCTTTACATAATGTGTAATTTAATTTAATTTTTCAGAATATTATGGATGGTGCCAATTTACAGCTTAGACAGTGTAAGTAACAAATTCGCCTTTTCTTTTATTCAAACTGCAAGTACGCACTTGTGCCATTTATTGGTAAATGTGTGTGTGTGGACCTTTTAGTGGATCGCTCTAAAGTACCCCAGTATAGCCATCTATGTGGACACATGTCGCGAGTGTTACGAGGCCTATGTCATCTATAACTTCCTGATGTTCCTCCTGAACTTCCTGGAGACGCAGTACCCGAACCTGGCGCTTATTCTAGAGGCTCAGGAACAGCGCTCGCTTCTTCCACCATTCTGCTGCTGTCCACCATGGGCCATGGGAGAGTGAGTGAACACATACCGCACACCCCACACACACCTCCAAGGCAGCACGTCTTAGAACTGTTATGGGATCATCATTATGAAACAGATCATAAAGTGTGAAGGTCTTGTATGTATGTTGTGTGAATGGTGCATAGATTTTATATAGATATGTGTATTGCATAGCTATCACACCATATCATAACCTAGTTGTCATGACAACAAACACAAAAAGCCCACGTTTTTTGAAAATTCTGGTCTCTACCTGCTGGACAGTCAGGTCCAGCATGGCAATTCACTCGTGCCAGCCATGCGGAAGGCCAAAAGCCCTTAAAGCCAGGTCCCAAGCCTAGATACAATGGGGCGGTTAAGTCAGGAATAGCATCTGAAATAAAAACTTGCATAACCCACTTTAGTGACTCCCAATGACAGCAGACAAAAGAAAAAGAACAAAAGAGGTTGCTTTAAAAAGTGCACTTTTGTGCATGTGTTTAAATATGATGGTGCCCCCTGGTGGTATGGGGGACCCAGTGGACCACCTATACCATTTACTGCAGCAAGAAACCAATTTATATAGTAAGGTAATATTTAAAGTAGTTATTAATTTTTATTTATTTATTTTTTTTGCTGTTGCCAAGAAAAACCCACATTGCCGGTAAATTTTGTATTTTGATAAAAGGTGTTGATAAATTTTCTACAACAATGCCAGTAACAAAACCACAGGTTTGCACATGACCAGGGTTAATGGGATAGATCACAGATCCACTGTGACCCTGACAAAGATAAAGTATTTAAAAAAAAAAATCATAATAACATTCTGATTTATTTTTTTGCTGTATTTTTTTAATTGATCAACATATATGCACATATGCAGTGCAGCATAACAGGGAAATGTGGGGTACACAGGACTACATAAAAAATTATTTTAATGAATTACATGTGTATGTTTTGTCTTTTTCTCATCCCCAGGGTTCTTCTGTTCAGGTGTAAACTGGGAGTTCTGCAGTACACTGTCGTCAGACCTGTCACTACTGTCATAGCGCTGTAAGAGAGCATATTTCTAAGTAGATAGATATACACACACATTTTCCATCTGCACTTAACGTTTAATTCAGACTTTAAAAATACACAAAAAAATAAGAAGAATATTTATAAAATTATATCGAATGATATCGTTATTGTCTTGACCTTTTTTTTAATAGAGAAATATTTTTGAAAATCATTTTGTTTAGCCTGTTCTTTTAGTATGCTAATTAGGCATGGTGATCATGTGACCTGAGACCTCATTATAACAATTATCTTCAAAACAACCATCATTGCGGACACGACGCCAACACAAAAAAAGAAACAAGCTTTCTACTGAAAAAAAATCACTTGTTTCTGACATCTTGTTTGTTTTGGCACCTTGTCACATGACTGTTTCATTTTCATACTCATTAATATTCATTAGCTTTTCCCAAAGATGGGTATGTACAAAACACCTTGTCTGTGTTCAATTATTTCAATACTTATACAACAACTTGCATTTGCTATAGTGATTTATAATTTTTTTCCTCTTTATTTTAACATACATTCTTACACACGTAATATAAATTTTGAGAACCATGTATGGTCTGTGTCAATCGTTAAAAACACTATGATTTTATAATGTTGCGTGTTCACTGTCTGTAGTGTGTGTCAGTTGTTTGAAGTCTATGATGAGGGAAACTTCAGCTTCAGGAACGCCTGGACGTACCTCGTCATCGTCAACAACGCCTCCCAGCTGGTACTCGTATTTTAAATGCATTCAATACTTATCTTAGAATTCGTTCGTTAGAACCCAGGACTGTTTAATTCTCTTTCTTTGTTTCAATTTCATGATAATATGACCACGCTGCATTTTTACTTAAATCAATCAAATCTACAATACACTTTATGTGTTTTTAGTTTGCCATGTACTGCCTGCTGCTGTTCTACCGCACTCTGAAGGAAGAGCTGAGCCCGCTTAAACCCGTCGGGAAGTTCCTCTGTGTCAAAATGGTGGTGTTTGCCTCGTTTTGGTATGTTTCTACCATAAAGTTTGGAATTTCAGAACTCTAAAGTGCCTAATTGAGTGCATGGTCAGTTGCTGTGGTTCATTCTCAGAGCTCTGTCGCCCCCTACAGGCAGGCTGTGTTTATTGCCTTTCTGGTGAAGGTTGGAGTCATCTCTCAGAAGCACACATGGGAGTGGGAGAGCGTGGAGGCAGTAGCTACAGGGTTACAGGTAAATACACACTTTAGGCTAATGACAAAAAGAAAACTTTACACATATGTAGTCTTAACTGCAACATGCATGTATGTACTGTATATAATTTGTGTGTGTGTGTGTGTAGGATTTTGTGATTTGTATAGAAATGTTCTTGGCCGCCATCGCGCATCACTACAGCTTCAGTTACCGTCCCTATGTGCGTGAGGATGATGAAGGCTCCTGCTTCGACTCCTTTCTCGCCATGCTGGACTTCTCTGATATACAGGCGGACATTTCTGAGCAAGTCCGCAACGTGGGTATGTATCTGTCTTCTTCTCCATTCTGTCTGTCTGTCTGTCTCTGTCAGGTCTTTCTGTTTGCTTTTCTGCTCTGTCTCTTTATAGACTCTTTGTCTATCTGTCTGTCTGTCTGTCTATCTACTGTTGCCACAACATGAGTATGTATTCTTTTATCTTATTCTCCTCAACCTCTTCTTTGTCTCTGTCTTTGTCTTCATCTTTGTCTATCTGTCTCTCAGGGCGCACGGTGCTTGGACGTCCCCGTAAGCTGTTCTTTGGCTCTGAAGTGGACATCGTGCAGGGCGAACACACCGGCCTTCTCTCTGGGGCGTCTCACGAGCGACTAGGTGTCGACCCTCTCTCTGTCCCCGCCTCCCCTAAGGGGCAGTACCAGGGCCTTGGCCAAACAGACACACCTCGCTCTCGCTCCGCCCCTACTGGCTTTAATCCCTCCTCCTGGACAAGTGACAGCTGCTTAGTTCCTGCACCTACCACTCAGAATACAGGTGTTAAGTCATAATTGTAATCTATAGATGAAAAACACACACCCAACACACACACACACACACATACATACATACAGAGCAGATGCTAAACATATTAACAAGCTATAAATGCAATCAATGCACAATTAAACATGGCTACGAGGTGAAAGCGAGCTGTTCTTATAAAGGTTTTAGTGTTTTTGACATTATATTGTGATTGCGGTGTTCAGACATATGATTGTGTACCTGCGTGCGCGGTAGTGCAGTGCTGTTTAATATGGTTTGCTTTGTAAAAGTTAATGTTGAACTTAAGTGCACTGATGGTGTTATATTATCTCCTGAATCAAATGACAGGGTTGCGGTTTGTACTTATGAGCAAAGCTTTAATAAAATTGTATTATAATATTTCAAAACTGTGTGTGTGTTTGCGTGTGGGCTTTTCTTTATTAACTCAGCTAATTGAGTTAGCATGTGCAGTATTCTTGATGTCAACAGGAATTTTAGGAATTTACTATTTTTGTGATTTTTTATTTGAATTTAATTCAGTAGCACTAATGTATACTAAGTATATTAAATCCTAGCATGCCAAAGCATACCTAAGTGTACTTGCTCCAGACTAATGACTAGTATACTTGGAAGTTTGCTATTTTGAAAAGTGTATTTTAGTTGTAATTAAATTGTACAACAGCACAATTTTAAGTGTATTAAGTAAACTTTTGTGTCCTGAAGTGGAACAACTTTAAGTATACTTAGTACATTTAAAGTATATGGCTGTGTGTGTACTAACGTACATACCTGACAGTAATTAATGAAATTTAAGTATATATTTAATGTATTATACAGTATACTACAGAAATATTTACTGTTACAAATGCATGATTAATAAACTATGAATATATTCTTGTTGCAGCAGTAGGATGCTGTTATACTTCTAATTCCAAATACTAAAAAAGTACACTTTGTGGTTAATACAAATATACTTTATTATATACAGTAATATAGTACACACAGTCTTACATACAATAATACTGTATTGCAAATGTGTTACAATACAGTACACTTAGGGTGTTCGGAAAAATTTACAAATGCTAAATGCATTTTCTACACCATAACATACAGACTAACGCACGCAACGATGCAGCTTCCAGGCGTGAATTCAAAGTAGAAGTGGAGAACTGGCGAGCCAATCAGAAAACAGACAGTCCGAAGCTGCCCGCCTCCAGTTTCTGATTGGCTGGTGTTGTGCCGATTCTAGTCTCTAGTTGGCTGGAATAGTTGCAGGGTGATAACGTTGCTGCAGTTCGTGCAAGTGTAGCTTCATGAGAGACACAACACAGTGAGAGTTTAACACACAAATGAACTTAAACGCACAAAAGTGATTCAGTGAAAAAGTGAAAAGATTCAGCGTGCAAAAATTAGTCTAAAAGAGTAGTGCACTAAATATAAGCATAAATAAGTATATATGAATAAGTACATTTAAATTTAACTGAAAATATGCTGAGACTACTACTTCTTATATTAAAATTTGTATTATGTATACTTTCTGTACATTTCTACAATTATTATTTCGAGCATATATTTCACTTAAAGTAAATTTTCCTATTATTATATATTCGGAAAGTGTTTTATTCACTGGGGTTGTCTTAAGTAGCTATATTTTATACAGGATTTAAAGTAATAAAACTACTCAAATTATCGAATAAATAGTGAAATGCTGTGTGACTTGTCACCTCTCGTACAAAGCGATAATCTTTTTCCCTGCTTAATTTTGTCTTCCAGCCTTCTGTCCAGTAGGTGGCAGCATTACTCCAATCGCAATTAAACTCAAAAGAAGAAGAAGCTGCGCTAATCTTGCGAAACTAAATATTTGAAAAATATTTTGTAAAAGATGCAAGCGATTCATATTTTCCTTAACAAGTGTAAATTCATCTAAATCATTAAGTGCGAACACTCATGACAAAAACTCATGACACAATGAATCGAATCGAGTAAAAGACAAAATCAAGTGCTTTACTGATTTTAACGGCACAGCTTTTGAAATCAATGCATATCAGAGTGGGTATTAATTTTTATTTCGTTTTATTAGCTGTCCATCAAATGAACTAAAAGATAAAAATACTTTTGAAAAAAGAAAAATTCGGTTTTGCAGGTACTCAGGCACTTCGACCTGGAGAGCTTTGGCACAAGGCTTGGACAGGGTGCCAATCCATCGCAGGACACACACACAGACAATTTGGCAACTAACCTAATCTTGATCTCTTTGGTCTGTGTAAGGAAACTGGAATACCCAGAGGAAAACCACCAAGTACAGAGAGAGAACATGCACACAGACCTGAGATGGTAACTAAACCCTGACCCTGCATGTGCAAGATGACTACGGCACTGTGACACCTTGTTTGACCGGGGATTATGGCACAATGGATGTTTGTCAGCAGTGTCTGCTTTGTAGTACCAGTATTTAAAAAAAAAAGGTATAGATTTAGTTTGTTATGTTAGTGATGTTTTGTGATTGTTTTGTTTGGCCAATCATTTATCCCTGATTTTTTATTTATTTTTTTTATACGTTTACATTTGAGGGAGTGAAATATTGCCATTCTCCCATGAACCTACAGGTGTTGCAGTTTGAACTATTACCTTATTGGCAGGGTGCACAAATTATTTGTTTGTTTGTAATTGTAACAAAATCTATATAAAAAGAGAATCACGCTATTTATAAAGCCATGATACACATTGGCACAAAGGTATCATGATAATACTGTATCGGGTGATCCCTGGTGATTCCAACTCCTAATAGATAGATAAATAGATACTTCACTTCATTTACGTACAAATTGACAAAACACATTTTGCAAAGACTCAATAGTTAAAAAATGTCTTTGCTTTTTTTACTGTTCATATTATAATTTAATAAAAGTCCAAATCAATATATATATCAAATATCTTTAAAATATACACTAAGAAAGTAATTAAAGAAGCTATTTACATTTTCTAACTATCTTCTATCTTTCTATCTTTTCCTAAAATTTACATTTAGTATTAAAATGGTCTTTAAGGATAAAGAGGCTGAGCTGAGGAGAGAGCAGACATTTTGCACTTTGTAATTTATAGCTTCATCTAGATCAGTGTTGTTGAACAGCTACAATAAGAGTCGACCAAGAGTAAACCAATAGTGTCACCAACATAAAGGGAAAAAAGTAAACAAAGAAGTACAAAACATCTGAAGATAGATTTTATTTAATTAACAACACACATGACACCTGTTTAACTTTGGACACAAATTAAAATTAACTTTTTTTGTATGTGTGTATTTTTTTCCTACTCCTCAGTGAGTAAGTCCGGGCGGATGGAGTGTTCCTGTGCGATGGCCGCCAACTCCTTCAGGAACTCAGCGTAGAGGAATGCGGCAAACACGGCGTTCCTGGACTGAGGAGGAATGTTGGGACACGGAGGAAGAGATTTCAGCAGCCGCCCGGAGACGTGGCCGTCGAGAAACCAGCCGAGTCTGTTTTCCTGCAGGAAATCCCGCTCTGAGAGACAGCGAGAGTGAGGGGAGGGAAGGGGCAGACAAATGGGGGAAACTGTTTGGCAACACGAAATCACTCATGAGTGGAAGCATTTCCTTGTGTCAGGAATATATTTAACCTGATTAGCTTCGACCTACAGTAGAATACAACACTACGTGTCTAAATTTAGTGGACTTTCCTTCTGATATTTTGCTGCCGTTTAGTACACTATTCTGTAACTTAAATATTTAAAAAAATCCTTTTCACCTCTATCCTTTAGGGCTTCATCTCTAAGCAGCAGGTAGTAAGCGGTGTCTCGTACCATCTGAGCAAACTCAGGCCTAGAGGTTGCGTGCTGCTCAATCTGGCAACCCACAGAAACCAGCACCTGCAATACACGAACGCCTGTGGGTGTCACGGAGAATCCTAAAAATATACTATGCTGAATAAGTAATGTATTGTTGAAAAAGAATCGAGACCTGGTAAAGAGAGCGGACGCTGGGATGGAAGACGGTTTGGGTGTCGAGCAGGAAGCAGCGCAGCAGGGGCTGTGGGTACGCTGCCAGTTGAGCCAGGATTCCCGTCACCAGCAGGTTCACCTCTAGGGGATTCTCCAGCATGTTCTCCAGACGAGAGAGCAGCACGCTGATGAACGGGCCTGCAGTTGGGAAAAATCAATAATAATAATAAAAAGAAGAAATGAGTAAATTGTGCATCAGGTTCAGGCAAAAGAAACATTTTGTAAATGGGCCATGTTTTTGCAAACCTGTAAATGGGCCATGTTTCTTTCCATCACCATCTTCTTCTCCTTTTGTTTCTTCATCTTCATCATCAGTGCAAATTGAATTAAAGTCAAGTTCCGTTTCTTCACCATACAAGACCGCAGTTAACCTCTGGAAATAAACATTATCTCCCATCATGCTGTGTTTATCCCAGTTAACAAGCTGGAGGCACTGGGAAACAAAGTCCTGTTCAGTATATTGCACCGACAGGATATTAGATGTCTCCTGATCTTGCTCTTCCAAAACCGCTTTCTGGTCCTCTTGAAGATGAGCACATTTGTCTGTATTCTCCCCATCAGAATGTCCGTTTAATAGAAATAAAGCGTCTTCAAATCCCTGATTTTGTACCTTTTTGTTTACGTCATCCTGTGTACTATCCTTGGTGTAAAAACGTGTGTTGTCGTTTGATTCAGTTTCTATTATCTTGTGATTTTCACTCCTGGGAGCATTTTTCAATGACACGCTCCGGTCATCTCGTGTATCCCTCTGTGCGATAAGATTATAAACCAGTACATCATCCTGAAAGTCTGACTCTTCAACGTAAGACCCGCGAATTAACACGATGGCGCTTTTCCTCATCTCCTGAATGTGTTGCGGAGGTTGAAGTCTCCCTGCAAAATGGAAATCCTGCTTTTCCTCTCCATCGGGAGCGGCGTCAAAAGTGTTGTCCCACTCCAGCTCTGGTGTCCGACTTGAAACAGTGCGAGGCGGTGTCGGGGACTGGAGTGGAGGTGTGGAAAGAGGCGGACATTCATATTCGTCCTTCTCTCCATCTTCCTGTTCCACAAGTTCCTCCACTGCTTGGTAGTCCTCAGGCGACGGATTGAGTCCATTGTAGGGGGCTGACCATAGCTGACATGCCTGAATGCTGGTGCTGATCATGCTCCGTGCGTCATTCAGGTACTGGAGGTAGTTTTTGTAAATCACTGGCTCAGAGGTCATCCAGTAGGAATTTCTAAAACCTTCCAGACCAAGAGAAAGGTCCTCAAACCCTGGATGAAATGCACACCAGTGAAAATATTAGAAAATAAAAAAACACCATTTATGAAATGCTCCATCGGCTACTTTAATTGCAGTTGCATGGTTGCAGGTCATTCGGACACATTGACTTGGACCAGAGGTCATTACTGGAGACGTTTAGATCTAAACACTTTCAACTCTCAATCAAGTGTCTTATTACCCGTCTTTCCCATCAGCAGCTCTTCGGTGACCTTTGACCAGAGGACATAGTCTGGTTTAGGGGGCATTGTTGGAGAGGTACAGGGTCTGTCCATGAGGAACGAGGGAGTGAGAGAGATAAAAGCAGCAGCGCTAGAAGAGTAGCAGTCTCGCTCTCTGAGTCTACGCTGACCTTTGCGTTGCAGGTGAGAACACGGAATGAGATACCTGAATGAGAAGAAGAAAAAGAAAAAAAAAAACCTGATTTGATTCCCCACATTTGAAAAAAATTATTTCAGGAATAAATCTACAAGTAGGAAATCATAGTGTATACCTGAGAATGAGCTCTAGCATGATGTCCTCACAGTACAGACCGATTAAAGTGCGAAACAGTGCCAGAGATATTGTTCCCAACTAAACCATAGAGAAAAAAAAGGGGGAGGAGATAAGGACCAGGCTAGCTACGTCATTCATTGCTGATCATCGTATGTAACACCGCGTGAACCTGAAAAGGAGTGTTGATCCTGCTGACGAGTGTGTCAAGAACGTTGACGTTGTCATGACGATGCTTGAAGACGAAAACAAGAAAGGTCTGGAGGAGGGCGGGGTCAGAGATGTGCCGCAAAAAGAGCTCCAGATATGCTGTCGTGGTCATAACTTCCTCCAAAGTCAGCTGATCAAAGCAGACAAAGCTTAGACCAATAGAAGATCACAGGGAAAATAAGAAATAAGATCAAAGAATCTAGCAGTTATCACCTTGTGGAGTGCAGGAGCCATGACTGGCACAAGGAAACCGTTATAGATGTACCCAAGCAGCTGATCTCTGACAGAGTGATGCGCCACCTGGAAACAACGGGGGGAAAATGACAAAAAAACTGAAATAAACTTGACCCAGGTCCTGAGAAAGAGTTTTTGAATCATGACTCCACCCCCTAGCAATAACCACGCCCAAAATTGGCAGATTTTCTCAAAATGTTTTCCTGAAAAACATTTCATGCAGAAAACTTTAGCCAATCATGAGTAAGAGCCATTTACAAACATTTACATTAAGTATGTGCATTTATCAGCATGTGGTGGCCATAATTTTTGCAAATCTTAAAACTTTTAAGGAATAAATTCCTATTAGTTGATTGACACCAGTCTTTGGCAGAAATAGTTGGTTTTTATGCAAATTGTCAAAATGAAGTCCATCATGGTGAAAATTTATGTCATGGAATTAATATAAGCCAAGCAATAAGAGTAGAAAAAAAACAATAGGGTTTAGTATAATAATAATACCAAGCAAAAGTTTTGACCCCTCATTGTTTCTTCATATTTTGCTTCCAAAGTCTCAGACTTTCATGTATTTTTAATATAGTCTTGAGGAATGGTTCTCAAGCATGAACAAGTCTACTGCATAAACCAGTAAGAAACATGTGCAGATGATGACAGACGATCAGGCTGGTGAATATTATTACCGGTGATGCTGAATGCTGAGTGGTTAGAACAGACGAGAGGGGAAATGTGGTCGCTGCTGAGGTGTTACATAAACAACCAATTTTTAAATTGTCGCAGTAAAACATCTGTTCTGATTTCTTTCATTGAATCAATATAATTGAATATAATTAATGGTGTATTTATTGTTTTCAAAAAAAGGAAACTATTCTATGTTTTTTTTTTTTTATGCAGGTTAAATTTTACGCTTTTACAGTTTGGAAGGCATGTCTCTGGCATCTGAGCCTCACCTTACACACCGTGCTACAGAAGTGTAGAGAGTTGAGGAACTGTATGAGCGCCGGAATCTGCATCCAATCCACTTCCTCCAAACAGTGCCATCCCTCACTGCAGTCATCGAGCTTAGCTGGAAGCCAGGAATACAGACCACTCAAGCCTGTGGCCAATACCTGCACACACACACACACACACACACACACACACACACACACACACACACAGCCGCTGCTGTTACAGAAATTTATTTAACATCTGTTGACTAATTACAGTCCTTCTGTCTGCTTGGAGAGTAATATCAAGGGCAAATCGTAATGTATAAAAAGAAAACACTTAATTTACCAAGTGCAGAGATTTGTGTATAGGATTAAGATCTGGATTAAAATGGGGGTGGTGACATGCTGCATGGGGTGAAGTCATTGGAATGAAATCACTAGTGTGTGTGTGTGTTTGTGTGTTTTTGTTCCAGTTATAGTTAAGCCATCTCTCCCCCCCCCCCTTTCTCTCTCTCTTTCTCTCTCTCTCTCTCTAACTCTTCCTCTAAGCATTATAATATTTTATAAACAAGGTGAATTTGACAGATGACACCAGTTATTCCAATAAAAAAGTATGCATCTAACAAATACTACAAATAATTAAGTCATTACTTGACCTCCAATGTGAACTCCAAGTATTGGAGTCGAGAAGCATTTATTATTCTCTATCTCTCTAAGAGAGCAGCTGGACGTCACACTAAGCCTCCCCTCCCTTTCCTCTTCCTGAAAATTCAGTAACACTCTTATATAAGGGTTGTGTGTGTGTGTGTTTTTGGTAATGCACTTTGATAAACTTAGGTCAACTTACTGTTATATACAGAATTAAAAATATTTCATCCAGTCATTCTACAAGGTTAAAAAATATTTCATAACAAGGTAGGTGTTGGATAAATCCGGTCAAAATCAGGGATGGAAATGTTTTGTATGCCAAAACACGAATTTCCAACAAATTTTTTTTGGAGACAGAGATTCTTTTAAATAACCACACCCATATACTGACAAAATATACATCCTTGAGAGCTTTTGGTTTTCTCTAGGCATGCAAAACTCCATAAAAGGCAAAGCTAAAAAAAATCCTAAATGACAACTAAATGGTGAAGCATTTTATTTGGCGCCACCTGCATGTGCGTGCTAAATCATCCACTAATGCAGCTCATCCATCCTCATTGACTTTTTATAAGGTGCCATTACTTTTGGCCTTATGGACTACACTTATTTTACATGTTATTAAGCATCAGAGTAAGAAAAAAGACATCATGACTACGCCAAGATCACTCACCGGGCAGAAATAGGTGTTTTGGGTGATGTGATCAGCCAGGGTGATGTCGCGCGCTGAAGACGCCACAATGAGCGCGAGAGCATCACGGGCCTGCGCACCCACCGGCCCGTCACGGTGCACGAAAGGCAAGAGCAGCGAGAAGAGCAGGAAGTTGGCAGCACCCTGATCCTGGCCACTGTGGAAGAGGAAAAGCTGGAGGGCGGAGTCATCACGTGCCAACATGTGACACAGCCGGTGCAGCAGTCGCACTAACTCGGCCTCCACCGGCGCTGAACTAGAGCTGGAACCGCAGGAGGAAAGCAGCATGGCGAACGGGCGCAGAATAGGCCTGTGGTGCAGCATGGGCTGGCGTGCCCGTGTCACCAGCATCTCGTACATACACAACTGCTCCAGCTTTACCTCTTCTGTAAAGTCACGCCGCAGGCTCCACACGAACAGGCGCTCCATTATGTTCTCCAGGAGCACAAACTCCAGAATGGGGCCCATGGCTCCGCCCACACCGCACTCCTCCTCTGTCAGGAGGAACAGCATGTGCTCCACATAGTTTTGCACAGCGCTCGCTTCATCGCTGGAGATCGGGCTTAAACGGAGGTGGCCACTGTTGCGGGTCGGCTCATGCTTTTCCAGGATTCTCAAAACCTAACAACGTATTGGTGTGTTAGATGAATAAAAACTAAGCTTTTGTGAAATATCTGTTTTAAAGTCACACCAAGCAAACTACATGCTCAAAGGGCTACCAAAGGTGTGATTCATGACTAACTGAAGATGCTAGGTGGTCGTGTATTACCTGTGCCCAATGGTTTTTGAAGACAATCATGCATGTTTCAGGGTCTACGCCGCTAAGATTTAGGGTCCGCCCCCCTCTGGGACTAGTGGAGACTGCAGACGCCATCATCTTCCCAGTGTGCAGGAGGAGCTAAACCATAATGCAGCTGACATTTGGATCCTTGCCATGATGGCCAAAAGACAGTAGCAGGACCAGATAGAGAGGAAGCATGCTGCAGCTGGTGGAGCGAAAAAAAGAAGAGGTGAAAGACAGGTCAAAAACCATTGTGTTCATTCTAACAATCACTATTTGAACAAAAACAGTGTTCTCCGATGATGATGTTCTCTTCTATGAGGCGTGAACACTTATTACTGCTTTAATAAAAATCACATTTCATCAGATTGGATTGAATGTGTTTTACAGTTGAAGTGTCAGAGCTAGGCTGGACTTCCTGACTTTTCCGATTGTTTTGTTCCTTTGCGGCAGCTCCCAGCTCGTCCCAGTAGGGTGGAGGCCCTGATCTAACATTCCCAGCATTCCTCACCATTCCCCAAAATCCTTACCTCAGCACGGCCACGGCTGCGAGCAGAGTCCCGGATTGAGACTGACAACAAGAAAAGAAAGAGAGAGGTTTAGATTAAAATGAACAAACAGAAACATTATCTTTTAGGCTGTGAGAAATTAAAGTGGTTTGAGGACAAGGATGATGAGATTAGGAGATCTGACTGTACATAAACACAAAATAAGTGTAAATATGATTTTTTTTAAATCATATCTAGACCAGAGTGTGTTGTCAGATGTGGAAATGGGCAATGGTTCATTTTTAGTGAATCTCGTGGGGGGTATGGATAAGGCACACACAGGCACACTCAAACACAGATGTTAATACTAGACTAGGATTGACTTAAACCCTCTAAAAGCTCATAAAAACTCACACACTATATGAGACATGTTTCACAAATCAATTTTATTTTTTCAATGCTAAGTAAGTTAATAACAACTCATAAAAAACAGGATATTATGAAATCGTATTATAATGATACGTCACACCATTCTGTGTACCAGCGCACCCTGAAGCATTTTCCTTTATGTAAATTATGATCTATTGACCGATACTATCACCTGCGATACAACAAAACTGTTATGAGTAAGGATCCTCAGGAATCTTCTGATACGATATTATCACGATACTTAGGTGTCGATTCCACATGTATTGGGATGTATTATTTTATAAGTATCCCAGTTTGATTTTTTTTGTTACAATTTTTAACAAACATAGCAAAGAATTTGCTCCAATCACACAGGATGCTGTACTGCCTGCCAACGAGTGAATAGTTTAGAGAGAACCACCTGTAGGATTATAGAGGAACTGCAACATTGTACCAAAACATGTAAAAAATATATATTTTTAACTGTTTTAAAAATCTAATTTCGTGTTAGTGTGGTGATACCTGAATCGCCAAACAAAAGACTTGTAACTAAGTCTATTTTTTTTCTCGTCTTTATTGGATAATATTGGCTGTCTCATTCCACTAAAATGTCACAAGCTAGATAAGGGGGGGGGGACGACGACATGCTGTTACAGGAAAATAATTAATAACATGATTATGGTGTGATGGGTGCTGAAGTGAAGCAAAGTTAACGTTATTCTGTGCATTACAGTATGTGCATTATTTTACATTTTTAAAAAGTGTTTAATTCCTGTTATCCCACAGCAGTCTAATAAAGATATGTCCATTAAAACCAAAACTCTGAACAAACAAACAATCAAGTAGTAGGTGTTAGAGACAGAAATCACCGGAGACCAAGACAATATAATCACGATATTTTAAGTAGCACCATTTTAGAAAATATCCAGATTTAATATATATATATATATATATATATATATATATATATATATATATATATATTTTTTTTTTTTTTTCAGATTCCACAATTCTAAACAAACCACACACGATGCTGTGCCACCTGGCAAAGTGTGAATAGTTTAGAGAGCACCACCTTAGGATTATATTATATAACTGCCATATTTTATCTCCTCAATCCAAATATGTACATATAAATAATAATAATAAAAAACTTTTAAAAATCAACTTTAAAGGATACAGAAATCACCACATGAATTAATCGTAACTGATTTTCCCCTGCATCTCTATGGGATAATTATAGATATCTCATACCAATGAGACCTCACAAGCTATATGAGGAATTACCCTGTAGGAACATGCTGTTACTGAAGCATAATTAATGATATGATTATGGTATAATGAGTGCTGAAGTGAAGCAGAGTTATGGTTAGGTACTGGAATCACCAGGGATCACCACAGTACTATATATAATCATGATACCTAGGTGCAGATTAAATTTGTATTGCATTGTTGTATTTATCAGGATATTTACAGTATATACTGTATATACCATAATAATTACTTATAGTGTGTGTGTGTGTGTATGTATATATATATATATATATATATATATATATATATATATATATATATATATATATATTGTTTAGATTCCATAACAATTCTAAACAAACTAAAATACAGTAGGTGAGTTATTTTAATTAGTATTACCGTATCGATTTCTAGTATGTAATAGTGTATGTATATTATTTGTGCCATGTCTAAAATCCAGGTTTAATTGCAAGTTTTAATTATTATTCTTATTAATTATTATATTATTTAATTACACACAGAATCTATGAGTTCAATAACTTACTGTTATATATTTATTTATAATATATATATTTGCTTTATTTGCTTTCTTAAATTCATTTCTTCCTTTTATTTACTAGTCTGCTATCAATACTAAAGAACAACACTATAATTAACAAGTTTTATGGATTTAGAGCTCACACTTGTTGAGGCTGAAATAAATCCGGTATAAATCTCACCCTTTATATTCTGCTGTGAAGAATGTTATTCTTCTTCTGGAAAAGAAAATCAATCAAACTCCTGAAAGTTCCCGTCCACAGTTTAAAATCCACATAATTAAGAAAAAGAACACTTCTTTATAGTAATGGAACACTGCGGTGTGTGTGTGTGTGTGTCGGGCGGCTCAGGGTCAGACTCAGAGTAATCCGCCGGTCATACAAGGCGCTCCGGATTTCCCATAAACTCCGCCCACTCATTTACATACACAAATACGCGCGTACACGCGCGCGCACACTAGGTTCGATCCCAAACACCTGCCTCCTCCCTAAACGAGTGCGCGCGAGTGCACGTGGTTTACACTAAAGTAGTGCACTATGGTTTATGTAAATGGTTCACAGTTGGTGGTGTTGAATCCTGTATCGTCTTGCAACGTTTAAGTTTGACGCTAAATACGTTTTTTTTTGTAATTACAGATTAGGAAACCTAGAAATGATGTAAGGAAAATGAAGCGTAGTACACAAGGTTCACAGAGAAACAGTATACAAACAAACAAACAAACAAACAAATTAAAAAAGGCTGATGTCTTATAAGAAAGTTTTTAGCGCCATCTTGTGGTTACCAGCTAATGAACACACTTAGGCCTCCTTAATGTGAAACAATGTAAGATTTCTCTCTTACTGCACAGATTTGGGGTGAATTATGTAAAGTGATAGTTTGTCAAATAATAAAATAAAACATATTATGAAAACTTTTTTTAAATAGAGCACATTTATTTTTTGTTTATCTTGAGCACGTTGGCTTGGTGGTTAGCACTGTCACCTTGCACCTCCAGCATCAGGGTTCGAGACAAGTCCTGCCTTGGGGCCTGTGAGCATGGTGTTTGCTTGTTCTATCTGTGAGTTTCTCTTGGTGGGTTTCCTCCGGGTATTCCAGTATCCTCCCGCAGTCCAAAGACATGCAGATCTGGCTAATTGGCGTTCCCAAATTGCCTGTAGTGTGAACAAATGCCTGTGTGTATGTGTGTGTTTATGTGTATGTGTGTGTGTGTGTTTTAGGTCATGTTGCCAACTCAACACCTGTTTGTATCTGAGCACTTGGTGGCAAAGGACCTTAGTCAATGTTCCAATGTTCTACTGGTGCAATGGCAGCCCAGGAGCATTAGGGTTCGACACGGGGATATCCTGATCAGCAGTCCAACACCCTAACCTACATATATAAAATTATACATACGCACACTTAGATTATAATTTAGTACTACTGAAATTACAGTTTTTTTTTTCTTTTTTAGATTTTCAAGCCCAAGATCTCTAAACTCCCTATTAGTGATAATAATTGATTAGGAATGGTAAATTCACCAAGGAGCTCAGTTCAGATCTAAGAAAGAGGATGGTAGATTTACCAAAGGCCAAACAGTTTGCTAAGATTTAGAAGAAGACCCAAACTGTCACCCTCAGCTCTGAAGATATTGGTTTGGTCATGAGCAAGGAATTACCAATATACAGGCCTGCCATGAGCTTGAAACTGTTGAAACCCAGTGTCAAAGCCAAGCCAGTTTTACACTGCCATGGACTGAAAAAGGCTGCTGTTCAAGAAAGAAGGCCCTGTTCTAAAATTGACACCTCAAGCCTAAGAAAAAAGAAAAAAAGAAAAACAGTTTTCAGCTGACCCCATGAGCCAGAGATATGTTTGGAGGTGTGAAAGGTGAGGAATTTGACTTCAAGAAGACTGGTGGTGGTATCATAATAGACTGAACTCAATATTAACTTTAACATCTCTCAAGTTATACTTCCAGTTTACTTTGATTCTGTAAAGCTGCTTCGTGACAATCACCATTGTTAAAAAGCACTAGCTGAATTGAATTGAACTGAATTTAATTATGCATTTGGACTGTTTTGGGCTGCAAATGGTGCATTGAATGAAAGAAATTGAAGAATTAGCACTACCTTAAAATTCTTCAGCATAACATCAGACTTCATGCTTCACACCCCAACCATGTGAAAATGTCTTGTAGCGAGGTTAGGAATGTATGGGGGACATGGCAATAACTCCCAGCCAAGTTCCTGTAATGTGCAAGTGATGTCAGTGATTTGTCAGTGATTGTGTGTCCAGTTCCCACAGATGGATAAGTCTAATAAACCTTTTAAAGCATTTAATGTATCTTTAAATATATTCAAAGGAATATCTATTTTCGTTGAATACCTAACAAGTAGTACACCTGGCAATGTTCTTATCAAATTGTGTTTGAACTGTATCTGTTGCAGTTAAAAATAATATGGGCTCTCAACCTATATACCTGTTGAATTGTAAAACATCACTAGAATTTTGTTCTAAATAAAATTTTATCAGTTATATTGGCAAAGAAATGTATACTTATCTAATGGTCATCATCTCGCATACCAACTCTGATGATGTGTTTGGCTCAAATCTAATTTCCTACCTCTGGAAAAACGTTCATACAGTATGACTTACAAAACTAATCTGAACTCTACGGGCGGACATGGGTCTTTGTGGGATCTACTTGAACAATCATTACCCTAGTTCTGACCTTTTTTTTTTTTTTTAATGTTTTCTTTTACTGAACTGTTTTGCCTTTTGGCTTTTTCACTTTTCCATGATAACTCTTTCATATTAACAATATATTGTTTGTGTTTAAATGTTTGCTGTCAATTGTATATTGATCTGGCTCTGTTGGTTTCATGTTGTTAAAAAATATAATCAAAAATATATTGGCTACACATACTTTATGTCTTTCGTACACGTTATTGAATTGATTTGTATGGGATAGTAAGTCATAATTATAAGATAATATCTCATAATTATGAGATACTAAGTCATAATTATGAGTTAGTAAGTCATAATTATGAGATCAGGATCTCATAATTATGAGATATTAAGTCATAATTATGACTTAATTACTGAGATTTTTTTTTTTTGTGAATGCAATGCGCTTCCGTAGTATTTAGCATAGATTTACAAGTGTGAATTTATTTTAATTTAAGATACTTTCAGGTAATGAGTGACAGCTGTGCTCTGGCGCCCTCTGGTTTGTTTTATACACAGCACACGCGCACGAGAACTTCCTGTTTACGTCATGACGTGGGGACGTACCGACACGCTCTAAGCGCTTTATACATTGTAGCCTGTTTATAGTTTCAGATAATGAACTACATTGTTTCATTCGGGTCGCTTGTTTTTTTTCTTCTTCCTGTCCTATAAGGACATTGTGTAAAAAGTTTTGTTTTAGCGGATGAATTTGTTTTGTATCAGGATTTAAGTTTGTAAAGAGTGAGCAAAGAACTACTTTTTTTCTCGCTCTTTCTCTCCGGGATTGTGGCGTATACAGGACAGGAGGAGAAATGCCCGGGTTTTAGGATTTTTTTTGTGTATAAAAAGAAAAGAGAGAGGGAGAGCGAGTGGTCAGGTTATCTGCTCAGGAGATGGCAGAGGCGAGAGTGGAGGATGAAGAGGAAAGAATGAGAGAGGCGCGAGAGGCCGGGGGCGCGAGACGGAACGCGCGAGCGCCCAACGCGGCTCCAGGTGAAGTGCTCGTGTTTCATCTTTATAATATCCGTGTACAGGTGCGCGCGTGTGTGAGAGAACAACTATCAAAGTTAAAGTGGAATAAAATTATACACTGTCGCAGTATCAAAAACAATACAAACATAACCAATGGTAACTTATATTCTTTTGCAATTAACTTAACGCGTTAACCATTATATACTTTTATTTATTCATTCATAAATAAAAACTCTTTGGTGTGTGGAAATATTTCGTGTGCAGTTTTAATGATTAAACACTCAGGCAGGTTCACTAGTAACACCTGAGAGAGAATCTCTACAGGGTCATATGACCTAAAACCACGAGTCACGTGATTTTAACTAGCACCCTCTGAGCAGACGAGTTGGCAAAAAAAAAAAAAGTGCAAGTTGAGTTCAATATCAAAACGTCAGATGTAGTGGAGGAGCAGGAGCAAAACAACACTGACCGCAAGAGCCAAAAGTGAGGCATTAGCATTCAAAACATTACCACGTCAATGTGATAATAGGGGGCAAAAAGATAAAGTGTTAATTAGCAGACTATTAAGAATTGGACAAAGCGACCTACTGTATGAGCCAACAATAACGGAACTTTATCAATTCTAACAAAGAAGAGTCATATATCCAACCAGAATGCTAGTTCCCTGTTGAGTCTGGTTCCTCTCAAGGTTTCTTTTTGTAGCAATCAGAGTTTTCCCCTCACAACAGTCGCCCTTGGATTGCTCATCAGGAACTATCTAATCATTTTGATTCATACATACTGTACTCTCTTACACATTTTGTATTAATTTCCCTAATTTTCTCCCGACTCTGTCACGAAGCAGCTTTACAATGCTCATTATTAAAAACACTAGACAAATACAATTCAATTTAAATTGTTGCTTTCTACCAAAAACATCTGTTAATGGTGAAACTTACAAAGGGACATTTAACCAAGTTTAATGTGTGCAGTATGCTTATTTTGTGTATGGTTTTGACACTCTCACAATGGCCAGTTCAAAGAAATCAATACACACCCAATGTTTCCATGACAATCAAGTTATGATGAGTGCATGTAAACTTTTAAGAGAACTGTACAGTTCTTTCTCCTTCTTTCCAGATGTCTAGTTTGGGGTTTTATCCACTGAAAGAGAATTTCCTTGGATCAAACTATTATGCTACCAAACTCAACCAGCCAGGGTTTTGATCATGTTGCTTTTTTAATTTTCAATACAGCTAATCTCTGGTTAAAGGTAGTGGAGTTACACATACTGTACAAGTAAGGTGTCCACTGGGTGTTCACTAGTGCTTTTTGGTTGAGGCTAAATTAAGTTTGAGACCAGAACCCACTTTTTTTTTTTCTTCATTATTAAAGTCTTAACTTCAGCAAGCTGGCCTGGGACATGAACATTGTCCCAAAAGTTTTCTAGAAGACTGAGTGTGAAACTTTGTGCATGGAGGGAAAAAGTAAAGACAGCATGAGCATTCTTTCTACAAACTCTTTATTAAGGCCATATGCAGCCAGACCAAGACAAATCCAAAAACAAATGTAATAACTCTGAGAGAAATCCAAGTCAATAAAAAACAGAGTTGCGCTTTTGTGAAAATGTGCACATAGTATATCCAGCACATTCTCATGTACTAAATACATATTAAACCTAAACCCAAGATTTAGCATTTACATCTTGGGTGTAGCCAGATATTTTGCAATGAGGTGTAAGGAATTTAATTGAAATGTGGACATTTCTAATAAAGTGGTTGTTGTTGGTCACTTCCAACTCTGGAACTACTGCAGTTGCAGCATTTATAGTATTTAATTATTGAATTATGAAAGTGTTTTTACTGGAATTTACTAAAATGAAGGCTCATGTGGGCTGCCAGTTACATGAACTAGTTACATGTCCAGATTTTGGCACATGCACTCGATTATGTTGTAAATTATAATCGATTAGGTTGTATAGTTCTATTTCTCACTTTCTGGCTCTCTAGTTCTGGGTTTGGTTCAAGAAAAGAGAAACCAAACCCTATGGTCCATGGGGAGTTCACACAAATCAGGTCAAGTAGGCTTTTTTTTGTCATTTCAACCATGTACAGTTTAGTACACACTGGAAAAAAAAAAAACATTCCTCCAGGACCAAGGTGCTACATACAACATAAATTAACAAAAATTAACTAGCTAACTAAGAAACCTAATTAGGTAACTAGCTAAGAAAGACAGACTGACATTAAGTTAACAGAATAACTAAGTTCTATACAAAAGAGAACATAAAGTGCACGTGCAAATGTGCAATCGAGCGACAACGCGACACATTTCAATACTTCATGGTGATGAGGTAATGACTTGTGGTAGAAACTCGCAGGTCTAAGAATAAAAACGATATAATCCTCTGCTACACTAATGCACTTATCCCAGTGTTTGACCAGTGCTTGGACACCATCAAGGTATTTTTTTAGTGTGCAGAAGCCATGATGGGCCTGCTTGCTTCATATCTAAAACGCCTGCCTCCCAGGAATTCCTGTAATGTCTTGGAGCGAGGATGTGGCAATAACTTCCAGCAAAGTTCCTGTAATGTGCAAGTGGTGTTAGTTAATGTACAGTTCCCACAGACAGATGCCACCTGACCCGGGTTCGTCATTTACAGACCTTTTTTAAATTGTTTGCCCCGTTCAAATGTTTTACTGTGGCTAGGAGTCTTTTCACCTTACTTTGCTTGAAGTCTTCTATAAATGTCACTCTGCTTCCATTTCATTTACCGGTAATATCTAACTAATTTGACCTGAACACCCCTTGTATTACTCTGGGTTAAGTATGGAAGGCGAATATTTGTCAGTGTGTTGGTTATTTCAAGGTTCCTTTGTATTCTTTTATCTCATATCAGTTGTTGGTGTGTGTGTGTGTATTTTGAGTGAGTGTGAGATTCTGCTATTCTGTCACAATGACTCAAATTTTCCGTAGTGTCCTTGCACATCTTGGTGAGAGTGTGATCTCTAAACTGGATTGCGGTTTGTGTGATGGTGTGTGTGTTCGTGTTTTTCAGATCGAGCAGATAGGAACAAGCCTGAACAACGCCAGTCCAGGTAGGAAGGAATAAATCATACATATTTTCACTGAGCAGTCGGAGTTGAGTTTGAAAGTGTGTGCGTGTGTCAGCCTGTTTATATTTTTTCCCCCTCCCCAATCCAAAGTTCAAAACTTGTTGCCTCAGTAAGCTCCTGGTTTAAGTTTCAGGCTCTTATTTGGAACCTAAAAAGGGAAATTTTGCTCTGAAAGAGTAGAACTTCCTTCTGTGACGTCCTCTGCTGGAAATACTGGAAATTAAGTCAAGACAAACAAGGTATTGGTTGTTTAACTTCCAGCATCAATTGAAGTTTATTTTGCATCATGTTAGAGTTCATGTCTGGTTAGAGTTAGGTCTGAGCTGAGCAGGTATGTGAGCACACAGACTGGTGAAAGAGGTGTAATTTGTCTGAGAAAAACACTTATGTGTGACATTACATCATCCACTAGGATTGTAGGCGCTGTGGTCTGGAGGGGTCTTCAAACATTCATGCAGGCAATGAAAGGAGCTTAAGTGGCAGTGGATCGAAAATTTGAAAGAAAAATAATTTCCTTTTTATTAAAAAAAAATATCACTTAAGATGGGTTTCATGCACAAGGATTATAAAATGAAGCAGACAAACTTGTGCAAGTTATCTTTTCTTTGATAATTTCAGAGGCTACAGTCTTATTCACTAAAGAACAACATGACTCCTTTGTCCATTGTTATAACTCCGTAGTGTGAAAACGGCTATAAAGAGGCATTCTTGCCAAATCCTCTAGATTTGTTTTACCTGCCATAACATTGTTTAAACTTAAAACATGTCATGAGTCATGAGCTTGTCATGGTACCGAGAACTCGAAAAGCCTTCGCACCATACTGAAAACTTTCCAGTGGAGAGCTAATGTAAAGTTATACCCTACCCTTTACATGACCCTGAAAACCACATCAAAGGGTGTTAAATTATTGTCATCTTAAGAAGAGCTACACTGTATCAATTACAAATGTTTTAAAGGTCTGGTATTGTACTGTTTCTTAAAAAAAGGTTTACGCAGGTCTTCTCTAAAGACTGTGCTAATGCTAGCGCATTTTTTAAAAAACTCCCTTTATTTCTTTCCTCTTCCAAATGCACTGTTTCAGCGTCTATGTAAATGAATTATACCTAAGCCATGCCGAAGCTAAGCAACAAAACAGGAAAAAGCGTTTTGTTTTATTTTTCTTTTTAACCATAGTGAACCAGGTGCTAGTTCATGTTTGGTGCTAGTGCCTTTCAAGAACTTGGCTTTGTTTTTGCCATGGGCTAGGGAGTCACGTCGTTACGTCACTCTATATGTACAGGTGCGTGTATGTCTGTACTTTCCCGCCAATGCTAGTGGCAAAAATAAATAAATAAAAAAATAAATAAATGCTAGCACAAGCACAACTATGGCTGAACTTGATCAACGTTTTTGCGAGCAGTTCCTTTTTTTTTTTTTTTTTTTTTTTCCCCTTTAAAGATGGCAGTCACAAACTTTTAGTTAGTCTTGGTAATTCAGTCCCAGCTTTTAAAGTCTTTCTTAAATCAAAATGAACTATATCACAGTAGGTCTTGGTCTTCCTGCTCTGCACACCAATCATGAAGTTTGTCATGGAAGGTGGGTACAATGTAAGAAATTGGGGCCAAATTTCACAACCCTCATTCCATGGACAAATGCATTATGCATGTCAAAGTTCTGCTGAGACTTTCGTAAAGTTCCTGTAGTCTAAATTCAGTTGGTAGATTTCAAAGTTAAGGTGTATTCAGTATAATTTGAACTACAGTAATATACCAACTTGATTTAGCTCCATGGGACAGCAGAAACTTCTTATGAGTCTCAGCTGAACTTTGGAATGCAATTTGGAATAAGGCTATGGAATAAGGTTTGTGGAATTTGGCCCCAGTTCCTCGTGTTGTTTTCACATTTCATGGTCGGTGTGCAGAGCAGGAAAAATTATAATGACCAGGTCGACCATGGTAACACATTTATAACGCACTTATATGTGTTTTGGGGGTAACAATTTCTTTAAAAAAAATAAAACGGGTATAGAAATGTAAAGAACACCTTTCATAATTAAGAATCCTGCAGTGTTGCGATATTAAATTAGTTGTTTTGACCATATGGCAGAGTTGAGAGCCTGAAAATCCAGCGGAATCCAGCAGAATGTCAGTGTTGGATGGGGAATGTTGGTGTGGTCGGTCACTTCGTGATGGAAATGTTTTTCCCGTTACTCAGCATAAGCCCACGTTACTGCTAGGAAACAAGTTCCAGCAAGCGACTGAGTCACAGCTGGAAGCAGCAAAAGTTATTTTGCTCGTGATTTAAAGTAAACTATGAAACCGAACAGGGGGGGAAAAAAGAGGCCGCGCTAAATGTTCTCTTTCTGTTTCAGCTCTCAGGGCGCGCTCTCGTCGATCAGAGCTGCAATAAAAAGAAGTGAGTACACCTCGGTTTTTAGGGTTTATAAAGCCTTAAGGGATTTGGTTGTGATGTAATGTATGTTTTCACTTTTTCAGCGTCCAACAGAGCAGGTCCTCCGGCTGACCAGAACAGAGAGAGACGGTGAGTCTAAAAACATTTTTTTCTGTCCTGTTTGTTTCCGAGCATTCCACAGGCCTAAGCACATGTTGCGTTCTTGTCAGATAGTTGTTTTTATTTAGTTGTGTGAAGGTTAGTTGCAAAAACAACTTGGGGTTATTTCTAAGAGTATATCCAATCCAATTTTGGGGGGGCTACTCTAACCAGTACCTGCTGTGATGTGCCAGTACTGGTATTGGTGGTTATTTTTCCCATAGCAGCACACCCACATTTGAATCTTTTACATCAACTTGTAAAAGACTTAGCACTGTAAATTGCATCTTTGTTGTGAAAAAGTATTTGCTCCTTTCTGATTTGTATTTTTTTTTTCCGCATATTTGTCACACTTTTAATATTTTAATATTAATCAAAGATAATCTGAGTACATACAAAATGCAGTTAAATTATTTTATTTATTAAGGGAAAAAAAACTGTCCAAACTACCTCGCTCTGTGTAAAAAAAAAAAAAAAGTTATTGCCCCCTAAACATAACTGGTTGTGCCACCCTTGCAATCAAGCGATCTCCAATCTGATTGATTCTTTCGATAGCACCTTGACATAAAATAACCTGGTCTTAAGTTTTTGCTAAAATTTGAACTGTAGGCGCCCAGAGATCACCATCCTTGCAGCTGAACGCCTGCCCACAAACTCCTGGTTCCCGGGGGCGTCTGGGCCATTTCCGCCTCCACCACCCCCTGCTCAGCCATCTTGGACTGGTCCTGTTACAATACAGGTAAGGAAAGCTGTAATACTAGTTTTGTTTTTGCAGTAGAAGGTGGAGGAAAACATGTAGAATCAGTGAAACAGAATCGCTGACTAAACACAACGTCTGGATTCAATTCGTCTGCCGTTCTTTTTCCAGCTTCCCCCGCCTTCATATGAGCAGGTGATCCGAGAAAAAAGTCGAGAGCAGAAGTCCCAAACTTCCTCCGTCTCCTCATCCTCTTCCTCCTCCACGTCATCTCCGTCCTCCGCGTTATCATCCTCTTCATCTTCCGCTCCACGTCACACCACCACCATCGCCACGCAGACCGATCCTGAAACGTCAGAGCCTGAGAACTGCTCCAGACCCCAGAGTAAGCTCTAGAAACAAAGTGCGCAGGAACCACGGTAAAGATTTATTAAAACCTGGTCTGAAGAAAGATTGCAATAATATCTGAATGCAAATGCATTCAAAACAATCGGAGCAGTTTATACAATGGTTTGCATAAGTATTTGCCCCCTGGAACTTCTCCACATTTTGTTGTGCTACCACCTGAAACTGATATGGGCTCATTGGGAAAGCAGTACTAAAAAGGGAAGGGTACATTTTAATTGATATGATTATGTAAATCATAAAATTTAATCGTAAAATAAGTAAAGGTCACAAGTGTATAAGTTTTTAACCTCCCCTTCCTCAGGCACACACTGAAACAGCAGAATTAATCCTAGTGTTGCCACACCACAAAGGTTCCAGTGCAAGAAACTGTGTATATAGACACGATTTCATTACATAAAACTTTTCTCATCATCACAAAACTTGATGTAATGTAGAAACCTGAACAAGATGGTATGAGGACGTTCAAATCAAACCGGGATTTCTTGTGAATGAAGGCATAAAAGGATGTAGCGTATAATAATAATAATAATAATAATAATAATAATAATAATAATATAATAATAATGTAAGGTTTATAAGACCCATCACACCCCTCGTACAGTCCTGACCACACTCCAACCTATTTCCACATGTTTGGGCTGTTAAAGGAGTTCCTGGGATGCCAGCATTCAGAAGTGAAACAGGCAGCCCGTCATGGCCCATACTGAGGAACCGTTCTACCTTCATGCTATCTATGCATTAGTGAAACTAGTCTTTACCTAAAGCAAAAGTCCAGGTTTGACTTGAACGCCTCTCATACTTGTTACATGAGTAATGTTGATAAGGAGTAAGGGAAGCCTGAGTCATCAAGGCTATTTAAAAAGGTTCTTTGACGCAAAGTTTTATAAGATGGCTGAACAAAGAAACTTTAGGACTTGATGCTTTAAATTATAAAACATTATATATAATTATAAAGATAAGTGACATAAGTTTTAAAGTGTCAAACAAGACAGTGTAAGTCAGTCTGGATATACAAGTGGCCTAGTATGGTCAGCAACGTAAGCCACAAAGCTCAAGCACGGAACTAAAGCAACGAGCTTTATCAACTACATACAGATAACAGAACAATTTGTTTATTTTTGGCTTAAATGTTCCTCTAACCAAACATCTTCCTGTTTTTTTTTTTTTTTTTTTTTCCCTTTCTTTTCTTTCCATTGTTTTTTTTTTCCCCCAGTGCGCCGGCCCCCAAAACCACCTCGCCCATCCCTTCCGCTC
This sequence comes from Clarias gariepinus, assembly GCF_024256425.1. NCBI lineage: Eukaryota > Metazoa > Chordata > Actinopteri > Siluriformes > Clariidae > Clarias > Clarias gariepinus. The sequence goes on along the minus strand of NC_071121.1, from coordinate 24,140,002 downwards.
ACTCCTAAACCTGCCGAGCCGGTACTCGCACACACGCACTCTTTAATCGAATTGGATGAGCCATCCAGTTCCACGCACACACCGACACACCCTCCTAGCGGCGAGCAGTGTGGAGTTCAGACTGACTTTACACACTTTCTGGAATCCTTGACTCCCATCACTCCAGACTCCTCAAACACCACCCGTAATTCTCAGCAACAGGCACCATCGGAACAAGAAGGTTCAGCACGCCCCAGGCCGCGTCCTCGCTCTAAAGCGTTACCGCAGCCAGTGATCAAAGAGGAACCAATAACCAGAGAGGTCAAAGTTCAAACCTTGGTCCGCCTTAAAGACGACAGCACAGGAAGCATTTTTGCCGGTTTCACCGACTCTTCTTCAGACATTGCATCCAATAAGTATCTGCAGGACTTGTTGGACGTCTTCGGTTGTGATAAACAAGATGTCCGAAGTGACCAACGTGATGAACGAGACCAAAGTGAAAAGAGTGAAGAAGGGCAAAGTGTCGCTTCTGAAAGTTGCTCACTTTCTACAGTTTCTGAACCTTTGGAAACCATGAGACCAGAACCGCGACCAAGAACACAGAATCCCAAAACGCCTGCAAAACTTTCAAACCCAAAGCAGAATGTGGAGCAGACAAAAAATCCTTCAGAAGTGCAAAATAAACCTGGGTTTCATCCAGTCCCTGCTCCCAGACCCCTGGTGAAAAAATCATCTGCGTCCCAGCAGCAGGGTTCCTCGGAGGAGAAACCCGAGCTCTGTCGAATCCGTCCACCCCCCAGACCTCCGCTAGCTGCACGCATGTCAAGAGCTCCCACCCAGGAAGAAGCAGCTCAGCCTGCCGAAGTGCCCTTTAACCCTTCTGGAAGGGGAAGTTTAGAAGATCATGACTCAACCGCAGATTCTTCTGGGAAGCTTGGAGCAATCACGTCCTCCAACAGAGCTGGGGGAAAATGTAAGGACATGCTTCTTAATGTAAAGATGATCATTTTTCTAGCTAAACCACAAAAACAAGTTTAAAAACATGTTCAAGTCTAGGAGCAACGTTTAAAAGGCTTTTATCTTAGCGTTGGGAAATGCCCTTAATTGTTTTCTGTGTTACTCAGCTTCACTGGAAAGAGATTGTCATAAATGTAGGTGTGTCTCTTTAAAGCTAATATAACGAAAGCAGGTTCGTCTCAACACGAAAAAGCATTAATAAGTCACAGCGTTTGTTTTGTTTTTTTTCTTTAGGAATAAATCTTCTTTTTCTCCTTGACTGCGCTCCGGTCACAGTCGCACATTAGACTATTTCTATTTTGGTTTAAATTTGACTAACAAAATCCTGATCCCTGATCCATGCGTTTAATGTGCCCAGGTTCAGCTAAACCCCAGTCCCAGAAGAGGCCTCCACCCCTAACGCACACTCCTGTTCACACTCCTGCACAGGTAAAAATAAATTACAGAACATACAGTAATTGAGTATTTTGTGTTTAAATCCACTGAATACTGGAAATTTTCAATTGTTTTTGCTCATTTTATTACACTTGGTTTGATTGGGATATTTGGTCCATTTTACAATGTTAAAAACAAGGGTGTTCAAGTCAAAGCAGGACTTTCGATTATGCAGAAGATGGTTGAATATAAACTCCCTGTATTCCTCTATATGATCCCCTGCTACACTAATGCACCAATTCCAGTGTTTCACGTGCTTGGATATTAAGCAGGTGGAAAGTTTTCTCAGTACGCCGGAGCCATGATCAACCTGCCTGCTTCATGTCTGAAACCCTGGCCTCACGGGAACTCCTTTAATGTGGAAATGTCTTGGAGCGAGGTCAGGACTGTACTGGGGATGTAGCAAAAACTCCCAGCCGAGAGTATGTAACGTGCACATGGTGTTGGTGAATAAATGTGTGTACAGTTCCCATGGACAGACGCGTCTCTTCCACAAGTTAGCAACAAGCTATCCGTTGATTTTTAAGAATCAGATGTTCCACTCGCTGAATGTTCACAGGAACGACCGCAGTGGGCTATGAGCCACCTCAACAGGGGTCGTCATTCTCCACACAAATCCTTTACTGCAGTTAGGAGTCTCATCACTACTGTGTTCAAAGCCTTTTATAAATGTCAATTGGTTTTATGTCTTCATTCAATAGAAAGCTAATACTGGTTTGATTTGAAAGCTCCTCGTATTAATGCTTGTAAAATATAACTTCCTTTAATAAATACAAATAATTACTGTGGTATAAGAGGAATAAAGGCCTCTACTGTACTTAAAGGCATACTGATCTTGGATATGAATCAACATCGGGGTGGTGACATTAACTCCACTTGATGATGTGCCAAATCACATTTCCCTATAGTTGATTATTTTCTTATCAATGCGCACCCTGGAGGTGTTTGCCTTCACTACGTATCGGTAACATACCTAATCTGATCTTTTCTTCTTTCTTGTCGGAATAAACCTATTCTCTCGGCGCATACACCAATCATTGATGAGCCTGAATGCTCGTCACCAATCATAAAGCAGCGAGTGTTCATCAGAAAAGATGGGAAGCCTAACTAAATACCTTCATTATTGTATTCTTATGAATTGCTTTGAGTATGTAAATAAATACGCATCTGATCAGATCAGTGTCAATATAAACAATTAAGCTGGTATCTTTAATCAGGAATAGTTTTCGTCCTGTTGAAGTAATATTGTCTGTATAAATGTAGTTATTGACTTATTGTCTTATCTATGTATTGTAACCATAAGTTAAGATGATGAGTGCCGCTCTGCAGCATTAAATTGATTATTATACATACAGATTACATAAGTGCCAATAAAGTGTGTGTGTGTGAATGTTTTCAGGATGCTGTCAGTGCTGCAAGTGTTAGCAAATCTGGTCCATCACTTCCACATCGGTAAGTCTAATAAAGTCTGTTCACTGTGTGTTTGTGGATTTCACCATTCAGTCTTTGCATGCAGTTATTAGTAAGCTTCCACTCAACATCAAACCGTTCTTACTGTCTCACTCTCGGGATTTATTGCCATTATGGTTTTTATTTATTTCTGTTTTTTGTAGAGGCAGTGAGGGTAGGCTGCTTCCTCTGCGTCCTCCTCCTGTCAAATCGAGCAAATCAGCAGGCGTCTCCCCGACTCCTGCTACATCCAAGCAGCCCACGGGTTACTGGGGACTCAAACAAGGACCGCCCCTGCCACCGAGGCCGAAGCCTGGGCATCCTCTTTATAAACCGAACATAGTAAGGCCTGCTTTTTAAAAAGCTGGAAAGGCAGGGTGTTCTTTAAAGTCATTTATGATTTCTATTTTGTGTAGTGTTTCTTCAAGCTGAGATAAATTTATGCCAGTGTAATCTCACACACATATAGTAGAAATTTCAGGTGTTTTTTTTTTTTTTTTTTTTTTTTACAGAGCAAAATCCCACAAGCAAAGACTAAAGTAAACCTTCCTAGCCGTGATCGTGAAGAAACCTGCCTTCAAGTAATTATGTGCACCACGTACAAAGACACGTACATGTTGTTAATATGGATCTTCTAATATGGACCCCTCAGGGGTCGCCACAGCGAATCATCTGCCTCTATCTAACCCTTTCCTTTGCATCCTCTACTCTCACACCAAATAACTTCGTCCTCTCTCACTGCATCCATAAATCTCCTCTTTGGTCTTCCTCTAGACCTCCGGCCTGGCAGGTCAAACCTCAGCATCCTTCTACCGATATATTCACCATCTCTACTCTGAACATGTCCAAACCACCTTAATCTGGCCTCTCTGACTTTATCTCTAAAACATCTAACATGAGTTGTCTCTCTGACGAACTCATTCTCGATCCTATTTATACTTGTCAGTCCCACGTAGAACCTCAACATCTTCAGCTCTGCTACCTCCAACTCTGCCTCGTGTCTTTTCTTCACCGAACACTGTCTCTAAGCTGTAGAGCATCGCTGGTCTCACCACTGTCCTGTACACCTTTCCTTTCATTCTCACTAATACTCTTTTATTGCACAACACACCTGAAACTTTTCTCCACCCTTTTTAACCCGCCTGTACCCGCCTCTTCACCTCCTTTCCACACTCTCCGTTGCTCTGGACCGTTGACCCTAAGTACTTAAAGTCCTGCACCTTCTTTATCTCTGCTCCTGTATCCTTACCGTTCCTCTTGGGTTCCTCTTATTTACACACATGTATTCCATATTACTGCGGCTAACCTTCATTCCTCTGCTTTCCAGAGCATACCTTCACCTCTCCAAATTTTCTTCCACCTGTTCCCTGCTCTCGCTACACAGCACAATGTCATCTGCAAACATCATAGTCCATGAAGACTCCTGTCTAACCGCATCTGTCATCCTGTCCATCACCAGAGCAAACAAAAAGGGGCTTAGAGCCGATCCTTGATGCAGACCCACTTCCACCCTGAACTCTTCTGTCACACCTATAGCACTCTAACATATTTTTCTGCCACTCCAGACTTTCTCATACAACACCACAGCTCCTCTGTAGGCACCCTGTTGTACGCCTTCTCTAAATCTACAAAGACACAATGCAACTCTTTATTACCTTTTCTGTACTTCTCCACCAGCATCCTTAAAGCAAATACTGCATCTGATGTACTCTTTCTAGGCATAAAACCATATTGCTGCTCACAAATGCTCACCTCTGCTTTTAACCTAGCTTCCACTACTCTTTCCCACAGCTTCATTGTATGGCTCATTAGCTTTATGCCTCTGTAATTCCCACAGCTCTGCAGATCTCCCTTGTTTTTTAAAATCAGCTTCAATACACTTCTCCTCCATTCTTCTGGAATCCTCTCACACTGTTACTGTAGAAACTCTACTGCCACCTTTCCTAAGCATTTCCATACCTCCACAGGTATGTCATCCAGACCAACAGCCTTTTCACTCTTCATCCTCTTCAACGCCCTTCTCATCTCCTTTTTACAAATATTTGCTACTTCGTGCTCCACAACAGTCACCTCTTCTACTTTTTGTTTTCTTTCGTTTCCCTCATTAATCAACTCTTTAAAGTACTCCTTCCATCTTCCCATTACCTTTCTGGCATCTGTCAGTAAATTTTCATCTCTATCTTTAATCACTCTAACCTGCTGTACATCTTTCCCATCTCTATCTTTCTGCCTCATCAACCTGTACAGATCCACCTCACCCTCCCTACTATCCAATCTAGCATACTCATATGCTCTTTGTTTGGCCTTTGCCATCTCTACCATCACCTTACGCTGCATCTCCCTGTACTCCTGTCTACTCTCTTCAGTCCTCCGAGTCCCACTTCTTTTTAGCTAGCCCTGTATACACTCCTGGACTTCCTCGTTCCACCAACAAGTCTCCTTGTCCACTTTTGCCTTACCTGATGATACACCAAGTACCCTCCTACCTGTCTCCCTGATCACATTGGCTGTAGTTGTCCAGTCAACTGACGGCACCTCCTGACCACCCATAGCCTGTCTCAACTCCTCCCTGAAGTCTACACAACATTTTTCCTTTCTCAGCTTCCACCACTTTGTCCTCTGCTCTGCCTTTGTCCTCTTCACCTTCCTCACCACCAGGGTTATTTTACACACCACCATTCTGTGTTGTCTGGCTACACTCTCCCCTACCAACACTTTGCAGTCACTAATCTCTTTCAGATTGCAACGACCCAAGATGTAGTCCACCTGAGTGCTTCTGCCTCCACTCTTATACGTCACCCAATGTTCCTGCCTCTTCTGGAAGAAAGTATTTACTACTGCCATTTCCATCCTCTTTGCAAAGTCCACCACCATCTGTCCTTCTACGTTCCTGTCCTGAAGACCAAACCTGCCCATCATATTTTCATCACCTCTGTTCCCTTCCCCAACATGTCCTTTAAAGTCTGCACAATCACCACTCTCTCACCTCTGGGGATGCTCTGCATCAATTCATCTAACTCACTCCAGAATGTCTCCTTCTCTTCTAACTCACATCCTACCTGTGGGGCATAACCACTAACAACATTGATTGAACATTATCCCTTTAATTTCCAGCTTCAGACTCATCACCCTATCTGATGCTCTCTTCACCTCTAGAACATTCCTTACAAACTCCTCTTTCAGAATAACTCCTACTCCATTTCTTTTCCTGTCCACACCATGGTAAAACAATTTGAACCCTGATCCTAAGCTTCTAGCCTTGCTACCTTTCCACCTGGTCTCCTGGACGCACAGTATATCCACCTTCCTTCTCTGCATCATATCAACCAACTCTATTGCCTTCCCTGTCATGGTCCCAACATTCAAAGTCCCTACTATCACTCCTAAACTCTTGCCTTTCCTTTTGTCTCTCTTCTTTTCGAACACGCCTTTCTCCTCTCCTTTTCGACCCTTTTTTTGTTGTTAATATGGATCTGGATGAAAATCTGTTCTCATGCCTCTGCAGATAGAGAAGCTTCTTGTTGATCTTGATGACATGGTAGCACCAAAATCAACACCAGGAGGTGTTAAAGGTCATCTTCAGGACTTCGTGTCAGAAGAACCCATATCTCAGAAGAGCCCAGAGCTGAAGAAAGAGCCACAGATGGAGGAGCAGCACCAGCCTGAGGCAAACACAACTAGCGTCAGGTCTTCTATTTCAAACGTTCTCGCATTTGTTTTAACCCTCTGGACGTCTCCATCTTTTCATCATCTCCCTCACTCATTGCTCGTTTAAAAAAAAAAAATGTAAAAATTTTATCTGTTTTTCAATCTTTTTTCTCAGGTACAGAACCCGCTTTGCGTTCGAGGGTGAAGATGGAGAGCTGACACTTCGTGACGGCGATGTGGTCACGTTAATAGAATACGTAAATGACGAGTGGGGGCGTGGCAGTCTTAATGGACACACGGGGCTCTTCCCTTTAAATTTTGTCCAGATTGTTGAGGAAAGTCCAGAAAAGATATCGACCCCTGAGTCACATGGTGCGTGACTTTTTTTTTATTTTATTTATTTATTTTTTTTTTGCTGCACGCAGGTTTAAATCAAAGCAGTCTTTCTAATGTGCAGTGGTTTCCATAGCAAACACTTGCACAGGACTTTAAAAGGTTTTTGGTTGGGGATGTAGCCTCCAGTGTGGGCACTTTGAAACCATGTCAATAAAATTGTAATTGCTGGCAAATTGCTGTAAGAGCAGCCATTTCAATATATGATGTAATTGGAAAAAAGATCAATGTTGTAGTGCTTAATTATTCACCCTTACCGTTGATTATATTTCTGGCATCACCTTGTGTTGCGCGTTGTTTCTTTCTTATTGAACTGCTGTTATTTTATAATGATGTCAGCAATGACTGTTGTGTTGTTTTTCTGTAGCACCCACAGTGTGTGTTGGAGAAGGACAGATAGGTCGAGCTCTCTATGATTTCGCCCCCGAGTCTGAGGATGAACTCTGTCTCAAGGTGTGTGTGAGGTCAACTGTCTTCACTTCACCAATGTTTTTCCACATTGCAAGTTCTTGCTTATGTTTTCCAGACTTCTTGTAGACCTGATTACAGCTTATGTACAATATCATTACATGAATCATACATATGGTTTTTGTAAAATGGGTCAAGGCTATAATTAACCCATGTTTATTGTGGGTTTGCAGTTTGTGTTGTTAAATTACTTTAAAATGTGCAAAACAATGCCACACTTTTATTTAAAGACAGATGAGGAGGAGGCAATGTGATGAGCAACAATCTACACGAAACCCATATTTTTAACTATTCTTTAAAAAAAGTTTTTAAATGTCCCATATTTTACTATTTATATTACAACTCAACGCTGTCCCAAAGTAAATTATTTATTTTATTATAAAATAAATAAATAATAAAAATAAATAAAGCCAAGGAGGGGATCATCTTGTTAGTCACAACAGAGAAAAAAATGTTAGTTTGTATAAGCCCTGGCCAACAACAATAGAAAAAATACAAAAAGCAATCTCTCTTCCAAGGGGGAAAAAAATTCTTTCTACACTGTCAATAAAGTTTAAATCCTAACTGTAATCATTATATGATATATAAAAACTCGGCATATTTTGCTTGCTTTATTTATTTATTTATTTATTTATCTACACACATATGCATAACCACTTCACATATGATTTTAGAATGATTTTTTTTTTTCCAACCAGGCAAGCATACCGAATGTCTTTCTATTTCAGCACAGTATATAAAGTCCTGCTCACCCCTTAATTTTTTGCATAATCTGTACAATATCTTCAGGAATGAATCAAAATGCACGGAAATTTTATAATCAGGATTTTTTTTAAATAGTTTTTTTTTTTTTCCCCAAAAAAAGTAATTTAACAAAGAACATTGTTTTTTTTTAACAACTGTTTTTGCATGTAGTAATTTTAAAGAAGAAACGGGGGGGTAAAAAACAGCATGGGCGGCAATAAAGGCACCCTTCCTTTATATTTGGTTGAACACCCTTCCGCAGCAATGACTGCCTCCAAATGTTTCTTGTAGCCATGAATAAGCTTCTTGTATTTTTCTGCTGATATTTCCGCCGTTTGTTCAAGCTCTTGAACGTTTGCAGGGTTCTTTTCCCCAGTGGAAGACTGCAGCTCTTCTCAAAGATTTTCAATGGGATTGAGATCAGAAAGCATTGCTGGCCATTTTAAAACAGCACACATTTTTTCCTTTTCAACCATTCCTGCATGCTTTTAGATGTTTGCTTTGGGTCTTTGTCTTGCTGGAGGACCCATGATCTTTAACTCAAACCAAGTTTTCTTACACTAAGTAGGACATTTCACTCTAAAGTCTCTTGGTAATTATCTGATTTTTACGATTCCTGTGATATGCTCAAGGCCTCCAGTCCCAGACGCAGCAATGCAGCCTCACAGCATTAGGAATCCTCCACCATGCTTAACTGTTCGTATAACTGTTCTTGTCCTTATACGTTTTATTGCACCATCTGTAAACGAACTGTTGGTGTACATTGCCAAAAAGCTTAATTTTTGCTTCATCTGTCCACAGAACATTTTCCCAGAAGGTATAGATTTTTGGATGTTAGATGTGGTGTTTTTTCCTTAATCTTCTCATGTCCAGGGAGGGTCTTGACAGTTCCATGCTTGGCAGACAGCTTAATAACATTGTGGACTGTTGAAACCGAGATACCAAGGTCTTTGAAGATGGCCTTATACCCTTTGAAGGGCTTGTGTTTGCTAATAATAGCACTTCTGACATCCTCAGACAGCTCCTTTGTCTTTACCATTATGATAAAGGAACAAGTGGCTTTTTAAAACTGAAGTCATCATTCAGTGGCTAAATTATGTGACATGGGGTCTGACTATCACAGGTGACTCTCATTTTGTGATTTACCACAGGTGAATCAAAATGTATTTCTATTCTGATTTTATTTTAAAGGGTCTCAATACCTGTGTCACCTGTGTTCTTTTTGTACAAAACACAAGTTCTCTATAGAAATAAATTTCACTTTATTATTTTTTTTTTCCTGAAGAAATTCCACATTATGTACTTTAAACTTCATGGGTGCCAATAATGTTGAGCAGGACTGTATATGTTTTGTGCATATTGTATAACCGGTTTTAATTGGCTACACATTATAAGCCACATTGCTCATTTCTAAAGTTTTTGGTCAGATTGGATTTGCATTTCATGACAGTTGCCATTCATTAACTTTTATCTGAATCTAACGTGGACGTGTCCTTTTTTTTCCAAAAGGCCACACGTTGCACGCATCGATGCGTCGTGTTTGTGTGACCACTCATTCGTTTTATACAATGGATGCATTTTGGCAACGATATGCTCGGGATGTCTGCAATATGCAGATGTTGCTCTGGAACACAGCAACTAGTTAGTCGTCTGTTTATGTTGAGGATCAGAAAAAGAAGGAAAACGAAATGCCTCACTTTAGCTGTTGTAGCAGCTATTGCTAGCACAGCGATGGGAGCCCCGTGATGCAGGGGGAATTCCGATTTGGCTGTTCTCATTCAAGTCAAATGAGCATGTATCAAATATATATCCAGCGTAAGCCCACATTCAGATCTGATTTAAAGAAACTGATTTGTGTTAGGACGGCCATTTAAAAAATAAATAAATAAATAAATAAAAAATAGAAAGAGTTGGTACAAAACCAGATATGTGAAGGTAGCCCAAATACTGCTTTATGGCAAACAGAATATCGTTTGATTGTCTAAAAAAAATATTAACCGTAACAGCAATGTCATTAAACGGATACTTGCTTGTGTATTATATATGACGCTGTGTTTGTGTCCGCGCACAGGCTGGGGACGTGGTGTCCTCCCTGGAGGAGGTGGACGAAGAATGGTTTGTCGGGGAATTCGCCGGCCGACGTGGGATCGTTCCCAAAAATTACATCCAAGTGCTCTAAACCACCGTCAGGACGGAGACAGGGTGAAGTGTTTACATGCGGAAAGTGGATTGTGTGTATCCGATGGCATCGGTGCACTGCTACTCAAACAAACTCCAACACAATCAAATGAACCACTGTAGTTAGGGACATTACTCACTCACTCACTCACTGGTTCGTCTCTTTACATGGTTTCACATATTCACATGTTCTGTTCTGTTCATCCCAAAGCCAAATGATGATAGTGTTGTGTTGTGTTGGAGTAAAACTTACTGGACTAAGAAGAGGGCCTAAGATTTCATGGATTAACACCATTAGAATTTTTAAAGCTTTTAGTTTTTCTTAATGTTTTGTAATCTGGATGGGATAATTTTGTTGTATTTGTTACCTCTACTGTACTAAATGACACTGTGAATAGAGATCTCCCACTGAAACTCCTTTATAGTCTGGGACTGTGCTTAATCTGTGGGAAATAATGATGTCAAGTACCCTTAACTCAAAATAAACCCAGGTGAATCATTCTAAAAATCATTTGTGTAATAGAATAATAAGAATCGCAATGCTGTGAAATTCACTAATCTTCATCTCAGCAAAATTTTACACCAATGTATTATTATTGTTATTATTATCATGGTTATTATTGCATGTTTGTAGCCTCTCATCACTGTATAGTGTGGCAGTTGGGAAAAACCTTTACATGGTCAAACTACAGTTTCCTAAACTGGAACCCCCTATGCAAGTAAAAAGTGAAAAAAGGAGTGTGTCGCACAAGAGCATGACAGACATTTTTATAGTAGAATTGAGAGGGATTGTGTCCATCTTGCCCCAGCACACTTCAAAGTGTGGCCTTTACTGCGTAAGGAAATTACACTTGCCCAACATGAATAAACATCTTAATGCAGACATGTAGAATAATTTTTGCAGGAATATACCAAACAAAGATTGAAGAGTGAATAATAGATTTCCCTAAAGGTCTTTTTTTTTTTTTTTTTTTTTTTTAAATCATAATTTGGTAATCAGAAAAGCACGGCTTTTTTGTATTTCTAGGCTTATTTGCCATCCAGTGTCTGCTTTCAGGTCACCACACAATTTAAATCTAAGTTTATTTAAATAGGTATCCCATGTACTGAGTTGTTGTTTAAGTCTAGTGACGGTCCAGAGTAAGGATTGTGTAACTTGAGTACATGCACAGCCTGAAAAAAATGCACTATACTAAAATCATACAGGACTGAGCAAAAGTCTCTTTCCTTATTTCTTCATATTAAATTTAATTACATTTTCATCAGTGGTATAAATGTAAAGAAATAGGGAATGACACTTGCATTTTACTGTGGGTGCCTAAACACTTTAAAATTTAAAATTTGATCATTTATGTAAGAACCTCAGCAGCGTTATCATTTCCCCTCTCATCTGTTTCAACCTCTCAGCATTTAGCATCACCAGTGTACTAATCACTGGCCTGTTCATCTGCACCTGTTCCTCACTGGTTCATGCCTTAAGTTAGATATTTTAATTTTCTTGAATGATTCATTGGTCACTGTGTGGCTTAACAAACAAAACATTCCATTGAAACTGTTCAGGTGCTGCGGCTGGACTGAAAATCAGAGCGAGCCTGGAAAACTATTCCTCAAGCCTACATGGGAAAGAAATAAAAGAAAGTAAGTCTGGCTCTTTGGAAGCAACATATTAAGTAATGAAGGGGGCTCAAGACTTTTGCACAGAACTGGATATATTAAAAATGTTCTGTATCTGCACATATCTTTTTCTCTGCCTACTAAGGGTTCTTATCGCCCCACAGTGCTGTTGAACTCTTAGTTAGTCATAAGCTATTTATTATTATTTTTATTATTCATTTTTAAACAGTAGCTCTGGTAGTGTTGACTGTAATTCAAAAGACAGGTTACTATTAATACATTATTTTAATCTGTTATGTTTCTATAGTAATGGCTAATTCTGGACTATTATTATTATTATTGTTATTATAAAAAGTAAAAACTAGTTTTAGTATACAGTATGTGATTATCATTTTTAAAAGCTGTTTTTAATATTGTTGCAGATGTTTGTTTATTCAGATACTTTATTGATCCACAGGGAAGATAAAGAAATTACTTAAATGTACAAACTGAGCTACTTGTGTTTTTGAGCGGTATAGACGATCAGCGAGTGCGTTTTTCGTGTATTCGGTGTACAATGTCATGCATTTCTATAGATCCTATTGAATAAAAAAAAAAAAAGTCAAGAAACACAGCAATCAAATTTCCAGCTACTAACGATGTATTGTTGCGGTACAAAGAAAACCATGAAAGAACCAGTCCTACAGTGTAGACATGAAACACACTCATGGTACAAAAGATAATACTATTACACACGTCAATCCGTTCATGTCATTCGCATTTTTCTCTTTTAGATGAAAAACAAAACACTACCTGTGAAAAAGACTACAAGGTGCGAATTTATGGACACACACACGGACAATACTGCATTTCAGCTCTCTTTATCCATAAAATGCCAGCCGTATTGTGGCATAAAGCAAAATGGAGTACTTCCTGATTATCAGGTTTGTTAAAGAACAGACTGTCAGATGCTACCTTTCATACTGCACACGTACTCGGATGAGTTTGATATGAGAAATGATGTGTCTATTATAGCGGAGGAGTGGCTGAAAGGTCTAAGGAGGGGTGGGCGATATGATCATATTGGTTATTATTTACGTGATGCATTATATTTATCAAAATATATTGCTCAAAAAATATCGAGGGACCAGGTGATCTGGGACAGAGTTTTAAAAAAAAAAATTTTGAGCAGTATATATTATTAAAAACACGAACTTTGAAGGTGTGGTAATAATAAATTATATATATATATAAAAAAATCCAAAATAAATATCAAATAATACATAAATAGTATGTAATTAAAACCAGCTTCCAATGTAAATAACATAAAAAAAATTACAAACGTTCTTTTAAAAAAATAGCATGATACTTGGGGTATCTCAGAAGGTTGTATCGTGATATAATTTCAACACAAAACCATTAATATTTTATCATCATATTGCCCAGCCCTTATTCTAGGTATACTGAAATGGATTCATCTACTGCAATGATTTCTCTTTTTTTTTCTTCTTCTTCTTCACATCAAGACACTAGTATTTACAGGAAAAACAAAATAGAGAAAGAGAGGCAAAGAATGGCACCGTGGAGTATAAATGAGGTTGCTGGTTTGTTTGGAGAAGCTGCGAGCTATCACGCATCAGGTGCCTTCATAGGCGTGAGACTGGAGAATACAGGTTCTGGTCTTGTGTTGGTCTTTGCCATATTGATGTTGTGCAATTTGTTGCAGTCCTCTAATTATTTACCTCTTCCAAAAAAAAAAAAAAAAGGGTAGCAGGACAATTAACGGGGGGAAAGGCATTAGTTCAGCTGCGTGTATGAGCTGACAGGACAAGGTCAGAAGAATGTGAGAACGAGAGAGAGAGAGAGAGAGGTCTTGCTGGTCTGGTGGAATTAATCACAGCTCAGTGGATTTACTGTCGATCTAGTCGAGAATCAAGCGCTGAAGGTGTATCTCACCCGACAAATCCTCACGCTGGACCATATCCAGAGTCAAGTTCATTATATTCACACTTGGGTAATTGTATACACATACAGAGTGGGATCTTTTTTTTTAAATAAATAAACACTGCTTGTTTAAACACAAGCCTTTAAAGAAATTGGGCTAAAAAATAAGGACTGGAAAGAAGGAAGGAACTGGGGTTTCTCTTGCTTTTGTAATACGATGAAAAATTTTACAAGCAAGAAAAGGTTTCTAAATTAAAAAAAAAAAAAAGGACCAAACGGTCTTTGGGTGCAAGTTTCTTGCTATGGTACTACATGGATTTAACTCAACCCTGCATATGGCCCGTAGCTATAAAATAAAAGCTAGTACGCGTTTGTTTCTTATATCTTCCTTTGGGTTTTGTTGGGCGAACAGGTCTTCTTGTCTGTTGGTCCTCCTGTTGTCTACCTTGGGCTTTGCTCTACAGTACAAAGCACAGAAAGAGTATTGTTAAATTCAGAATGAACTTTGCGACGTGATCAGTTTTGAGGACAGTTTTAGCACTCACCCGTACCTTGTAGCTCATCCAGCTAGAATGAAATCGAAACACAAAAAAACATGTTATTGAGCTGTATTGTCTTCAGCTATGATAAATTCTTAAAATATTATTTGTATTATGTTAGTTGTTTGACCTGTGTGTCTGTCGCAGTAGTGTCCGGTGTGTGTTCGGTGCTCACTGCCTTCGATGTCTCGCATGTCACATTGTTCTCCAGCGTGGTGTCGTCCTGAGAATACACACACCAGCATCATCGTTGGTGTAAAACAAGGAGACTTCTTCCCTCTAAAACTAGGGCTAAAGGCAAAGGCATGTATGTGTGTGTGTGTGAGTTTGTTCGTGACTTACCAGGACCCACGGATGGAACAGGACCTCTTCTGCCGTGTAGCGTGCACTCACGTTTACTTGCAGCATCTTACCAATCAGATCCTGTAAAGAAACATGAATAAAATAAATAATAAAATTTTTATAGTTTTTGTTAGTGTTGGTTGGAATTGAATAATGTTAATGTTTGTTAGTGTAAAATTAGTGTTTGTGTGTTTTTATGGGTGTCAGTGTGCTAGTGTAGAGGTGGTGTGGGTTAATGCAGAATTAAGTGCTATTTTAAGTCAGTGTGGGGTCGGGGTAGCTCAGTGGTTAAGGCATTGGACTATGGTTCGGAAGGTGTCATGTTCAAATCCCACAACCATCAAGTTGTTCCCGTTCGGCCTTAAACCTGCAACTGCTCAGATGTATAATGAGAGAAAAATGTCTAGAGTTGGTGTGTGTCAGTGTGTTAGTGTAGAATCAGTGTCTGTCTGTGTTGGAGTATTAAAGTTAATGTCTGTGTGGGTTAGTTACCGACCTTGGCACTGGCACTGATGTTGTCCCAGTAAGGGGAGGGAAACTCCAGGCGGCCGCGTAAGATCTGTTCAAACAGCTCCTCCTGCTGGTTCCTCTCACTCCGGAATGGAGGAAAACCACACAGGAGGATGTACGTGATCACACCAGCTGCCCAGATATCAACTTTTAAACCATACCTGTCTCACACACACACACACAGTGTCATTATTATGTGTACAGTATCTCACAAATAAATGATATGCATTGTGATCCATTGTGAAAATCATGTCTGTAGTTAAAATTAGTTTCGCACACACACACACACACTCACACACTCAGAGTTATACCCTGTTTCTGCGATAATCTCAGGTGCAACGTAGGTGGGTGTTCCACACACAGTATAAAGCGGCCCCTCCACCACAGTGGCCAGACCAAAATCTCCCAACTTCAGAGACTTGGTACCATCAGGATATTCACACACCTACACACACACACAGACACACAACGTGTGAGTTTGGCGTTACACTGGATTAATGCTGTCTGTTTTATGATGAGAATGATAAATTTCCTTTCTGCTGTACAGATTCCATGTGTACCAGTGGTGTATATATGATATATATGTGTGTGTGTTTGTGTGTACCAGTAGGTTCTCTGGTTTAATGTCTCTGTGCACTATGCTCATGCGGTGCAGGTATTTGAGAGCTCCGGTCAGGTTGTACACCATGGCGCTGGCGTCTCTCTCTGTGTATTTCGTGGAAGAGGTGATGGCATCGAACAAATCTCCTCCCTGTGGAATACACACACAATTCAGGAAAGACATTCACACTTTATCCTGGCGAGGAATGTAATACTTGTACATCATTATCTAAGCAATTCCATGAAGAAGACCAGCTGTAATCATCCCACTGTATAAAGACCCTGACGTGGACTAATCTCAGCTATCAAAACAACAGCAGCAATAGAATGGCAGGAATCACATACGTACGTAAAAAAAAATACACAACAAGAGCTTAAGACTGAACTCCAGTAGCCGTGAGGCAGCAGTGCAACCTGCTCTACCGCCATCAGTCTTATAAAATCAATAACAATAAAACATTTATCCGTCTCAGAATATTGAGTGCAGGGCCAACATCTCTGTCGCCAGGAGTCCAGGACATTACAACAGTCCTGATCTCTGATGGAAAAGGATCGGTTTTGGACTCACGCTCTCTCTCTCACTTGCCAGTTAATCTAAAGACTAACTACATTACTGCAAAAGTATTCGGCCCCCTTGAACTTTTCCACATTTCGTCACATTACAGCCACAAACATCAATCAATTTCATTGGAATTCCACGTGAAAGACCAATACAAAGTGGTGTACACTGGAGAAGTGGAACGGAAATCATACATGATTCTAAACATTTTTTACAAATAAATAACTGAAAAGTGGGGTGTGCATAATTATTCAGCCCCTTGAGCCAATACTTTGTAGAACCACCTTTTGCTGCAATTACAGCTGCCAGTCTTTTAGGGTATGTCTCTACCAGCTTTTCACATTTAGAGACTGAAATCCTTGCCCATTCTTCTTTGCAAAACAGCTTTAGCTCAGTCAGATTAGATGGACAGCGTTTGTGAACAGCAGTTTTCAGATCTTGCCACAGATTCTCGATTGGACTTAGATCTGGACTTTGACTGGGCCATTCTAACACATGGATATGTTTAGGGTCGTTGTCCTGCTGGAAGGTGAACCTCCGCCCCAGTCTCAAGTCTTTTGCAGACTCCAAGAGTTTTTCTTCCAAGATTGCCCTGTATTTGGCTCCATCCATCTTCCCATCAACTCTGACCAGCTTCCCTGCCCCTGCTGAAGAGAAGCACCCCAGAGCATGATGCTGCCACCACCATATTTGACAGTGGGGATGGTGTGTTCAGAGTGGTGTGCAGTGTTAGTTTTCCGCCACACATAGCGTTTTGCATTTTAGCCAAAAAGTTCCATTTTGGTCTCATCTGACCAGAGCACCTTCTTCCACATGTTTGCTGTGTCCCCCGCATGGCTTGTAGCAAACTGCAAACGGGACTTCTTATGGTTTTCTGTTAACAATGGCCTTCTTCGTGCCACTCTTACATAAAGGGCCAACTTTGTGCAGTACACGACTAATAGTTGTCCTCCTGTATGGACAGATTCCCCCACCTGAGCTGTAGATCTCTGCAGCTCGTCCAGAGTCACCATGGACCTCTTGGCTGCATTTCTGATCAGCGCTCTCCTTGTTCGGCCTGTGAGTTTAGGCGGGCGGCCTCGTCTTGGTAGGTTTACAGTTGTGCCATGCTCCTTCCATTTCTGAATGATCGCTAGAACAGTGCTCCGTGGAATGTTCAAGGCTTTGGAAATCTTTTTGTAGCCTAAGCCTGCTTTAAATTTCTCAATAACTTTATCCCTGACCTGTCTGGTGTGTTCTTTGGACTTCATGGTGTTGTTGCTCCCAATATTCTCTTAGACAGCCTCTGAGGCCGTCACAGAGCAGCTGTATTTGTACTGACATTAGTTTACACACAGGTGCACTCTATTTAGTCATTAGCACTCATCAGGCAATGTCTATGGACAACTGACTGCACTCAGACCAAAGGGGGCTGAATAATTACGCACACCCCACTTTGCAGTTATTTGTAAAAAATGTTTGGAATCATGTATGATTTTCGTTCCAATTCTCCAGTGTTCACCACTTTGTATTGGTCTTTCATGTGGAATTCCGATGAAATTAATTCATGTTTGTGGCTGTAATGTGACAAAATGTGGAAAAGTTCAAGGGGGCCGAATACTTTTGCAAGCCACTGTATGTATTATCATTATTATCGAGGACGACATCATGTTAAAAAGGATTTTAAAAATTACATTTAAATTTAATCAGGAAATTCTCAGTATTAAATAGGCTAGTAATCTGTAAAATAAATAAATAAATAAATCTCTGTACATCTTAAATTAAATATTATTATAATCAATAATTTCTTTTCAAGTTGTACACATTTTAATAGTATGTTTAATAACGGTATCAGTTTTTGTTTCAGTAAAAATGTTCATTATTTAATCCGTTGCGTGATATTTTCACGGCAGCAGTGACAGGCATCCGAGGGGCTTATGTCACCATGGTAACGCACGTACCGGGGGTACCGAATGCTGGAATTTTGTCGGGGAAAGTTCTGTTTACTGACATGACCTGCAAACAGAGCAGGGAGTAGGGAGCACCCTGTCAAGTACACTTCGGAATGGAACGCAGCCAGTGTTGTATTCATTCGTGTATTCATTCATTCATTCATTCATTCAATCATCTGCTACACCCCTTATCCTATACAGGGTCGCTGAAAGCATGAAACCTATACCAAGGAAATACGGCCTTGAGGTGGGGGACCAATCTAACAAAGGGAACACATACACATGCGTGAACACCACTTATCCTAATCCGCATGTCTTTGGACTGTGGGAAGAAGTTCCTGAAGGAAACCCACCAAGCACTGGGAGAACATGCAAACTCCACGCACACAGACAGTATAAAGAAATGTGTCAGCTTTCAAATCACCTTAACAAGCTCCATGACCAGGTAGAGCTCTGTGGGTGTGTCCACTTCCTCGATCAACAGGATGATGCTGGGGTGCCGAACCCGGCGCAATATCGCCACCTCGTTGGCTATCAGATGCTCCTGTGTGAACAAGTTTCAGAGCACGAGTTAGGGCTTTAGCCTAGCATATACTGTATAACTATAACTAAGGACATAACTAAATATGCTCTCTGGTATAGACCCCTGTACATTACTGTACTGTGCGCATTAATGCGATGAGCCTGTCATCATTTTACAACAAGCATCATCAACCCTGGTGTTTCATAATGTGGTGGTAAAGACCTATTTCTTACTAAGCTGTAGATATTTGGGTTATAATTTAACTCACCCAGTAACTAAGGATCTATCTAATGATGGAAACTTCAAAGCACTTTTGTAAGTCGCTCTGGATAAGAGCATCTGCAAAATGCAATGCTGATCGGGCTGGTTTAAGTATTTTATGTAATTTATTTATACATGACAATCTCTGGAGTTTGCACAGAATGCTGCAAATATAAATGCATGTGCTGATATAGGAGGTCAGGAATGAATATTCAGATTGGTTTGAGCTAACGGGAAGAGTACAGTAACTAAAAAATAACCACCCTTTACACCCGTGCTGAGCTGAAAAGCATCTCAGGATGCACAAACTGTCAGGCAGATGGCAGTTTCTACAACAGAAAACCATATTGAATTTCACCTCGTCAGCCAAGAAGAGGAACTTGAGCCTACTCTGCACACACACTCGCTGAAACGTTACATGATTGGCTGATTGGATAACTGCAGACATTCCCAGCAGTACAGGTATTCCTAAGCAATATATAACAGTCTTCTTACCTTCCCACTGCATTTGGCTTTGTCTATGATCTTCAGAGCATACTCCTGCCCAGTGGCCCTAAACACACACACACACACACACACACATACATACATACAAATATAAACAAAACCCAAGCCCTTGTGGTGGTTAAATATCTAGTTTTACAACCCAACTTGTGTGAGTGTGTGTTTTTGTGTTCCGTACCGCTCGACGCACTCCTTAACCACTGCGAAGTTTCCATCTCCGATGACTTTCCCCACTTCGTATTTATCTGTGATGATGGAGGACTGCGGCTTATTTCCATTTACTGAGACGCCGCAAAAAGTCATTAAGCGGAAGAGAAGAAAGAGGGGGGAGAGAAAGAGAAAGGATAAGATCGGCGAATGTGAGAAATGAGCGGGAAGTAGAAGAAATAAAGAGAAAAGGAAAATTTATTATGAGTTGGTTTTGACTATTTAGTGCTGTTCAGGATTTGGAAGAAAAAAAACAATCCACACTGTTACTCTGAAATCTAATGTAAATATTCATGATGTGATGTGATTAGCAAGACAGGAAGCTTATTTGCTGCCTGGTGCTGTTTTTTTTATTATAACCGCAGGCACCATTATCAGGGTACGGTCTACAGAGCTCGGCCGTGCCGATGAAAGACGTGTAATCGGAACGTAATTCGTACAAAAATAATAAATCTTGTAGACCAGTGAAGATGATAATCGTTTGAAAGCTCACTCTTCAAGGTGAATTTATTCCTTTACAGAAGGTTATGTGATGCTAATTTGTGCATATCACTTCACAATCTCAGCCATCATGTCTTTCACACCTCAGCACACACACACACACACACACACACACACTCCCGTATAACATATTCATTCATTCGACTCGGCAGGTTTCTCTCCATTTTCCCATCACGCGATCTTACACTGCACACATTAATCTCTCTCTCTCTCTCTCATTTTCTGTGTGTGTGTGTGTGTGTAAGAGAGAGAGAGAGAGAGAGAGAGAGAAAGATTTACCTTCTGGGCTCAAGTCTTCTTCTCCATTTAGTTCTCCGGAGGGGGGAGGGGAGGGAGATACATGTCGGGAGGAGATCTGCAGAGAACACACAGACACACACACCCACACGGACACACACATACACAATGCAAAATCGTAAACAAATTGGATAGGCTTGGTTCACGCTTGGTTAGAAATGAGATCAAAGCCTGAAGTAATAACTGGTGTTGCAGAATCTGGCATGGCTGCAAACTGTGATGTAGTGATGTGAGTGAAAGCACCTCATTTTAAGGCATCTGACCCAGACATGTGCCCGTCCTTCACAAAAAGCATAATTAAAACAATTTTAAGAATGCCCTCAAATCATATGATTTAACCTACATATGATGAAAAAAATCCAGATAACTGCAGATAACTTCTAGTTAGTAACTTAATGAACCAGTGAATGCTTTGTATTCCCTCATTAAAAATGTGCTGCCAGTCATGAATGCACCGCTGTCTTCACTTCTTCACCAAAAGTGAATCTTCATCTCCGTATGGCTGCTTTCGGAAGACCAAACAGGTTAAAGTCCAATAGAGCGAGATCAGGACTGAAGGAAGGACGCTTTAACACCTCAAAACCAAGTTTTTGCAGGGTTACGGCAGCATGGGCGGAAGTGCGCGGATGTGCATCGTCATGCAACGCCCTTGGACTAGAGTTCAATTTTAATTCAATTCAGTTTTATTTGTATAGCGCTTTTAACAATTGTCTTTGTCGCAAAGTAGCTTTACACAATCAAAAGAACTATTTAAGTTTGTATGGAATGTGAGTGAGCAATCCTTACATAAAAAAAGTGTTTAATCGAAAGTTTAGTCTGGCTGTAACGAGCACTGTTGATTGTTGAACCAGGTAATGTTCCAATACTTCTGGCCCTTGACAATCACAGAAACTTGTTAGCATTGATGGATTTTCCAGCTGATGGTTGACTTTTAAGCTTCTTCTCGGTCGTCGATTGAGGATGTTTACGTTCCATACTCTGCCGTTTACTCTCAGGCTCGTGGTGATGAATCCATGTCTTGTTAATACCATTGATTCTCTTTAAGAAACGTTCACCTTCTGTCCAAACTTTGCTTGCAGATATCTAAACGCTTCTGTTTATGCTCTTCTGAGAGATGTTTCAGCACCAGGTACACCCACTGACCATAAAAAAATTAATCACTGCGCTCTGCTCTTCTTTCATTTCTTTCAAATCACAATTATTGCTTACACCGCAGTTCCAACTGGCCTGATGTAATACGTTCACACCTGCAGCAGTGACCAGAGTGACAGTAGCCTGGAACGGAAAGCGCTGATAAGGCCGTGCGGCCAACAGAGGTGTTAATATAACCGGAATGCAGATCATTTTTGACTCACCCAAAAAATGCAGACTTTGTGTATTTTTTTAACATTTAGTTTTAACCATTACTCATTTAAGAACACTCACAGAGAACAGATCTCACACACGTTTACCTTTTGGCTGCGGGGACTTCCTGGGCTTGTCGGGGACATCGACGACCTCGCAGTCGGGCTCTGGCTTCTCATCGCCTCGGCTTAAAGACGAGCAATCAGACATCATGCCGATGATACATATAGTAAAGGTTAATACATACAGTAAACCGTTTCCTGATTACCTGATACGGGTGATTTTGACCTAAAAATTCCAGAGTTTCTACAGGCAGTGGATTTAACAGGAGCTGACGACTTCGACGATTTCATCTTACACTCTGTAAGACACAGACATGATAATTAAGAGGGAGAAAACATACAAAACATACAAAAGACACAGATGTCACCTAGTTTTCTAAAAAACAGTTTTGAAGCTCAAATGTGGAATCCTGGATGGGCAAAAAGAAGGAATGAACGGAGCCTGGATGTTGGCTGGAACCTGCCTACTTACTTCAGTTACCACAAGCTTACTAGAAAACTAAGGTGGCTAATGTTAATTTATACGCTAAGGTTCCTTTGCATTTTATTGAATAAGCATGCTTTGGAGGGGCTACACAGCTGAAAAATAAATTTATTATTTTTTTATTATAATTTAAACTGATGAGTTAAATAAAAATTCACTTCGCAATGGAAATCAAGTTATGGAGACCAAAATCCTTTATTTATTTATTTATTTTTTGGTATTAGGCTGTGAACATGTTTATTTCTGTTGTAAAGTTGAATATTTTTACATTGGGGTCTATGAAAATTGACTCACTTTAGAGCCAGCAACCTAGTGGTCATTCGAGGAACTGCGCGTTTTGGCACTTCAGCGTTGAACTCATTTTGCAGAAGCGGATGTTGCCACTTGCTTTAAACTGTCCAGTTTGCATAATTAAAAAAAATACACAAAGATTAATGAGAAAGAAACGTTAAGTGGCTAGGATTTTCCAACTAGCCTATAGTTCTAATTATATGCGTATGCATATTCACACACTCCCGGACATTTCATACACAACCAACGGGTTTCTATATTCCCTATATTTGTACAGCTAAGTTTTTTCTTATATTTTATATTTTTACATTTTATTCTTATCCTCACAGCTAAAGTTTTTTCTATATCTTGTTTTATTTTATATTTATTTCTTATTGATCTTTTTATAAGGTCACAGACGGTCGTATAAGCATTTCACCGCATATCCTACTGTGTATGAGTGTGTATGTGACAAATAAAATTGGAATTAGTTTAGAAAATTTTATTTTGTTATTGAATTAAAGTCAGGGCGGGGCCAAGAACACTGTGCATTGCTGATTGGTTATACAAACTGTGCGGACGTATAACGCTATACGGTTCATGTGATTGGAAACCTTTTTTGGGGTTGATAGCACTTTGAACCGTCAAATCATGAAACCACAAAATAATTGATGACTTCATGCACATTAAAGTTTAAGAGCTACTTTGATGATCATCCAGTCACTGATCCTCGGTTCTCCTGTTTCCATTTCTTCACTTGTGTATTACCGTTAACGAAGGCAGCGGCTGATGCTTTCCCAGCATGTCCGATCGCAGCGTCGTCCTGAGCGTAGCGGAACTTCTCGAGGCCGCATGCAATAAACACGTCGTCATCGCCGAAAAAGTCCTGCAGGCTCGTTAGCTACGAAGATAAGCAAAGCGAAACTCGGTCAGAATCTTGCTGAAACTTAGAGCAGCAAATCACATATAATCATGGCTTTAAAAAAAAAAACTTTTTCAACGGCCCTTGACTTTAATTTAAAATTCAAAAATGCATCATTTGAATATGCATCATTTCGTCTCAAGATCTGGCACCAGCCTTACAACCCGCACAGAAAAATGGATCATGTGAATGTAGCTCAATATTCTAGCATCGTTCTAAAACAAAATGGCTTCTGCACATGTAAGTCGTCTCCTCGGGTCTGGGCTGCTCTCGTGTAACAGCTCCTTCTGTACTGTGTGTAGTTTTATAACAAGGTGAAACATTTAAAAGAAGACCTTCTAGCAGGTGCAGCTGCAATGAGAAACCAGCAGTTTTGCTGATAAGGTGCAGGAGGGTGCACACACACACACACACACACTCACACTCACGAAAAGACTTCCGTCTCGCCAAGGAACAAATAAGGCTTTCAAGGATTCCCCTCCTTCCCCGCAGTAGAAAAATGTGTGGCATATAAATGAGCTCTGGTCCTCTTCCCAATCACACACACACACACACACACACACATCCCAAGACTAACTTGTGTGGTTCCTGTCTCTGCTGAGCCATTTAGGGAGTTCACCCAAGAGGAGCGGAGAATGGTTACCATAGCAACTGGCCTGCAGCCAGAGCCGAACTGGGCTTCTCCTGCCCCCTCCGACACCCCCACCCATCAATCCTCCCACCCACACACACACACACACACACACACACACACAGTGTAGCATGCTATCACACTATTGATTACGAGTGTATTTTCTGGTAGATGTCAGTTGTACCCTTAGAAGCTGAAACTCGAGGTTTTTAAAATTCCTCTCACTGAAAATCTTCCTCTTCTTTACACAAATTGACTGAAGATGCTAAAAACACTTTACACTTGATTTCTAACTAGATATTGCGTAGGATGCTGGCCAGTACTTTTACTTCGCCGAGTTCCCACAATTCATCAATCACAAAGCAGACTGCTCAGGCTGAAGCCACTTGTGCATAAATATGTGTGTGTGTGTGTGTGTGTGTGTGGTTTTTAAAACTTGAATTATTAATTCCATGCCACTGAGCTTTGAATAGGGTTGCAAAGTGGAACAGTGAGTAGTGTTGAGGTTGCCGCCCCCACCACACGCCCAGGCTCCACGCCTGAATCCTCACCTCTGGGATTTTTTTTTTTTTTTCTAAATTGGCTGCACTAAATTTCCTCTAGGTGTGTATGGGAAAATGTGTGAATGTGCATCCTGAAATGGACTGGCAGGCCATCAAGAGTGTATTTCCGTCCCATTCCTGGTATTCCTGGGACAGGCTCCAGATCCGCAGTGACCTTGACCAGGATTCTAAATTAATGACTAATCTTTGGTGTAATTTATAACATTAGTTTTGCAGTTTGTTTATATTAGCTAACTTAATGAAGTGTCTCTCAAAGTGTATTCCCTAGTGGGCTGTAAGGGTACTGCAGGAGTTTTTTACAAACAGCATTTGTAAAAAAAAGAAAAAAAAATGTTGTAATTAGGTTTAAAATTCCTATAACATATTTATGATTTAGTATATACATTTTAAAAGTATCAAGAACTAATAAAACAAAGCAATAGGATATAAACATGATATTTTTTAGTTATTGCATGTGCCTTGCGTCATGTGTTTTTCATGTTTTAAAACAGGCCACAGCATTATTAAGTTTGGGAACGTCTGAGCCTAATGACTCGATACAACTTAAACTTCATGAAGTCCAAATCCAGAATTTAACTATTGGTTTAGAGTGTGGGCAGAAATTCTACTTTTACTGGAAAAGGTCATGTAACTGACATTCTAACCAACAGTAGGGAAACAGCAAAATCCATTTTTCATGTCCTTCATCCTTTTTCCGCCTATGAATTGGCATCTCTGTGCACTGCTTTAAGAATTTCAATATTCTTGTAGCAAGGGGTAAAAAATAAACACGTCAAACCTGTTACACTCAAAAGTCTGAAATTTCAATGTTGTGGAAGCCTCGCATGCAGCACAAACCCATCTGACAAGTACAGAATGTCGACACACTGCCTGAGTGGTTCCACAATGTTTCTTGCTATTCTACACCCAATCCTAAGTGTCACCTGGAAGTTTGTAAACCGCTACCCACCTGCTTCCCGTCTAGTGTGTACAGCTTTTTCACGGCTCCAGAGTCGAGCTTAATGGCCTCCGTGATATCAGCCAGAACCTGCTCGAAGGAGTGAGCCGTCTTTTTATTTAGCAGCACTCTGACAGCCTTGCGTGGCTTTACACCGCTCCGGATCACAGTCACCAGCTTGGGTTTGATAAAGTCTTTACTCTCTTTTCCCTCTCCTGGTCCCCGCGGGATACCGCCCGAACCCTGACGACATGCTCCGGCCAACACGCCTGTCCCCGCCAGCCGAGAGCCCCAGTTAGGATTCACGTTCTTAGTGTAGTCCACTTTGCGGTATGGCTCGTTAGAGGCACACACGTAGCTCTCCCCTGCAGGCAAAAAAAATTTAAATAGCAACCTTCTTAAAAAATACTTAAAACTTTCATGCACGTTTTTGAAATGTGTAACCATCATGGAAGTCACAACTTTAAAATGATTAAAATGATACATGTACATTCGAAGTAAAATGTTTAAGATTCAATGGAACTTTTAATTTATTAGAAGTGGAATGGAAGTCAAATGGAAGTTTAATTTAAGTCAAATGAATGAGGAATAGGTTGTAAATAAAAGTCAATAAAAAAAAAAGTTGAATGAAAGGCCACGAGTGTCCAATAGACCTCCAGTAGAAGCATAATGAATGTCTAACTAAAGTTAAAGGAAACCTGACTAAGCATGAAATTATTGATAAATAAAGTCAATGAAAATAGAATATCGAAAAAAACATCAAACGAAATGCGACTCAAAAGCAAATGAATGTCCGGCGATATTGTAATAAAAGGAATGGGACTTAAATAGACATTCAATAATAGTCAAAAGAAAGTCCACTGGATGTGCAATGAATTTGAATAAAAGTCAAATGAAAGTCAAATAAGAGTAGAGCTGCACGATTTGATTTTAAAAAATCACACTAGGATTATTTTTCATTGCAATCTAATATAATCTGCCCATTTAACTACTGTATTAAATGTACTAATTTATGTTCATGATCTCATCAAGAGGAAGTTTGACAATATTTATCAAATCAAATTTATTTAAAAAACATACAGTATATATTTCGGCGTTTGGCAGATGAATACTTAAACGAATGCTTAAATTATCGACAAACTCAATGTAAATTCCTACGTATGTGCATATTACCTGAAATAAATTGCTAACTTTTGCGATTAAACAATTGCATAGGTCCATATTGCGATTTAGATTCATATGCAATTAATTGCTAAATTTTATTGAGTCAACTAAAAATCAAATAAATTTTTTATAAAACTTCAAGGGAGATCATTCCGGCATTCCGGAATTTCTTTCAGGATCAATAAAGTCTTTTCTTAAAGTTCTATCTATCTTTCTATATATATATATATTTCTATATATATATATATTTCTATATATATATATATATATATATTTCTATATATCTTTCTATCTACAGTATGAACGCTAATAAGCAACCAATGAAATTTTAATAAATATTGAGTGCAAATGAAAATCGAATGTTTCTGACCTTCATCTGTCAGAATCTATCAGAACTAAACATTGGTTTGATGACCTCGTCTGCGAAACCTGACCAATAAACGATCAGCTCTTCACATGCAACAAAACCCAAACCCTTAAATGCAAAAAAAATATGTTTCATTGACTTTATATTAGTGCCCAAAGATGATTCTAGGCAAAAAAAATTGCAAGGGGCCTCACCAAACAGCATTCATCACCATTATCTTATAAATAATGCATAAGCTTGTCATCCCTCGGGGGATCCCTACTGGCCTGGGGCACCAAGCAGTTGCCTGTCTTGCCTGTTGACAAGCAGCACCTCTGCTAGTGCCACGCTTCTTATTGTTTTTGCATGGATCTGTTTCCAACACCTACGTAAATGGATTCCCCAGTATTGATCCAAGTGCTATTTGAGGCAATAAACTGCGAAAAATCAATCAGTTTAGGCTCTGTTCGATGACTGTGATGTGCAGCTGACTACCAAAGACATCAAGATTGGTGGAACCCATTAAATCCTTTAAAGGCTATTGGAATAAGATTTTATTGTCCCAATTTAAATGACAATGAAATTTAATCACTAGAAAACTTAAAATAAGTTGAGAATCAGCTTTTTGTTTAAACATCTGGAACATATAAGATATATTTTTTAAATGGCCCTTTAAACTATCAGATTTAACTTGTTTTAGGCTTACATGGTACATCATTCACTCACTCAGTCATTCTGCCTATGGTTTATCCTAATCACCTTTGGGGGAAACCTGCAGTCTATTCCAAGGGACTCGGAGCACGAGGCAGGGTAAACTCGCTACGGGTGCCAACCCATCGCCAGGCACACAAGCACACATCACTCACTCACACACTACGGTGAATTAGGAAACACCAATAAGCCTCTTTGGACTATGGGAGGAAACCGGAGTACCCAGAAGAAACCCACCAAGCAAGTGGAGAACATGCAAACTTCACGTACACAGACCCGAGGTAGGTATCGATCCTCCGACCCTGAAGGTGCAAGGCCACAGGATGCCTTAAATCCGTTATTTGTACTTTTCTTTAACTATTTGACATTTTTTAAATTATTTAACATTTTTTTAAATTATTTCGTCATTTCACTACTTTAATTTCGACGCCTCTTTGCTTCCCTGGTTCTGTTTTTCTTCACACTGCTTTAAGTGTAAGACTTGTGTAAGGAATGATACTTGTGGAATACATACAGTAGTCCCCTTTCAAAAGTGGAATTAGTTCAGACCACTCTGTTCAGCATGCAAATGCAGGTAGCCGAGGTTAATGAGGGAATCGGGTTTCAAAAGAGACGATAAAGGAAACAAACGTTCAGAACAACTAGTAACCCCCACCCTGTCCACGGAGTGTATGTAGGGTCAGGATTTTGTGCTGCATTAGACAGAGAGAGCGAGAGAGAGAAAGACTGACTGAGACAGACACACACATACAGGGCAATGTTAAATTTGGGATTTCTGCAACCCTAAGCATATAAAGAATTAGAGAAAATGAAAGCACAGCAAGGCGACAGAGGAACGCACAGAAGCAGATAGCGTCAGAGAAAGGAGACAATGTGAACGTGAAATGCTAATGAAGTGCACTGTGATGTGAAATTAATGGTGATGGTACAGTAGTTGTGCTGGCTGTCGTTTTGCAGCATGCTCGGTCAATTTAATAAAATGTGACAGGAATTATTCGAGGAAGAGCATGAGACTCCAGAAGGACCAAATGTTCACTCTGCGCTTATGGTTATCATTCAGGATGCTAACTCATCAACAGACTGGAGTCCTGTTAAAAGTAATACCTGCTCCGGAAATGACAAATCAATTTCCGTGATGAAGATCAATGCGACCATTAGCATCACTCGTGGCTTTCGAGTTAAGAGCCAGACATGCTGCTGTCAGCAAAATCGCCGGGGGTGGGGTTGTGTATGGAGGAGCGGGCTCGATGATGGGGGAGGATATGTGTGTGTGTGTGTGTGTGTGTGTGTGTGAACTAATCTCAGTCAGGTCCACTGCTTTACATTTGCTCTGCCCTCAGTTAAACCCTGTGCCGTCAGAATGAAACCCGGATTCCCTCTCCATTGGCCGGAATTCACTGGGTTACCATGACGACCGTTCCTACGAGCTCATTGGCTACTTCCAAAACCGCATAGTACTGTACGTGCCCAGGATTTTAGACTTCAAGGGTTACAGCCCCTAATTATGTAGAGGATGAGGTCGCTTGATAATTATAATATTAATAATAATTATAATAATAATTATGTGTAGGACAGACAGAGTGCACGGACTATGATTGATTACTATAATTAGTAATATTAATATTTAAAAATGATAAGCACAGGGCTGATATGATTCAGCGTTAGGATTTGAATGGGTAATACAGTACATCTGAGTCAGATTTGGGATGGCACTTGATTTGGGGTGGCATGAAGTACTATTTTTTTTCCCCTAGGGTGCCACCCATGCAGTGTGCAAAAATCAGTTTTGATTTATTATTTATTTGAGTTATTAACTGATTATGGAACTATAGTATAGTGTAGTTATGATGGTGGGTTACAATGCTCATATGTGAATGCCATGCCTTTATGTTTTAGTTACATTGTAATAATATGATGATATGATGTAATCACTATATTCTTTAATACTATTTATAATAATATGCTAATATTGATGAATTCTCAGAAGCATTAATTCCGTTCCTCGTGGCGATGCCGGTGCAGCAGGCCCTTCTCCTTATCCTGCGGGAGCTCCTTTGTCTTACCTTCCAGCAGCTCGTCTAGGCTCGTCACCCTCTTGCTGCCGTCCGCCGTGTAGATGGTGCGGACGCCCTGCGGCAGGTGCAGGTTGTCGGCGAGAGCGCGCGTCAGCTCGGCCAGCAGCGCGTCCAGAGAGCGGAAGCGGTCGTTCGACACGGCGTAGACGAGCCCTTTGAAGTAGCGGTCCCCGTTGCGGTAAAAGCGCACCTTACGCGCACGCTTCTCGGAGCTGAGCGCGCGGAGAGTGCGCGTCCGGTAGAAGCTGCAGTTGGCGCTCTGAGCCGGGCTGGGCACCAGACTGCTCGCGCGGGACCCGGACTGAGAACCGGAGCCGGCGGCGCGTGTCGAGCGCCGAACCTTGTCCCGTTCGTCGAAGTGCTCCAGCTCGATGCTTCTGTTTAGAGCCATTTCTACTTATTTCTGTCTTGCAATGAGAAAAAGAAAGAAAGAAAGGCAGACGGACGGACGGACAGAAGGAGGGAGGGAGGTAGGCGGGTGCGCGCTGCTTATCGCCGGGTCTACACGAGATCCCTGCGCGAGTCCCTTTACGCGTGCCGGCGGCGGGGTGACCCCCAGTGAGACAGGGGCGTCGTGCTGCACACCATCATCATTCACTTTTACTTTGCGCGTGATAAACGCCCGCACCTCTTCTTCCTCCTCCTCCTCCTCTTCCTCTGGGATGTTATTCCCTGAATTAACTGGTCACACTACAATAAAAGACTACAAGTGCAATCCTTGGAACAATCCAGATTCACTCCCAAAGACAATAACCCAAGCACCATGCTTCCTTCCCCAGCCTGCCTTTGTACGTCCCCGCGGCGGAGGAGGAGGATGGATGGATGGATGGATGGATGCGCGCGCTGTGCAGGTGCTGGACGCGCGGCGCTGTGACCGGGGCAGCATGGCCGCTGACGAGAGCGCGCACAGGCTCTCATACGGGAGCGCGCAGAGCCGCGCAAGCAGGTGAAACGGGTATCCTCTGGGTCTTAGTGCACCACGGGTGTTTGCAACGTGTTCGTCTGTGACAGTGTGTGTGTGTGTGTGTGTGTGTGTTTGTGTTAACCATCAATGTCCAGACACATTATACATCAAGCATTGTCCTGCTGAGTGAAACCTCATATTATTTATAAATTGTTCTTCTTCTTCTTATGTTTTTGTTTACAAAGTAAATATATTTACAATGAGCTCAAAGAGATCAAAAGAGACACACACAGATAGAAATGAAGAGTCGGAGCCAAATAAAAAAACAGATTTTTTAAATTTAATTTATTTCTTTTTATTTAACATATGTATTTGCATGTATAGCCATTGGTGGCTCAGTGGTACTGTTGGTTTCTTGCCTGCCACACGGAAGGCCCGGGTTCAATGCCCAAACCTCAGCCACTGGATGGCAGTACCAGTCCCATGCCCAAATAAAATGGGAGGGGTGGATCAGGAAGGGCATCTGGCGTAAAAACCAGTGCCAAACTTATGTGGATCAGATGGCCCGCAGTGGCGACCCCTCAACAGGAGCAGACGAAAAACAAAAATAAAAAAAATTATGTTTGTAGAATAAAACAACAAACAATACATAAAATTACAAACAGTAATGAAACCATAAGCCAAATATATCATTCGATGGTAGTGGTTTGCACTTTGGCTCGCACATTCAGGGTCTCCCTGTGCTTATTAGGTTTCCTTCTTTCTCTGGGTATTCTGATTTCCTTCCACAGTCCAAAGACATGCAGATTAGGCTAACTGGTGTTTCCACCCGCCTCAATTGCCCCCGCCTCGTACCCCAAGTCCCCTGGGATATGCTCAAGGCTTTCCACGACCCGGCGCAGGATAAGAGGTAAAGAGGGTGAATAAGTGTATGAATGGATAATTAAAAAAATGCTGTCTTCCCTCTTCCTGGTGTGATTGACAGAAGGGAGAGTTTGCCCCTCCCACAGCTAGTGGGGCATCATCAGACTATTACACTACATGACAATTTGTGTAACAGACAACACACCTTCCTTAACTGAGAAGTGACACCAGGACAATTCTAAATGTGGACACTGTTGACATTTGTTTTATCATCTCACAATATTTAGGAAATATAAGAGACTGTGCTTTATTTGTCATCCTACACAATTTGGTCTGAACATTAACTGTGGCTGATATTTGTTGTGCACTAGCTGTTAAACCACAGTACTGCTGAATTCTTAAATTCGATTGGTTAGGGGTTGTTCATTTTTTTATATATATACAGTCTATATTACAGTAACGCAGTTGTTCTATTACAGTCTCGTTTCTATCCTAACAACCAATACACTTTTTTTTAGTTTAATAATTGCTAAGGTTGAAAAATTATTTTTAAGGAAATGTTTTTTTTTGTATTAATTGAAGTCTTTTAATTTTATTGGAATTTTTTTATGTTTTTATGTATTTTTTTTTGTTCAGCAAAAAGCTAATTTTTAATATTGCCCAAGGCGTGTAGTGGTTAGCACTGTTGCCTTGCACCTCCAGGGTCTGGGTTCGATTCCTGGCCAGGCTCAATTCTTGTCTCTGTTTGCATGTTCTTCCTGTGCTTGGTGGGTTTCCTCCCACATTCCAAATATATGTACAGTAGGTTAGGCTAATTGGCGTTCCCAAATTGCTCATAGTGTGTGAATGAGTGTGTGAGTGTGTGTGTGTGCCCTCCGATGGATTGGTACCCTGTCTATGATGTGCCCCGCCTCATGCTCTAAGCCTCATGGGATAGGCTCCAGGTCCCTGTGACCCTGAATACAGGATAAAGTGGTAAAGTGAAAATGAGTGAGTGAGAGTAATATTGGCCAGGGGTTAAACAAGCAACTAATTTTTTTCCCCTATTGTGACCTTATTTATGAAGAGACCCTCCCAAAGCTCAACTCTGACCCAAGCATACTTTTCACAAGCTACAAAAATAAGGCTAGGTTAGTGAGTGACAGCTAACAGCTAAAAGGTAACCTGGCTTTCTTTGCTTTAAGTTGTTAGTTTAAAAGCTTATATTACTATTTTTTGAGTCTTGAGTCTTTCTTGTTTTTTTAATGTGGTCTTGAGAAATTATTCTCCAGGATTCCGTAATGACTTTTTTTTAAAAGTCCAGTCTCTGTACTTGAGCAGTTTCTGTGGAATGCTTTTTTTAAACCACATAGTGACCTATGAATCATTTAAGCATTAAAAAAGAGTGTGAGAAGTGCAGTGATGATGCAACCTACAGAACTTTAACTAAATGCTGGGTGGTACTGAGAAGAAACAGGCTGAGATGAAGTAGACAAAGTGTTCAAGACAAGATCAGGTAAGGAAGGCTGGTGTGAAAAATCAGCATTAAGAGGCGAGGAAGACGAAGGAGAATGAGACCTACAGTTGGCGGTAATGTACCCTACTGGATTTCAACCACCATTAAACACCAAAGAAGAAGAAGAAGCGGAAAGAGGTCTAGATGATGACAGGTGATCAATGGAATAAGGTTGCTGCTGAAGTTACATAAAGAATATTTTTTTTAATTGATTGTTTTAAATCTTTAGGAAGTTGTCACAGTGACTGTCACAGTAAACTATGTGTTCCTTTATTTTAAAATATCATTTATTGTAATGTAATTTAATATCAAGAAATGGGGAGAGGACCCAAGACCTTTGCCTAGTTTATATATTTCTCCCCTTATTTTACTGACAACATGAGAAATGTTTAATAGGGTCCTAAATGTGGACGTTTCTGGTCCCTGCATTCTGACTGACGGAAATTACACTTCCACAAACGGGTGTTCAGGGAAAGTTCGTTTTAAGCTACAGACTTAATTGAATGATGTGTTTGAAATATGAGTGAAAGAGAAAACAACCTCAAGCATGCCAGAATGTATGATCCGAGTTTTACTTGGGCTACATAAATTGAAAGACACACTTTGGAGATGATGAATCCAAACTTGTTTAAAAGAGGTGGTTTCTCAGTAGATGTTCTACAGCATTAAATCTGGTTGTAAATGAATAATAAGTAGACTGTGTTGTTCTATAACTAATAGGAAAAAAGTCATTGTAGAATAAAAAGCTGCTGTGGCATAAGAGGAATAAAACACTTTTGGCTTTTGGGTGTTTGGCTGTAATTATACAGGAATATATGAACAATTTGCTTACAAAATGCGATAAATGGCATTTTCAGGCTTTCACTCACTTTGGAAAAATTTAATTTACTGTCACACAAGGATATCTGTAGCAAAACCGCTATATAACCTTATTTTAAAAATATTAAAACTTTCACAATTTGAGCAAAGTATAATACATAGGCAGCGGCTTTTTTTTTAGCAAAAGTGCACATGTCGAGACGATCAAATTGCATTGCTTTTATATGTCACGTGACCAGTGAAGGAAGGATACTTCCTGTTCAAAGCAGCAGGCTGGTGTGACTGCTTAAACGTGTTCGGGTGATTTTTGAAGAATTAGTTTTTTTAAAAATCACACAAAATTCATACTGATATAACCATTACTGAACAACAATTGTGACTTAAATATTTTGACATTTTTTCTTCAACTTGGACTAAAATTGGACCTTTCAATTTGCGGTCAGATGGTTTGGTAACAGTATTTCCACTTCATCACTTCACACAAATTTCGTTGATGATTTTCTTGTAACAGCAGGTCGCCAATGTCTTTTATTTGTTGCATAAAGTACATAATATACACTTGAATGCAAATCACATGACATATTCTCTTTAATTGTTTTTTTTTCCTCTAATAAAATGTGCTCATTGGAAGACATAAATAAAATAAAAGGTAATAAAAAGAAAAACGATCTTCTAACTATCTTCATCTTATTGAATGTTCAGTCTAGAGGTGACATTGGACTAGTTCTAGAACTTTGCATGTGCTATTCATTAAAGAATGAGCAGTCGTTAGGAAGCACCTAAAAAAGTATAAAAACCAAGCAAGGATGATTGTCCAATTAATTAATTAATTAATCAATTAATTAATTATTTAAAGCAGATATGACAGATTATTATTACATTAATATGCGCTTGTCTTATCCAATCAGTCGACAGCTGCGTTTTCTGTCATCAAACACTAGACTAGAAATATCTCAGATCTGTGCATAAGGGAGCAAAAGTGGAAAATACGTGACAGTTGATCAGGCGGAGTATGAAATGAAAACGAAAAAACAAAACAGGAAGCATGCATTAACTCATCAAGTCTAAGTGATATCATTATGTAAAGGCGTATACATCGTCTTACAGAACTTATAACTTTCTGTTAGTAACATGCTCGTTTAGCATGAAACGCCACCAGCGAGGAAACACTGGCAAATGTCATGGCACGAAATTGGAAGCCTGTGTGTGTTTTGTTTATTATTTTTATATGAGTGCATAGGTGTAGGTATGTACTTGTGTATGGAGAATAAAGTGCAGTGTGTGTGTGTGTGTTCTGTTTGTGTGTGTTCAATGTGTGGGTGTAAAAGTGTAGGTTATGAATATTTGTATGAAAAACAAAGTCTAAAATGCTTAGTGTGTTTGTGTGTGTAGAGAGGGTGCATAGGTGTAGGTGTGTATTTGTGTGAGTGTGGAAAATAAAGTGCAGTGTGTGAGAGTGAGTGTGTGTATTGGTGTGGATGTGTGTGTAGAGGTGTAGGAGGAGTGTCAAAGTGGGATGAGTCAGGGCTAAAAATGTGCAGTGTGTGTGTGTGTTTGTGTGTTAAGAGCCAGGTAGAATGTCACACTGGTCCACCCTGACATGAAGGATGTCTGACAAGCCGGGTCTCTTCTTCAGCGCCTGAACAAGAGGAAGAGGAAACGATCAGTCGGGGGAAAAAATCCTCCATTAGTTGGTTAATTTTCAGATTATTAATGAAAAAAAAAAGAAACATGGTTATGACCTGCAGGCTGCTGACCATCTCGTTAAAAATTCTCTTCGCTTCTTCACTCTCAGGGTTGTCAAAGTAATCTTCAGAACTCATGAGCACGATGATACACTTCAGCCTTAAACACGCACCTGGAAACAAATGTGATGAGGAAAATCCAGCTGAGAAATATAGAATTATAGTGTGTGTGTGTGTGTGTGTGTGTGTGTGTGTACGTTTATATACTATACACACTATGAAAGTGCAGGATGGCTTTGGCAGTAACAGGTGTGTAGCTGAAGATGAGTGTGTGTAACTGCTGTAGTCCTCCCCTGCATAGCTCTGCTGCCCCCTGCTGGCTCATCTCACTCATGTGGTCCAACTCCAACACACAGACCCCAGAGCAGTTCCTCACTGTAGTGGAGGAATCAGAGGGAATATGGGTAACAGAGAAAGAATGACCTAAAATGTTAGCATTTTAGCATCCAAGTGTCACTTTCCCATCACTCACCCAAAGAAGATAATCCCTGAAGACCACAGCCGGATCCGCCCACTCCCACCTGATGCAGGTGAGGCCAACATCGACCAATCGTCTGCAAGCAGCGGTTACTAAAGCGACTGGGCTGCTGGCTGAAAGAAAGAACACATGTAGTATCTGTAGATTATACCCATATCACCCATAAGTCCATAACTATTCCCAGGTGGGAAATAATGATGATGATGATGACGAGGAGGAGGAGGAGGAGGAAAGGGGACAAAGAAGAAGATGACTTACCCTGGCTGTAACAGTTTGATATTTAGGACAGAAATTATGGTGAGTTTAATGATGATGATGATGAAGAGGAGGAGGAGGAGGAAGAAGAAGGAGAGCAGTTACCTTGGCTGAAGTGGTGCAATTTTCAGGCTCTAAATGATGATGATGATGAACGAAAAACACTTACCATGGCTATATTGATGCTATATTCAGGAGGAGAAGGATGATGATAGGAAGAAATAAGAACACTCACCATAGCTGTAGTGATGTTTAATTTGATGTTTAGCCTGGAAATAATGATGATGATGATGATGATGATGATGATGTAGAACACTCATCATGGCTGTAGTGCTGTGATTTTCTGGTGATGACGATGATGATAATAATAATGATTTTGATGATGATAAAAAACACTTACCATGGTTGTAGTGGTGCGATGTTCAGGCTGGTGATGATGATGATGATGATGATGATGAAGATAACAAACACTTACCATGGTTGTAGTGGTGCGATGTTCAGGCTGGTGATGATGATGATGATGATGATGATGATGAAGATAACAAACACTTACCATGGTTGTAGTGGTGCGATGTTCAGGCTGGTGATGATGATGATGATGATGATGATGATGATGATGAAGATAACAAACACTCACCATGGCTGTAGTGGTGCGATGTTCAGGCTGGTGATGATGATGATGATGATAATGAGGAGGAGGAGGAGGAGGAGGAAGATGATGAACACTTACCATGGCTATAGTGGTGTAATGTTCAGGCACGTGATGATGGTGATGATGATGATGATGATGATATTTATAAAGAACACTCACCATGGCTGCCATGGAGCGATGTTCAGGCTGGTAATGATGATGATGATGAAGAAGAAGAACACTCACCATGGCTATAGTGGTGTGATGTTCAGGCTAGTGATGATGATAATAATGATGTTGATGATGATGATAATGATGTTGATGATGATGATAATGATGATGATGATGATAATGATGAAGAACACTCACCATGGCTGCAGTGGAGCGATGTTCAGGCTGGTATTAATGATGATGATGATGATGATGATGACGATGAAGAAGAACACTCACCATGGCTATAGTGGTGTGATGTCCAGGCTGGTGATGATGATGATGATGATGACGATGATGATAAAGATGATAATTATGATGAAGAACACTTACCATGGCTGCAGTGGAGCGATGTTCAGGCTGGTAATGATGATGATGAAGATAACAAACACTTACCATGGTTGTAGTGGTGCGATGTTCAGGCTGGTGATGATGATGATGATGATGATGATGATGATGAAGATAACAAACACTTACCATGGTTGTAGTGGTGCGATGTTCAGGCTGGTAATGATGATGATGATGATGATGATGAAGAAGAACACTCACCATGGCTATAATGGTGTGATGTCCAGGCTGGTGAAGATGATGATGATGATGATGATGATGATGATGATGAAGAACACTTACCATGGCTGCAGTGGAGCGATGTTAAGGCTGATAATGTCTCTGCATCCTGCACCTAAAGCCCAGATCACCTCCTGACCCACAGGATCAGATGAGCTTCTATACACACACACACACACACACACACACACACACACCATAATTTAATAATGTATTTCTGATATGCAGATGTGTACATGCGTATTTATAAATGTGTGTGTGTGTGTGTGTGTGTGTGTGTATATACATACATGTATGCATTTGATCCTCACCTATAAGTAAGTGCCTGTAGAGCTCTGCAGTGGCAGCTGACGAGCCACAGCGTCCTGTCTGTCAAAATATTTGGGCAATGAGTGATGGTCAAAGACACAAGACTCCGCCCTGCTGCACTTAGCACCGCCTCCATCCCCTCCTCCAGACACCCTCTATGTAAAGAGAGTGTAAAGAGAAACAACGTGTGTGTCTATGCATACCAGGCTGTCTTACTTACGGATGCTCATGTGTTTAAAATATTTCTGTATGTCTGTGTGTGTGTGTGTGTGTATGTGTGTGTGTGTGTGTGTGTGTGTGTGTGTCCGTCCGTGTGTACCTTGTATTCTTCAGATACTCCTCTTTACTCTCTTTCTTGGCACGCGATCGAGGCTTTAGGTGGCGCAGGATGAGAGTGTGTGTCTGGCTACACCACTGAGCAATAGTCACCATAAACTTCACACACAACAACATGCATGATTATAAAAAAGGTAAAACATTGCTTGTGTGTGTGTGTGTGTGTGTGTGTGTGTATTCACATCTTTCATACCTTTGATGAAATGCGATCATTTTCTAATGTCACTCTAGTCCACACTGCAGGGTGACGGGCAACACACCACCAATCCTTACACACCTACAACACACACACACACACATTTCTTAAAAGACATCTCATACCCTCCAACATCTTTAGGAATCGAAATTATTTTACATTTTATTTTTATTATACAATGATATTATTAAACTATTAAACGTGTAAGGTCATAACACACACCTGCGCAGCAGTGAGGAGCGAGTGTGTATCCAGGTAAGGAAAGACACAGAAAAGCCACGCCCTCCTCTTCATTCGCTTCAAACGCATTACCGATCGGTCAGGCCTGTTGCGGGTATGACGGCGGGAATGACGGTCGAAGGCGGAGTTATCTGCACGCACGGATGGACAGATGCAGATAAAACTACTACTACATCAACTAAATGATTTCACATTTAAGGAAGGAGTCTCCAGTGTCAGTGATTTGTAACAGACAGTGTGTGTATGTGTGTCTTAGTGTTACCTATTCTATAATGCTGCTCCAGAGAATCTGCGCTATAGACAGACCAGCTGTCTGTATCAGCCTCCATGTCTGAATGGTTCCTCCGGTAACACTGTGCCTCGCAAAGCACCTCACGCAACCCAGATCTGATTAGGTAATAAGAGTACACACACACACACACACATGCAAACACACACACCATTTTTACATACGGAGTTGCATGCATGCCCTGGATGTTATAGGATGCTATGATTACCTGTGACCTGGACTTCCTGTGTGATCACATTGTGAACAGCAGCACCTCGAAATCCCTGCTTCACTGTAGCTCCCCTAGAGGAGGAGGCACAAAGATGGTATATTTTTATTCTACAGGCAATTATGACAAGAACAAATCTGCACAAAGCTAAAAAAAAAAAAAAAAAAAAGCATTGTGATGATGTCGGGTTGTCACAAAATGATGACATTCATGTGTCTGAACAGAAATCTTGCATTTGGCTTAATTAAAGGCTTCAACCCTACCCCATGTAACGATCCTCCTGCAGCTGTGAAGGATCCATCAGGTGATGTGACGTCGGTGTGTGTGTGCGAGGGCGTGTGCAGCTCCTGCAGCTGTCGCTCGGCTCTCTCCGCCCGCTCCAACAGATTCTCGATGAATCTCTGCAGGCGGACCTTGGCGCTCGCCTCCTTCAGAGCGGTCTCTTGGACAAACCTGTCTAAATCACAGACCTCTCTGGTACACACACACACACAGACACACGGACACATGCACATGCAGTCAGGGGCCACGTTAGGAAACGAATCATAGCCAGGTGGCATCATATGGGGATAAAATAAGAATATGAGTGAATGTCAAAGCGTTAGTCAGTACAGCAAGGTGGTAATATCTAACAGCTTTGGTATATTATATACTGTTTGGGTTAAACAATTACCTTCTCGCTCCCATTTAAAAAAGAGACTGACCCATTTACACAGACACACATGCCGAGTGTGTCGAGTCATGCCACTCTGCACCCTGCCGTTCTGCCCATCTGCCCTATCAAGCTGCATTTCTACAGGCACTGAGGCAGACGCCCACATACTCAAGTAAAGCCCTGTAAAAAGCTGCCATGGCAACAGGATGTTAATTCCAGCACCGTGCGCTTTCACAGGCTGCAGCGAGGACGGACGACGCTGTATCATACATATGCTGAGAAAAATTGAACAGTGAGGCAAAATGAAACGGCAAATTATCAGCAGTCAGTCTCAGACTTCGCATATTCTCATCGGAAATTGATTTAATACTGTGGAGTTTTCTTAGCTTTCAACATAAAGGTGTCAAACCCACTGGCAAGGGAAACACTCAAGGGAAGGAGCGCACTGGTAGGCGCTTAGTCTCAGTAAAAATATGGATGGTGAAAGCACTTTAGAGAAGGCAGTACGTCCGTGAATGACAATCCGGGACTAGGGTGCTCCAAGCCCACTGCAGTCGTTCCAGCAAACATTGTGTGCAAGTGGAACGCCTGATCCTTAAAAAGGAACAGATAATTTGCTGAGGAAGAGACGCATCTGTCCGTGTGAACTTTACACACAATCATTCACCAACACCACTTGCACGTTACAGGAACTCAACTGGGAGTTATTGCCACATCCCCCGTACAGTCTTGACCTTGCTGCAAGCCATTTCCACATGTTAGGGTCATTAAAGGAGTTCCTGGGAGGCCAGTGTTTCAGATATAAAGCGGAATTTTGAAGCAAAACTTTTATATAGAAAAATAAAAGTCATTTATATGCTCATAAATGTGTTCTGTTATTCTGCACAATCAAAAGTCCTGGTTTGACTTTAACGCATTATGTATTTATACAAAATACCTTAAGGCCTTTTGTTTGTACAGTATAAGCATGGATTGGAGAATTGTACAAGCATGTATTGGAGAATTGTAGTAGCAATAACAAAGAAGCTTTTCATTGCTTACACACTTACTGCTGTTTAAGGCTGAGCTCCTCTTCCCTCTCAATCAGCTCCTGCCTCAGGCTGGCTAACATCTCCACGGAAACCTCCACCTGGTGCTCCAGCTTAGCCGCCTTTTCCTCCGCTTCCTGCTTTTCCTTTTCCATTCTTTCACTTTCCCTCCGTGCCCTGTGCACTTCACCACTCCTCCTCTTCACCTCTTCCTGCAAGGTCCCCAGACGCATGGACACGTGCTCCTGGACCTCCAGGGTCAGCTGCTGGAGACCAGCCTCCATGGCTAACCTGGCCAGCCATGGTGTGCTCACTGGTGCCCGCTCAGGCCTGGAGAAGGAAATTAGGGAGGGAGAGGCAGAGGAGGACAGGAGTGAAGGAGCGCACTGGTGAACAAGCAGCTGAGCAAGAGGAGGAGTGGGTGAAGGAGTCAGGCTCAGTGTATCC
The DNA here is from genome assembly GCF_024256425.1 of Clarias gariepinus. NCBI lineage: Eukaryota > Metazoa > Chordata > Actinopteri > Siluriformes > Clariidae > Clarias > Clarias gariepinus. The sequence goes on along the minus strand of NC_071121.1, from coordinate 24,098,195 downwards.
ATGAGATCCAGATGTAAGGGTTGGCTGAGCTCACTGTTCAGCAAGGAAGACGAGATCTGAGTCTGGGCAGGAAGAGCCATCAGGGCACCCTCGGACTTCCGTCGTGGGGTCAGACAGATCATTTGGCACTTGTGATTTATTGGGACGTCCCCAAAACCGCACAGCTCCCCACAGTCAGGGCAATGCTTTGGCTGCTCTGCAACAGTCGACATCCTTGGCTATCTGGAAGGTGTATTAAGAGTGCAAAACACTTACATGGTCTCACATTTCATTCGAACAATTATGTATGCCTTGAAAATGTGTATTAGGTAAAAAGTAAGGAGAGCAGATGCTGCAATTATGAGAGAGGTAGGCTTAAAACAGTCTCTGAGCATATTTCAAGACACACTTTATCTAGCTACATCTTTCTATCCATGACAGAAGTTAATCCCTTTGGCGACATTTTATGATGCTTGAAGCACATAGCTAGTGGTCTCACCAGATAGATCTATTCGTCCAAATATTACCTGTAATATTACATCTCCAGATGTTAATCTGATCTTATCTGATCTGCAGCAGTTGTGTTTTGTACTGCACCTTCTAACGTACAAACATTTGGCTCTCTTTTTCCTGCCTTACCTCTTTTTTTGCCATAGTGTGTAATTCCCATGCCTCTAATTTCAGTGGAGTAAGAGTGGGGCGGAAAATGGGTCAGACTGTATCTTTTGTTTAACAGAGCATGGCAGCAGTAGTGTCTAATTCTTACAAGAGAAGATCTGAAATAATAAATGAGCATAAAACACACAACCTACTTCTCTTAGGCGTGCATGCATTATACATGAAGTACAGTACGACTCATGTCTAAGACTAAGTCCAATGCTTTTCCAGTACATAGTGGTTATAAATATAATTTAATGTTCCACTACGAGTTCATCATAGCTTAGTTACATTTCTTAAAGTTATTAATGTTTCAATATGCAATAAATATCCTGAGAAAGAAATGAAAAATGCTCTTTATTCAATGTTCATCTTTCAACTTCTATTTTAAACAACACTTTCATTGTTACACACATTTATATACACCATTCATCTTATTTATTCATTTCTTGGGGTTATTCCTTGAGCCCCGCATGTGTGTAAGAGAGAGAGAGAGAGAGAGAGAGAGAGAGAGAAATGGGGTGCTTTCTGTTTTTTTATGGAAATGTGGACAGGAAGCATTTATCTTTTTTCCTGCCATAAGGCGGGAAACACCCTTGATGAGGTGCCAACCCATCACAGGGCACAGGTGCACGCCAAATCCCAGACAACAAGCAATTTGTAAATTAGCCTACAGCTGCATGTCTTTGAAATGGAAGAAAAAAACTGAGAAAACTCCACATGTATGGTACAGAATGAAGGTGTGATAAGAACCAACAACCCTGAAGGTACAACATAGGTGAGATGAGAACCAACAACCCTGAAGGTACAACATAGTGTTGCCAGCCACTAAGCCACCATGCCAGCCAGAGACCATAGCAGAAAAATGGTCAACTCCCCAAAGCACCTCATCGTCTATACCGCTTTATCCTGTATCCAGCATTGCAGGGGGATTGGAGCCTATTCAAGGAGACTTAGGGCATGAGGAGGTGTAAACCCTGGATGAGGTGCCAATCAATCACACACACACACATACACACTAATTCATACACTACGGGCAACTTTGGAATGTCAATTAGCCTAATTTGCATGTCTTTGGACTGTGGAAGGAAACCAGGGTACCCGTAAGGAACCCACCAAACACTGGGAGAACATGCAGTCAATCTCCATGTACACACACCCCGAGGTGGGAATCGAACCTGGAACCTGGAGAGGACAAATTATCCAATATGGGTAAGGATATGGCATTGTTTGTGTGTTGTCTTGTGTCAAAGTTAATAATCAGCCTGTTAGGATATGTTCCTGAAATCGCATTTACATACATTTTGAATAAATCTATAATAAATATAAGGTATAGGCTTAAGGCTTGTGATTGAAAATCTATTCGTTCAGTTACGGATCACACTGATCACATTTCCGATCCCATGTAACAATGTAGCAAGTAGTCTCAAACATGACACATTGTATACATTATGGGGGGGGGGGGTCTAATCACTAGAATGAGCAACGGTCATATCACATCTGCAATCATCTGGCTTATATACAATACATTAGTGACGCTAGGACAGAGTAATGCGACCCAGCCCATCTTCTGCTTTTCTTTATTTAAACACGGATACAGACCGCTGTGCTGCAGATGTTCTATACATGCATAAAGAATTAATCCGGTGAGCTATACTTACTCAGTTTCCCTGCCTGGCTCTCCCGCACATTGCGCCTCACGCACGCGCCGCGGCGCATCAGATAAAGCTGTAATGGCTCCCGAATCCTTTACACGTCCCCATCGTCGAATCTGACCTCTTTTAGTTCGAGAACAGGCGATGTGAGCGTCCCGGTACCCTGAGAACGCGCTCCTAACTGACGTCATGAGACGACGCACGGGAGCGCGCACGTGGAGTGGGTAAAGAGATCGAAAGATTGAAATATATAAAACAATAACCTCTCGTAATAAGCTATATTCATTAAATGAGATTGAACCAACATAATGTTGTCACTTATAACTGATGTATTAACCATGACAGTGTTTTGTTTTGTAATTTGTAAAATCTAATGGACAAAAAAAAAATACCATCATGTTAATGATCATAATACATCTGATTAAATTATAAATGTACAGGAACAGATGTTTCTGGAAAAGGGCGGCGCACACATCATCCGGCACACTCTGGAGAATGAAAAAAAAAACAATGAGGGTGGGAAAAATGAGGATTTGGGTTGTTTAGCAGCAGGGGGCGCTGTGGAAACATCTAAGACGTGGAAGTGATTTAAAAAAATAATATAAATATAAAATAAATATAGACATATAAAACTAGTCAGTGTATGTGGTATGCGTGTGTATGTGTGAATAAATCAATCAAATGTAACCAACATAATCAATAAATAGTATATTTTATTTCATTCATAAATTATTTGGAATACCCATTAGGCTTTAAACAGCGTGGCATTGCACAGTAACATTTGATATTTTTTTTCATAAAGGCAAATACACAAAAAAGAGATATCTGCACAACTAAGTGTGCTACTGAAACTCAACTACTATGTTGATGTCTTCATCTGCATTTGGTTCGCATGGAACCAGTCAAGCGCGCTTCCAGTGTCAAAAGTTGAATACAACAATCCGATAAAATCTATAAGAAGATATTCATCTGTCATTTTTGTTCAGTAGAAAAATAACCATTGATCGAAATATACAAATACAAATATAGGCTTCTGTAGTTTCTGTGGTGTTTATACACAATGAAGTATCAAAAAATACAGTACAACACGGAGACCATAGAAAGTTGGATCATGTGCATGCTGACATGGTCGAGCAGTGCCAATAACAGTTTTAATAACAGTTTTAATAACACATTGGATAAAACATGCATGTTTTTCATTAACGGCAATGGAGAGTCCAAGTTATGTGCAGTCTTGGGTAGGACCTCGTTAAAGCAGGGACAGCGCGGCGCCTGCGCACCGGAAGTCATCAGAAATCGCGCCACTTTTCTGTACTTCTGTCAAACTCTCGAAGTTGGCGTGATTGCAACTTTCAGCTTCACGTCTCCGTCTGGTGAACCAGCTCGCGCCGGTGAACTGCTTTACTTTCTTCATAGCAAGCAAACGACAAAGCGGTAATCTCGACAGCGCGCGCTCACACGAGTCCCGGTATGGCGAAGGCGCGCGCCGCCAGGAGCTCAGCCTTCTGTTGCATCCTCTCCCTCTGCTTGAGGTGCACCCGCCAGTGCCTCTTTCTTTCGTCGCTCCTGGCAAAGCGGCGTCCGCACACGTCGCACGAGAAGGGCTTCTCACCGGTGTGCGTGCGCATGTGCGTCGTCAGGTGGTCGCTCCGGCTGAAGCACCGCATGCACACCCGGCACTGGAACGGCTTGTGGCCCGTGTGGATGCGCACATGGCGGTTTAGCTCGTCTGAGCGCGAGAAGCGACGATCGCAGTTTTCCACCGGGCAGGAAAAGGGCTTTTCACGCGGGGCACCCTTCCTGGTGCCCGCCTTAGTCGCTTTGCCCCTGGTTCTGGTGGTTGAAGTGTTGGAGAAAAGCAGAGAGTCTAGCACCGAAGAGCAGTTCAGATCGAACACCTGGCCGTTAGGGAAGGCTGCCCTATAGAAAGCATTTCCAGTAAGAGTGGCTGGAGTGGTGGCAGGAGTTTGGTTTGATGGTGCGCTCAGGGGAACGCTGTGTGAGCACTGCTCCGCGCAAACCGGCTCCTGTTTTATCCAAGTGTCCAATGCAGAAGTGTCCGTTTCAGGGCAAAGTGGGGAAAGCAGGTCGATGATGTCGTCCAGGTCTGCATCCTGATCTGAAAGTCGCGTGTCTGAGACACTCAGCTCATCAAAGAAATCACAGCCGCGGCAGTCCTCCTCGCGCTCCCGTTTAACAGTCACCGGGAAGAGCTGCTGCAGGCTCGCCACATCCATGAAGTCGTCCGAAGGATCGTTGCAGAGCGGCTCAGGGGATCCCAGCGAGGGCGTGGAGCTGCCCGTGGAGCCCACCGAGCCCTGCCTGTAGAGCGCGCCGCCGCGGGAGCTCGGACTCGCCACCGACTGCGAGAAGTCATCGAGGTGGCTGTCATAGATGGGATTTGTGCAGATGCCTACGATCTCCGTGATCATGTTGAGAAGAGCGTCCGCGCTGCATGCGGCTGACTCGGTGTGGAAAGTGCCGGTGTAGGTCAGCGGGGAAGGAGGCAGTCCATCAACCGAGCTTTCACTCAGGTCGGGGAGGAAAGCAGGATCCGGCTTCTCAACTTTAGGTTTTAGAAGCCCCTCAAAGTCTGCGAGGGTGGGAGTAACAGAGGAAGGGAGGGAGGGGGGAGAGAGAGAGAGAGAGAGGTGTCATTACATAAGCTTTGCACCTACTGATGCATATGACTCACTGCTTTAGGTTCAATAAAATCGGTGCATCAAATAGATTAATATGTATGCATCGATTTTAACATTTTAGAAAACTTAAGCAATGGCGTTTTTTGTTAAATGATTATTTATGCAAAGCTTGGTGGAATGCAAGCCGCGGACTTACCGGCATTGCGCTCGTTCTGAGCGCCGTTTTCCGTCGCTGCGCAGAGAAAGTCCAGCGCGCTGAAGTCCACTGTACTGATCATTATGATTCCTTGGTTGTGAAAGTCAAAAAAGTGCGATGCAAATCCACAAGTCACGGCTCAAACGATCAATTAAATTCAGTAATCAGTCTCCGCTAGGGGTTTCGGGATTCCCTGTGCGTTCCCGTCAGATTGTTCGGTGGGTTCTTCGGTTGCTCCTCGCCGTCGCTACGTTTACCGGAATCCCTCGTTCCCCTTTTATACCGCTCGGCTTGACCGGGACTCCGCCTCTCGCTGATCTACGTCGGCGCGAGGATTCCCCGCCGTGTACCGACTTCGGTCCGCTGCTGCCCATACATGGGCAGAGGATGTGACGGGGTTTCCCCCTCCGAAAATGGGCACGGGGGAATGTGACGCAGAGTCGATTGTCCTGAAGACCGATGCGGTAAAACAGACTGATACTGTTTGTGAATGGACTTCTATTAAACACTAATGCGAAATGTCTAGTGTTTATGCATGAAAAATATTGTATTAATATTGAATAATTTTCTTTTGTTCAAAAAAGATCAATCCGCTACTAAAAGTGCTACAACATCGCGTCTAGAGTGATTAATAAACCCAATATAGCACAGATCAGTGTAAAAACACTGTTTAAAATAATCATGTATTGCTTTTTTCTTTCTCTGCACGGATGTTTAATGGGTTCTGTTTGTGTTTTTTATGTTGCAGGGCGTGATTTCTTTTCATTACATAATACCAATATATATGCCGTTCTTACAAAACAATGTTAATGCAAAAGACAACAGGGTGATCAGAGATGCACAAGTTACACTCGTGTGCAGCAGAATCTTGAGCTTTAGTCAGCTTTCAGCACCGCGGACAGCGACCACAACCCTGCGGCTGCAGCACCCGACATCCGCGCTCTCATATTTTCTCCCCAACCCTCGTCGTCAGATTTCGCTTAAAACTCCCCAGATTTATGGCTGAGTCCCTTCCCAGACTACACAGCATGGTGCATAAACAGTCTGTGTTTATATCGGGCGATGGTGAAATCTGTACTGCAGCCTCGCATTCCTGTGTGCATGAAATCAGATTAGTGGTGCATGGCGCCGTTTCAATGCGTGTTATGTAACGCGTGATTTTACACCGTGAGGAATCGAGCAGACAGCAGAATAACGGTGTAACAGCTTACTGCGCCATCCAGATTCATGTCAGGCTGCATGAAATCGCGTTAGAAAAGCTGTTCCCCAGCGTACTTATATCACTCTGTGTTCAACCGCAGCCGTGTGAGTTTGTTGTAAAGAATATGTAGAGCTAGATCGCCAAAAAGCAAAACTCTATGTATATATGATATGTTACATCAATAAACAGTTTTTCTTTTAGATAATATCCGCAATAGCAATTAACACTTTTAAATACTGGCCTGCGTTCTCCTGCATGGGTAATAATGGCATGAACTGATGAAGAACTTTTTGCAGGAAAAAATCCAGTTCAATTGTCATATTTAAACTACTACTACTACTACTACTATTAATTATCATCTTCATGATTTGTATTTATTTAACACTAGGTGTGAAGTATCAAGAATGAGTTCATCAGAGGGACAACCCATGTTACATGTTTTGAAGATAAAGTCAGAGAGGTCAGATTGAGGTGGTTTGGACATGTTCAGAGAAGAGATGGTGAATATATCAGTAGAAGAATGCTGAGGCTGGAACTGAGAGATGACATGAAGTTAGTTGGTGTGAGAGAAGAGGATGCAGAGGATAGGGTTAGATGGAAGCAGATGATTCGCTGTGGCGACCCCTGAAAGGGAACAGCCAAAAGACAAAAAAGGAGAAGAAGAAAGAAGTGTGAACTATCAATACACTTTAGATGGGTGCCATTCAATAGTGAAAAAAAAAAAAAAAGAAACCAGACAATTTGTGACCACCAAATAACCAAATCTGCATGTCTTTGACATGTGGGAAAGAAACAGTAAAACAAATAGGGAGCCCATTCAGACCCATGGAGAATGCGCAAATATTGTCCAAATATTTAGCTTAAATGTAATGCGAATTTGCATGTTATATAAGTTATGTTTGGCAGCACAGTGGCTTAGTGGTTAGCATTGCAGTTTTGCACCTCCGAGGTCGAAAGTGCGATTCATGCATTAGTTCAGTGTGCATGGAGTTCGCATGTTACTTCCTGTGTTTGGTGGGCTTCCTCCCACAGCCCAAAGACATGCAGATTTGGTTATTTGGTGGTCACAAATTGTCTGTAGAGAGTGTGTGTGTGTGTGTGTGTGTGTGTGTGTGGGTGTGTCTGTGTCCTGCGATAGATTGGCATCTTGTCCAGTATGTATGCTGCCTCTTGCCCTAAGTCTCCTGGGAAAGCATCCAGGCCCCCACAACTGTGTACAGGATTACAAACAAACGAGGAATGAATAAATCTGTTATGTTTTTTTCCCCTTTATGTGGGTGCACTTATAATTTGTTCTGTAAATGTGAAACTATCAGTTAAGATAACGTAAGACCTTTGGGAAGAAAAAAAAAAAACAAATCAAAACAAACATAAAAAACAACACACATATTTAGGAAATATTAGTCATATTCAGCAAATACAGACCATCATATTAATGATTATGATTATTGTCTATGCAAATAGATGTTACATTTTGTACATTAACTGTAGATTAATGTACTCTATATGAACAAAAGCATGTTAATGATATGTTAAAACTTATTAATTATTTAATTCAGGTGGGTTAATCAGACCTGTTATCCCCAGCGAAGGCTTAATGCTTTAGCATACCAAGACATCTTGGACAATGCTACTGTATGCTTCCGACTTTGCTGCAACAGTTTGGGAATGTTCCTTTTTTAGTCCAACATGACTGTACCCCAGTAGTAAAAGCAAGAACTGTAAATACATGGTTTGATGAGTTTGGTGTGGAACAGCCTAAGGGGCCTGCACAGAGCCCTGACCTTAAAACCATCGAGCACCTTTGGGATGAACTGGAATGGAGATTCCAGGCAGGGTGAGCCAGGCCTTCTTGTCCAAAATCAGACCTCATAAAAGCTCTACAGAATAAAAGGGCACATATTCCCACAGAAACAGTCCAAAATCTTGTGGACATCCTTTCAAGAAGAGTGGAAGATGTTAAAGCTGCAACTCCATATTGAAGTATGTATTTGAATACAATGTTCAGTTTGGCCAAATACTTTTGTCCATATTGTGTATATATACATTTTCTTGTTTTTTTTTTGTTTAAAATGACACATTATTAGGATTTAAGTTGACATTAGTAACTGTATTTGTGATATTATTATTATTATTATTATTATTAATATTATTATTATTGACACTGTAGCCTATCAAAGGATAAAACTAGAGATTGTTCTTTAAAATAAATATAAACACGTTTGAATTGATATAAAATCTATTTTCCTGTTTCCGGATATGTGCACCATAAATGGCGCTGTGCTCTACATAAATAGAGACGTCTGTGATTCACAGACTTTTTTGTTTAGGATATTCCCCCGATGTGAGTCCCCGCGCGTGGGAGATCACCGGGGCCACCCGCTCCACACACAGCGCGAGCTGTCAGCGCGAGGCGGCTTTGCCCCGCCTCCATTCCCCTAAAATAGTCCCGCCCACAGAGCGCGCACCCGATGAGGAAATGGCAGTTAGTGAAATGAGGAGAGAATTGTGCTGTCTTTCTCACGGCAAAAAATAGCCGCTTTGTGCATGCCTTAATCATTCTAAACCATGCAATCAGGAACACGACAATAATTACACAGTTATTGTCTTTCAGATTAATTAATATGCACAGAGGTGACAAAGCTGGTTAAAGAAATGGGCTTTATTTATGCCACAACACTAAAACACAACCAGTGTGAGAGATAGTACATACAGCACACTGATCAGCCATACCACCTGCCTAATACTGAGTAGGTTCCCCCCTTCTACAAGCAAAACAGTGACATGCTGTGTGTACTGTCACCTTTCTATCAGAACCAGCATGAACCATTTCAGGAATTTGAGCTACAGTAGCTCTTCTGCTGAATCTTCAGTAGCTCTTCTGTTGACTACACAGCCCAGCCCAACAGAAGAAATGGGCAAATGTATAGATTTGATCAACTTTGTTAAAAGCCAAATTGTGATGTCTAGACGACTAGGTTAGAGCAACTCCAAAACTGCAGTTCTTGAGAGATTTTCCCAAAGGTTGTCAGAACACACAACATGTCACTGTTTTGGTGCCAAAAGGGAAACCTACCCAGTATTAGGTGGGTGGTCATAATCTTATGGCTGATTAGTGTATGCTGGATGGTCTGCTGTGGTGACTCCTTAACTAGATCAGCTGAAAGACTAAGACTAACAGTAGTTAACATTACTGGATAGAGTGGATATTGATACTGAAATCTTGAATAGCAGCTGATATGCTGCTACAGTAAAAGACACAAATAACCATTCAAGGATCAAGCTTTCATGAGGTGGAAGGTAGTGAAGGTCATAAAGATGAGCAAAACAGGCAGAACAAGGAAGGTAGATCTGGTTTCATAAGATGTCAATTCCACCAAATTACTACCAGCACTTTATAAAGACTCTATAAAACTGTAGAAGAAAAGAACAAATGTTCAGTTAGGAGCAACAACATAAATTTGATGTATAAAACTCTAAACTTTTTGAATTGTTTTAAATTGCTCACGTTTTGAATGACTTAGAACTTTTTTCTTAACTTTTACAAGTTTTGCATTTTTAAAAATTTGTCCTATTGGTTAGAATGTGGTTATTGCACAAATGTTGGCTTTGTTTTTCCGAAGTGTACCTAATGATTTTTTGTCTTAAACGTTTTTTTTTTCCTTTATAAAATGTTGAAAGTTAACTGCTAGACTTAACCCTTTGCTATGAAACTAGGTTCATTTCTAACCTAGCCTATTCATTTAGGCTATGTAGCCATACAAAATTTGCTGCCTTAATGGTAACTAAATATATTTTTAGCTAGAATTGAAAATTTACAAGCTTACAAATTTCATTCCAAAAATACCAGCACTATTTCCTTATTTACATTGTGGCCTAACAAGACACAAGCCAAACTACACTTAAAAGTTATTTTTTATGTAATGTCTAGTTATTATTCATTTTGTTTTCAATTTCAGCTAAATTATAAATAAAATATGGTTTAAAAACTCTTTCAGTCGAGGTTTGATTTCTTTTAACAATGCTCTGATTGATGCTCTGCAGCTCAACAGGTGGCTGAAACTATTTTTCTAGAAAATGAATGGAATTATTAATCCAGTTTAAGTCATATAACTCAGCTATTTAAATCAACAACTAAAGGCAGCAATTATGTTGTAAAAATAACCCACCATAAAAAAAATACACTGCAAGATTCGTTCATTTTCAATACCACTTATCCTGTATACAGGGTAATGGAATGCCTGGAGTCTTTAGCAGGAGACTTCGGACACAAGGTATATTACATTGTGGAAAGGGTGCCATTCCATTACAGGGTACACATGTGCACACACACATTCACAACATATATGGGAAATTTGGGAACACCAATTAGCATAAGCTTAAAGGTCAGGGGTAGCTCAGTGGTTAAGGCATTGGATTACGGTTAGGAAGGTCCCAAACATTGGTGGAACATACAAAATTCACATCATAACCACTACTTCACCATGCCACCTTGTGGGATGTGTGCGTTTAAGAGAAGTACACCCTGGATAAGGTGCCAAAAGTGGGAAGAACATGCAAACTCCATGAAACTAAAAACATGCAAGCAGACTCGAGATGGGAACCTAGACCCTGGAGGTGCAAGGTGACAGTGCTATCCACTACCTGACCATGCCGCCTAATTTGATCCTGTTTTTACATAATTATATTTATAGTTTTATTATTTTGGGCTGTTAATAATATGCTTGTTGGGTTTCCTCTTAGAAGTTCAGTTTCCCCCATTGTCCAAATACATACATTTTTGGCTGATTGGTATTTCTTAATTGCATGAAATGTGAGTGTGTGAGTATGTGTGCTTGTCAATATCTCACTCAGGCAGCCAAACTCGAATAAAGGTTGCTCTGTGTAGGCCAGATGACGGTGCAAAAAATGTATCGACACTGTTCCAATCTTTCATTTCATGTCTGAAATTCGTCACTAATGGACAGGATTATAGTTTCAAACAAAAGACTCAGAGATTTCACCTCAGTCTCGTGCTGCTGCAAGAATGTGAGCACATAGAGACGCTGTACGTCTGTCTCCTCCATGTGAACATCTGAGCGTCTCTGACACACTGGGTTATATTTAGAGCTGTAACATTCATCTTACAGATCTGTTTCTCTCTCTGTCTGCAGTGTATGTGTGTGTAGGTGTGTGTGAGTGTGTGAGTGTGTGTGCATGTATGTGTGTGTTTGTGAGTCCTTGGCTAAGACATGTACATGGCCTTGACTAAGAAAGCGAGTCTGGCACAGATGCGTTGATAGTCATCCAAACATGCGTCAAAAGTCCACTCTGCTCTTACACCAGAGACTGAAGAGCTTTTTATATGAGGCAGATGGAGGACCTGGTAAAAGAGAGAGCAAAAAAAAAGAAAAAAATGAGATATTTTGAAGACTAAGACAAAAAAACATTGATTAAACAAAGACTGTTCTAAATCTTCCTCTTTCCTTCCACTATCAGGACATGTTTACATTACATGGCCCTGACTAACATACTGTATAGACACAAAAATATGACCTTTAACAAAGTTTATTTTTATGCCCAATGAAGGACGTTATTTAAAAAAAACCTTTCTATGAATTAAATGAACCATATTTTTGCGGACTTATTGATTCACAGCATACATTACTTACATTATTAACAAATTACTATCTATTACACATAATTAATTTTATATACAGTATTGCCTTTTACATATATACGTATTAGGCAGGAAAAAATATGTTTTTTTTAGTATAATGGCTTTACAGAATAGAATGATGGATTATGCATAAAATATTATTAAATAATTAGTTCAAGTGCAACCAGGACTTTCTGGTGAATGAAAGTATAAATCCGATTGCCATTTATCGAATAATTCAGTCACAGTAAATTAAAAAAGTTTTTAAAAAGTCATACTGTATGTCATCTCTGTAAATGTTCAATGAGTGTAATGCCTGATTCTTGAAAAATGAAAAATTCAAGTTTCAAGATTAAAAGAACTTTCTTAATCAGAGAAGGAAATTGCTTATTCAGAAGTCTTGGTTTGACTTGAACAGCCCTCATATTCTATTGTCCATTTCTGAGGCATTTAAAATAAATAAATAAACAAACAAATAAATAAACAAACAAACATAAAGTTACAGAATTGCAGAGATTTTTTTTTATATATAAAGACATTACAACATTTAACATATAAGCTTTAAAATCCTTTCTTTGTTGTTTAGAGATTTTTTTTCTTCTCGACCCATAAATTATACACCCACGTATTGTATTTATATATGCTTTAAAGAACATTCTTTACATGCACTGACCAGTTCATGGATTTTTCTGAATACATATAGAATTAAACAGAAAATAAACACATCAACATGTTTATTATCAGTTCCATGACCCTCAGGAATGCCATGACCTTTAACCCCTGATAAAGGCTGTGTCATTGTCCCGCCTCCTTTTGCAATGTAAATTCTCTCAGCTGGAGCCTTGGTTTCTTCATTCCAAGGCTCCAGTTTCTTCATTCAGGTCCACGAACTCATCATGAACATCGCTCTGATCATCTCCCCTGAGACTCTGATATTCTGTTGCGTAGTTGCTGCATTGTTGCTTCTGGTTGTGTTGAAGAGCATGCTGGGACATCGGCGGACCTCCAGAGGTCTCAAAGCGCTGCCGTGTTTGCCGAGCGTCCCTCTCCTAGGCAGCCTGCTGCACCTGCGCTCTGCTCTTCCTCCACATCTGCTGTTTTCCAAGCTGGCTGGGAGATACGGGCCGCTCTTTAGTCTGTACATGGGGCCGCACTACACGCTGGTGGTGAGCGAGGTGACACTGGCTAAAGAGATGCTGCTGCACAAGGGCAAAGACTTCGCCGGACGGCCCAAGATGGTGAGCACAGACTGTCGCTGCTTTGTTGTCCGGAGATCTAGAGCTGAAATAGCTGTAATATCACGTACAACATAACTAACTTTGTTTAATGCCATACATTTCCTAAATAAAACAGAACAATGCACGCTCTGCAACCCTAATTATTTACAAAAGAAACTTTTCTTTCGGTTTGAAGTTTTTTTTAACCTGCTGCTGTGGAATGGTCCCAATAAATGCTCCCTTGGAGAGGTTTATATCCAAATGTCGCTTTGGTTTCAGTTAATAATCTCAGCTGGATACTTAAGTGGTACTCAGTAATAAAAAAAGAACTGCTTCTGTAATCATAAACAGTGTCCTGTGCTCGTCCCACAGCTCTTATTCACAATCTGCTTGTACTGCACACTTAGCACCTCTTTGTCTTTACTCCACACCTGTATACATTACTGATTAAAAATCATACCGTTTCACTAAAAGGTAACAGATTTACTTTTGAGCAAGTTTTTTTCTTACCTGTATTACTGGAAGCCACTCGTCTGTAGGTAAAGACATTTTGATAATAGCGAAATGTCAAGGTAGAAACATCAAGCTGGGGGATAAACATCAGACAAGTCTAGCATCTATTTGTTTTTGTTGAGACAAATCTGTTTATTTGTTTTTGTTTAATCAAATCTGTTAATTTGTTTTTGTTTAATCAAAAACTATGTCACTCTTTATAATTTACAGATGTCACATAAAGAAAATATCCAAGCACATAATGAAACATCAAGGAGTAATCACAGACAAGCACAATAAACAGATAAATAAATTAATTAGTTATTAATTATAATAATAATAATAATAATAATAATAATAATAATAAAAACAGTCTCAGGGTTAGAGTCTTGTCTTTTCAATGGGTTTCCTGTTGAGTCTGATTCCTCTTAAGGTTTCCTCCTATTATTCGATTCCATTCAATTCACTTTATATTGCGCTTTTAACAATGGACATTGTTGCAAAGCAGCTTTACAGAATTAACAGAAAATAAGGAAATGACTATGAAATGAATTGGATTGAAATGTGGGAGAAAATATGTGTAAATCAAAACAATCATATTGTCCCTGAGGAGCAAGCCAAGGGTGACGAAAGCAAGGTAAACTCCCTGATAATGGTGATATTATCTCAGGGAGTTTTTCCTTGCCACCTTCACCTCACATCAGGGACAAACCAATAATTATGTTTTTATTGATAAAAATGATAAATTATGTTTTTATTATATATATATATATATATATATATATATATATATATATTAGTGCTGTCAATCGATAAAAAAAATAATTAACTAATTAATCGCACAATTTTTTGCAATTAATCGCGATTAATCACAATTAAAAGACTGAAACTTTTTGGATATGTAAATGTAAATAATTAAAGTAAACTCAAGACAATTTTTGTTTAACTTGTAACACAGATTTTCTCATGTAAACAACATACCTGCAATAAACCATCAATATTCTCCAAATTAACTGTTGGCTTGAAAGCCATATTTATTACAGAAATAAAAACACAGGTATGTGCCTTTCGTGTCATTTGAATTTCAAAACAATCACTGCAATTTACATTGGCGAGGCCCTGTACAGATTGTTTCGGTGGGGTGTTTTGCTTTTAAGTGATATGTCAAAGACGAATCTTCTCTGGTATTTAAATTTGGCTTTGCAAAATGTACAGATTACTTTTGTTTTATCCACAGAACCATCCGGCAGAGTTTTATACTGAAACTTTCCGTCTAAAAGTCCTTCCTTGGTCTTATCCATACTTCTTTGCACGTTGAACACACGTCGGCCACAACAGGAAATAAAAAAAAATGCAACCGCGTTAATTGCGTTAATTTTTTTTTAATGCGTTAAATATTTCAAATTAATCGCATGCGTTAACGCACTAATTTTGACAGCACTAATATATATATATATATATATATATATATATATATATATTTTTTTTTTATTGTAATAAACAAAAATAACTCAAATGTTCATGACTATATACTGTAAGCTTAGAACCAGAACACGTTTGAGATGTACATGTATCTTTATAATAGAGAGCGAGAGGGGAAAAAACAATAAAACACACTGCATGTCAAAAATATGTATTGCTATTTTAACCACATTGCAGAGTAATACAAAGTTATATTTTGCAACATCATAGATAAACCAGATCTCTAGTTTTAATGAAAGAAAAACTGACCTGCTCCAGTATTTGAATACACACAGTCTGTGTCCAGTATACATGATTTGGCCATGAACACTTTCCTGATTCAAGAACAAACACATCAGTGACCTTAGTTTTGCATTTTTCGTTACCAAATACACACTGGCACTTCTCCCTACACAAATTTAACATTACCAACACACACTTACACACACATACACAAAAACAGGCACATACACTACTCTATCATCCTGTGCAACCTTGTCCTTTGTGATTTGTCAAGGTTACCACAGATGTGCTGACTCGTGGAGGGAAAGACATTGCTTTTGCAGACTACAACACCCTGTGGAGGAGTCACCGCAGACTAGTGCAGTCCTCATTCGCACTGTTTGGAGAGGGTTCCAGCAAGCTCCAGACCATTGGTATACACACACACACACACACACACACACACAAAAGTAAATCGGAAGTGCACATGTACATGCACATCATACTCTTTTTTCTCAATAGTAGTAAACAAAATATATTGATATATTGATGTAGTCATTTCCAGTAAAGAATAAAACATGATGGGTCATGCTGTTATAGGAAATGAATTAACAGTGACAGAACATCCTGGCATGTTTATTGTTACATTTATTGTTATTTTTAGTGTTGTGAAATGTCTGCAAGGCAAGGTTGTTCCTGTTATTACTCATGATAAAGCAATAAGAAACATTTCATTCTATCGCTTAAAGCTATAATAGGATCATATCAAAACAGCTGGTCATGTTATAGGGGAACGACCAAAGTTCCAGAATACGTTGGGTTAAAGCTTAGCGTCTAAGCTGTAAGGTGCTGACACTGGAGATTCCTCCCAAAAGTACTAAAAGTTAACTGGTGAGAAGAACACACAGATACTTTAGATATTCATATGAATAGACAGAATAGCAATAAAAGGTATGGCATGTACAAAGCTGAAAACACTTTCCTTTTTAAATATATATTTAAAAAGGAAAATATTCTTTTTAATGCATGCCAAAAAGTTCATATATTTATTTCTAAATAAATAAAAAAAATATTTTAACCACAAATACCTATTGCATAAATAATACATGTTGTGTATTTGATACCTCCACTGTATAGATTCATATGTATGTTGTGGTTTGCAGTACTAGATGCTGCAGATAACCTGTGTTCGGACCTGCAGGCCTGCAGGGGGCAGGATGTGGATATGGCGCCAATCCTAATGCGAGCCGTCACCAACGTGGTGTGCAGACTGGTTTTTGGGTCGACCTATGACCCCCATGACCCCGAGCTCCAGCAAGTCATAGACTACAATGATGGTATTGTCCAGACTATTGCACGTGGAAACCTGGTGGATATCTTTCCGTGGTTACAGGTTTGGAGCTAAAACCGTTATTAAAGTTATACACCTATAGAACCTAACTGTTTTAACATCCATTTTTAGCCAGCTACTATCTACTCGAAGAGTAATGTTACATAATATTACATTTACATTGAGGCATTTGACAGAATAGGCACTTACAAAAAGTGCTTTGAAGTTTTCGTCACTGGATAGATACTTTCACTGAGTTACTAAGTGCCATCAATCAAACAGACTTAAGTATTATTCCAGTATATATTTCACTATATTATTAAGTATAGTCACCTGTTTACTTGAATTAGACTGCAAATAAGGAACATGAATCCAGCACAAAACTGATGCAACACACCAGATGAACTCAGCCAACACCATCTGTGAACATCGTCGTATTTGAATGTCTGAGTGCATCGCTAATTTTGTGCAGCTATGCAATTAGCAAAACTAGTCAAACTATGAAGTGCTACCAACTAAGCCTCAATTCATTCATGATTTTGTAAATATGCTTGGTATTACTGTATACGTATAGTTTCAAAACATGTTGCATTTTTTATGGATTCCTCAAAATCATTTAGAATAATAAAAAGAAAATCATCTCCACACAATCAAGATAACCTGGTTTAGTCTTAACTCTCAATTTGAGATGATTTATGTATGGATGCTTGGCAAATAATAAAAAAGGAAGACATGTGCAAAGTCAACAGATCTCCAGTTTGCAAAAAAGAGTGGAAAAAAGGAAGATAAATGAGCAAAAGATAAAGAAAGGTATGGAGGTACAGTTTGTTATAGCTTTAAAATAATATGAATGTAATAGGCTACTACAGTATAAGACTTATGTAAACATATGTTGCTATGTTGTTTACCTACTATTGGATATAATCAGTCGAGGAGGTTGTATAGTTCATTTGGTTCATGTGCTAAGTAGAAAGAAAGAAAGAAAGAAAGATAGATAGATAGATAGATAGAAAGATAGATAGATAGATAGATAGATAGATAGATAGATAGATAGATAGATAGATAGATAGATAGATATTTTATATAATTTTCATTCAGGACACAAATTAATAACTATACCTATACACAGATCAATTATAACATCAACACTATTAGCAGGTGAACTAAAGAACATTGAACACTAATTATTCACCAGTAAACTGCTGGCCAAAATGGACACACACAAGACCACTCAGTAAACTATAGCCCAGGACCCAGCAGGTAAAGAGACACTGATACAGCCTCCAAACTTCTCAGATCCCAATCGATAGACTGAACAAACAAGTCCAATCCACATAGGCCCCATCCGGCAACCCACAGCACCCAAAGGACCCACACTGTCAACAGCTTGGTGCCAGACACCACAGGACATCCCCAGACACCTAGTGAAGCCATACCCCAAGGGGCCAGGGCTGCCCTGGTGGCACCAGAGGAACCCAAAACCTGGGTGGTTTTTAAATGTTATGGCTGGTCGGTGCATATTGTTTGTATTAAAGCGAATGTGTTGTAATGCGTTCTAAATGTACATACTTAAGTAAATTTTTTCACAGATTTTTCCCAATAAAGACTTGGCAAGACTGAGAGAGTGTGTGTATATCAGAGACAAATTACTGACCACAAAACTGGAGGAGCACAAGGTAAGTGCAAATTATCACCCACACATTGGAGCAATTAGCAAATTGGAGATCTTTTTCTCGCCAAGAGTATTTTACATTTCCCTCCTACAGTCCTACTTCCTTTAAACAACAGTAACTCATGAGTTTGCATGAAAACTGAAGGGTATTTCACGGGCAAGATTTTAAGATGGGGCATTCATTAAACAAAAGTCCAATCAAGTGGGAATTTGGTGTGCTGCATCGTTAAACCAATCTGTAACTGGATTTTTAATGATTATTGGGAACCCAATTGGAAAATGGCAAATTGGATCTCGAAATCATGTTACTTCTAACCTCTACAACATGTGGAAAAAGTGAAGGTTTCAACATTTGTCTTTGGCCAGAACTGTTTATACTGTAGATATGAAAAATAAAATTGTTCCTGTTATCCAAGCACTGCTCATATTTAGATTGTCTATGCATTCAATTTGTCTTTGTATTAATCCTGGCAGCTGACCCTTACACCAGGAGAACCACGTGACCTCCTAGATGCCCTCCTGAGTGGATCAGGTGATGAAAGCGGTGTTACCGAAGATCACATTTTGATGACAGCAGCTGAAGCGTTTGGAGCCGGAGTAGAAACAACGTCCACCACTTTACTCTGGACCGTAGCGTTTTTACTACACTATCCAGAAGTATAAAACGCACACGTGGACAGTTTTTAGATCCAATGTTTAAATGTTTTGTTCTTAGGACAGTGTGTTCTTGCTGCCCTGCTGAAGGTGCAAGAACGTCTTCACGCTGAGCTGGACGAGTGTGTGGGCAGGGAGCGACACCCTTCTCTGAGTGACAGGACCAGTCTGCCATTCCTGGAGAGCGTGTTGTGTGAGGTTATGAGAATTCGCCCTGCCAGTCCTATCCTCATCCCCCATGTTGCTATGCAGGACACCAGGTAACCATGGCAATGCCGCAGAGATCACTACTGCCACCAAAGAGGGAAAACTTCTGGTCACCATGGTGATGCAGAGATACAGATAAGACAGGAATGCAAATCCAAATCCAACCACTTACATTAAAAATCAAATCAAATACTGGTATGTTTAGAGATTTTATATATATATATATATATATATATATATAGATATATAGATATCCTCAAAAGTCTAAGGCAAATTACTGGATACTGACTTTACTTGATAAATAGTTGTATTAGGCTTTTGCATTGTTTGCATTGTTAATACAAAGCTAGAAATGATTATATTGACTCAATTAAAGACTTTTTACAGTGCTTTACGCTAACAATTATGCTGCAATTTATGCTGGCAGCAATTTAATGCAAAATAAAAGGATGTTTTACAGTGTAGAAAAAGCTAAATGTTGCATTATATTCTGGTCATCTGTGCTAAACTTTATAATAGCAAATTTCTTGTTCTGTTGTTCCATGCAGTTTAGGAGGTCATGATGTTCCAAAGGGAGCAAGAGTCTTGGTGAATATCTGGGGAATCCACCATGACCCAAAATACTGGGAAAAACCTGACCAGTTCATACCAGGTGCACAGCTCACACACTGTCTACAAATCTAGCAGTTTGGAATTAAGTAATGTAGAAGGTTATTTGTATTATTTGATGCCCAAATTTCATCCTTACCGTCATCTTAGCAACTAGTCCAACACACAATAGATGACTTTGTGTTTGTGTATATACAGTAGCATTTCTACCCCTTATCCCCCCATCTTAGACAGGTTCCTGGATGGCTTGGGTAAGAAGATAACTCCCAACAGTTACCTTCCCTTTGGGGCAGGGCCCAGAGTGTGTGTGGGTGAATCGTTGGCCCGGATCGAGCTCTTCCTGTTCCTCAGCAATCTTCTGCAGAAGTTCCATTTCAGTGTCCCTTTTGGCGCTTCCCTGCCTGATCTGCGCGGGCGTTCTGGAGTCGTGCTTCAACCACGGCGCTACACGGTCACAGTGAAACCGCGGCGCTGACCATAACCATGGCCGCAATGATATAACTATCTATATCTATAATATTGATTTTTAGGTGTCATCTGGTTGTTCCATATGCTACAATATGCAAAATATTAATAAAGATAACAAGAAGCTTATAAAGAAGTTAGTATAATAATATAAGTAAAGCCAGAAGGTCTGATGTTTTTTTTTTATTATGTAATGGTATTTTACTTTTAGAGATTTTTATTTCTTTAGTCTGTAGTATTCCTGGTTGGAAAAGTGATGTTTGTGAATCTAGAATGAAAAAAATTATAAAATAAAAGACAAAATTTTCCAGAAAAAAAAAAACTGGTTGATTGGATTTTTGAGAAAAATTATTAGATATTAGATCCGGTGGGGAAAAAGAGATTGAAGTTGGATTTGGAAAATAAATACTTTCTTGTAATTGAAAAAAGTTTAAATATGAAGAAAGGTAACTCTTTTTGTCCGATTTCCTATACTTTAATAGATAGACAGATAGACAAATAGACAGATATTTTACTGATCCTAAAAATATCCAAAATGTAAGTAATTATTATTTATTGTTTAACCTAACTCTTAAGCTATAGTAAAGTCAGCTTATTTATACAAGGCACGTTCAAGTCAAACCAGGACTTTTGCTTGCGTAGAACAACATAACACAGTTATGACTATATTAAGTCATATACATATAAATACTTTTTATTTCACCGTATTGCGGCGGTTTAGCAGAAATTTCACTATGAGTCCAGGTTTGACTCGAACACCACCCGTATATACATTGTAAAATCTAGATTTCATAATGGCCAATTTTTACAATGAAGTGATGAATGAACAAGCTGGAGGTTTAAGTGATTAATGGATTACTTCACCGTTTTAGCCTTTATCCGCGGTGATTACCGCACTGTGCAAAATTGATCATTTCATTTATTAAATTCCACTGATAAAGTTTTAGTACTTTAGTATTGTAAGTATTTTTTGACAAAAAAGTTATTTAATATTTGGCTGAAAAGAACTTTTCCGAAGCCACTAATCCCTTGCACACATGCTCATCACAAAACCTCAGCTGGTTGCAGAAATAATTACTTTACTAGATTTACCCCAGTGTTGGAAAATTACATAATTTTACAAAAATTAGTTTTCTGAAAAAAAAAAAAGGGTTAAAATTCTTGCCTTTGGTCATCACAGACACACACACACACACACACAGAGTATAGTATTCCTATAAAATGCAACTGAATACACACACACTTTTGTCTACTACACACACACACACAAATGACAGAGCCAGATGTTTGATTTGACTCGTTTAGTGGTAAAGTCGTTTAGAATAACATTTTCACACCTTTCACAATCTCACAGGGACATCAAACATACTCTATTGCTCAGACTAAAGAAGGTTGTCATGGTAACGCCACCGCAGCACCATGGGAACGCCATAGTAATTAACGTAAGTGTAACTCGGTACTGATGCCATAGGAACACTAGAATCGACACACACACACACACACACACTCTCAGCTGCAGATTATTTTCTTTTTTTTTTTACACTGGTTTCTAGCGCTGCACTCCAAATGACATGGCATGCTTAGAAAATATATTGTTTCACAGAGAGCATATATATTTATGTCTATATATAATCTGCACCTACATATATATTAATTCGTACGTGTATTTCCGATATCGATATTTGTCTCGGTCGGACAGCAGTTTCAGAGAGTCTTTAGGCTGCTTTTGCGTCGCCAATGAGCAATGCTGTTTCCGTGTGTTCCACATTTAGACGTCGGAAAAAAAACTCTAACAAGAGTTAAAAACGAAAAAAAAAAAAAAACAAACAAAAAATAAAAACAATGTCCTGAGGTTCGTCTTTTTTTTTTTTTTTTTTCTACTTCCATGGTTGAGGTGCAGCATTTGTTCGGCCAAGCTGGTGTTCTGAAACTCTGGGAAAGCAAGAAGAAAGCAGTCTGGTGTTTCTGATATGTGTGTATGTATGTGTGTGTGTGTGTGTGTGGAAAAAGAGAGAGACTGTTGCTTTGCGTGAACCAGTGAAAAACCTACATTCGGCTGATAAGCTCCGGTTAACATCAAGCACAAAATGGCTGCCTGACCTGGTGTGAACTAGGTTACCCAGGGGCACACAGGACAGACGTGGGCGTGCGTGCGTGCGTGTGTGGGTAAGTTTGAGTGTGTTATTGCATCTTTACTCCCGAACGGTTTTAAGCAGCTTCAAGGTCTATCGATGTGTACGACACTGCAAGCCGAGAAACGAGAGAAAGGGCGAGTTGTTGCGTGTGCTACTGAGTACAGAAGTGTTCACAGGGGGACATGGTATTGTTGAACCACCAGGTCGCCGTCCCAGACATTGTCGTACACAAAGGTTACTCTTTGTTTGAGTGTGTGGGTGTGTGAGCGTGTGTTAGGGCAGAGTCTGTACTGTGGCTCTAACAATGATCTCTCTGAGGCGCTGGAGAACTGAGGACATTTATCCTATAACAGAGAGAGAGAGACAGTGTAAGAGGGACAGAAAGAGAGACCTTCCTATGCTATGCTATTAAATCACTTTTCACCAGCCTACAACGTCAGTCCTAACGCAACAGCACGGCTAGATTAGACTCGGACTAAAAGGCAATCCACTCCGCGCAGCCGAAGGCTCTCTCTCGCTCAGCGCTGCTGACGCACATCGCCGGATTTCAACGCGACGCCTGTCCGTCAAATGGTTTCCATGGCTATAACAACTGCATCGCTGCGCGCAGGTGTGGCTGAGCCCGACCCGCATGTGTCTCCCAGCTCAGAAGGGGACAGCTGGGCACGGACGGAGCAGTCGGCGCTGTCGTGGAGGTTGTCACTTTTTGCGCTGTGAGGCTTATCCTCGGAACGATCCCTGTCTTCGCCCTCGTCGTCTTCCTCCTCCTCCTCCTCTTCCTCCTCCCCTCCGTGGCTGATCCGACAACGGCAGACCTCGATGCCCGAGTCTCCGGTCAGACGTCGCTGTTGGAAGTGGGTCTGGTCCACGTCAAGGTCGCACACTGCGGAATCGCGCCGCTCCGGCTCCAGGAAGTCAGGGGAAAAGACAGCAGGTTTGGGCGGAGATTGTGGCCGAGGGGCCGAGTGGTGCGCCTGCGTTGGCTCCACCCACTGCCCAGGGGAGCTCTGCTTCTCAGAGATGGTAGCGCCAAGAGGGTCGGAGATCGGGGATAAGGGAGGAGGGAGCGGAGGAGATGAGGGAGACAAAGGAGAACAGGATGGAGGAGAGGATGAGTGGATGGCGACGGGAGAGTATGATGTATTTTGAAGCATATTGCTGGGTGGATGAAAGAGATCGAAGTCAGTGGATTTATCATCTCTGGTTGGACTGAAGTTGGACCTTTGAGTCTTGCTGCTTATGTCATTAATGTTGTTACGCTGAGGTACGTTAGCGCTTTCAGTGGCACCGCGGTTATTGATGTCATTTGAGTTACGACTTTTACCAGTTTCGTTCGAGTTAGTGCTTTCTTCAGCATCACTGATCACGTTGTTGTTAACTGTGGGATTCGTGACCGTTTTAACAGTCCTGTTGCCATTACAGTCAAGGGAGGCGGAGTCTGGCAGGTCCATCTCCGTTGCTTCTGCCGGAGACGTGGAGCCAGGTTCGTTAAGAGGTGGAGTCATTAGAGTCTCAGGGTGTCGCTCTGCGGAATGATGAGTGACTGAGTTAATGGGGACCGACTCGCTGTGAGACGGAGTGGAGGTGTGGCTAGTGTCGGTCTCGTCTGTGAGCTGCGCGGAGGAAGGGGAGGAGCTACAGGGTGAAGAAGGGCAGCAGGAGTCACATGAGCAGCTGGTGTAGTTATCCGAGCTCTGCGAGGACAGCATGTGACTCGGTCCGGGATGAGCGGAGCCTCGCGGGTAAGCCACCGAGCTGTAGGGAGGGGGTGGGGTACAGGGCTGTGCTGCTACTTCCTCATAGGATGGCAGTTTGAGTGATGCGAGGAAACCTGCCGAGTGACATAAACAACAACAACAACAACAAAAACAACAACAACACGTTTAGGTGTATTGCCCCAAGCAGATAGAGGCAGAAAGATAATGCAAAAACGGCCGTGTCACAAATGCTAGTGTCCATGTGGACTAGCCGCATCAAATGATTCGGATTATTTTGGAGCCAAAGGAACAGCGGCAGTACTGAAACAATCGTGTCAGGTGATACACTATGTGTTTAGCTTTATATTTACAGGCAACGTCTAGCATTTGGGACAGAACCCAAGAAACAAACGAGAGCGCGGATGATAAAACAGAGGAGTGTGTACTGAGGTCCAGCATGGAGGACGGGTAGCTGCAGGCTCCGTGGTAGGCCATCAGGTTGATCTCTCTCTGTCTCTGCTGCTGCTGGACTCTCTGTTTAGCCTGGCGGTGTCGATACGCACAGCAGCAGCTGAACAGGATCAATACACTCCATAAGAGCCAAAACCCTGCAACACACAAACACACACACACACACACAGTAGATATTACATACACACTATCCAATGAGGTGAACGCCAGCGGACTAAAAAATAATGGATCCTGCAGATTTCGAGTAAACAGCGACTATATTTGAAAGAAATGTTTACTGTGCTATGGGTTTGAACACAAGGCTTTATGAGATTCACCACAATATGAGAACAACTCCAGTGCCAGAACTGAATTATGTAGTGTGTATTATTACAAATATTCTTTAAAACTGAGTTTTTCCTGCTAGTGTTTAAAGCTCCGTTTAATTCTTTTATCTGATTGGTCAAAAGGTGATTCAATTACTATAACACTATAATTACTATAACTATTATCAATAGTTATAGTTGCTATAGTAACAACTCTCAGGGAAAATATGTTATTTATTATGCTAAAATATGCTATTTAACATAATGTATGGAATTGTTTAATTAATATTTCTGTAAAGAGTTTTTTTTTTCTAATTATGGAAGGAGTCTCCGGTGTTAGTGTTGTGTGAAAGTGAATAATCTTTCCACAATTCGAAAGCCTTAAAGACAGACGAATCTGTACATGATGAATTATTCAATTTCTTAGTATTACTTCTAGGCTAATGTTGCACTCGCGTAAACATAGTGCCAGCAAAATTCATGTAGAGCTTACTTTGATGCAAAGTGAAAAAAGAATAACATTTAAATGTCTAATTATCAAATAAATACAATCTAATTGCTAAAGAAAGTCAATAATTTCATTATTAACCACTGATGCGGTGATACTCGTAATAAGGTACTGTAGTTTATTTACTGTATATAAACAGCTGATCTGCTTTATTAGTAAGATTCTATCACTATTCTCAAATTACAACAAAATATATTTTTTAAAAATAATGTTTTAATAGAAGCCACATGGAAACATTACTGCACTATTACTGCCAAAGCTACAATGGCCTTCAACAGGAGAGAATTTTACTTTCTCAACCCTAAGGAATAGCAATTAGGTTTCCCTTTTAACCCTGATGAGCAAAAGGGCAACTTGTTTCGCTGATCAATTCTCGTTAAAGTTCAATATCAAACTAATGAGAAATCCAATGATGAATAGTGGAGTTGAGTACAAATGCTTAACTCAGGGGTCCTTGAATGCAACGTGTTTACATGACTGATAGCTGAGACTCAGCTCAGCTACGAGGGGCGTTCAAGTCAATCCGGGACTTGCGATGAAATTTCTCGTAAATTCATTTTCATTGGGTTTTGTTTATATAGAGCTAACAGTGGTCAGTAACACCAAGCTATTTTACTGATTTAAAAAAAAAACTTGTTTAAAAAGGTTGAGGAATCATGTAGTTGTCACTGATGAGCAGGCCAAGGACGATGGCGGCAAGGAAAAACTTCCAGAGATGGCAATAAGAAGAAATCTTGAAAAGGAACCAGACTCAACAAGTAACCCATTTTCTTTTGGGTGATAACAGATCGCAGGGATTGATCTTCCGTCATACTGTGTGTTAGGAGGCTGGAGGTTTAGTAAAACTGGTGATAATATGGAGTCGATTTTTGGTATTGAATGCAGATTAACATTACAGAAGACTTCAAGCAATGTACGGTGATGAGACTCTTACATTTTAACATTTTTGGGCTCAGAGCTCACTGCAGTCGGTCCCGTTTGTTCACATTCAGCGAGTGGACTGGAACGCCTGATCCTTGAAAATCGACAGATAATTTGTTGCCAACCTGCAGAAGATGCACATATATATGTTCTGATTTGGCTCCAATTCATTTGCACATGTTTGGATCATTAAAGGAGCGTCTGGAAGGCCAGCGATTCACTTTATAAAACCTTGATTGTATCCAAGCACTAGTGAACTGCGGGGACAAGTGCGGGTTATATACTGTAGAGAAATAATCTTTCATTCTGCACAAGGAAAAGTCCTGCTTTGACTCGAACGCCCCCTTGTAATTAGCGATCTATGAGATGACCAGCTATGCATCACTCTCTTTAGGTAGAAGCATCATATTAAAAGTTTGACTCTGTCGATCTGGATTCGATGGTGAAAACTGAACCACATGTCAAGTGAGACGTGGACGTCTGTGGAAGTTAAGGATTAAGATTATTATGCGAGTCGTTTAGAGGCGGATTTTTCCTTTAAACCGCAAATTCGTGACTTTTGATGATGAACAGTGAACAAAAGCTCGATGAAGACCTTTCCACTCTGTACAGGATGCAAGCGCTCGTTGAGAGTGGGTCGATCATGCCTTTGTTATTAAAATAGCCCTAACGCTCACATTAATGTGTCACTATTCCGTGAATCTGAAAGAAGCAAATTTGACAGAATTTGAGTAGGCTGGTTCATGTTAAACTGTGTCCTAAATATAAGCTGGATATCACATTTACTTATTCGCTGACGTATTTCTCCATGTAAGGCAGAATGCATTTTAAGCATGTTCCAAAATACAGACTCCATCTGGGAGCCTCCATCGACTGGCATGTCGTTCTCTGATGACTGAATAATGATAGGCTTCAGTGTGAAGTGTAAATATAAACTGCACTCACACCAAAGCTCATAGTAATAGGTGCAGCAGCCGGTCTCCCCACAGCAGTGGCCCGTCTGGCAGAGGTACCCGCTGGCACTGTTGGCACCGGGACAGTAACGCGGGCTGCCCAGGAGCGGCAGGGTTCCCGTGCTGTGGTACTCCATCCCCTCCAGCAGAGCGTGGCGCCACCGCAACAGCCGCTCCTTCTCTTCCTCCACGAGCGCTGCCGTGGCAACAGTGACCGACGAGCCTCCTTGCAATCAGGACGTCTGAGAGACAAAGGGGACGTGGGGACAGATAGTCAAGAGAACTCTTCAGCTACACAGCGTTCTTACTAGCAGTCTCCATAAATATAGTTTTATGCAAATTCTGATTGTGTGTGTATGAAAGCCAAGACAAATATTTCATGACTTCTATAACTTCCAGCAATCAGAATGTTGATTAAAATTCTGATGATTTTTTTTTTCAATAGCAATAATGAAGCAGCGTTTTGCTGAAATATTTATATTGGAATGTAGCACCATTTAGCTCTCCATAGCCATGTGCTTAGATCTCCAAATATCTTTAAACAGCTTCAAACCTCCAACAACTTCCTTTTATATCCTTTGCTTTCTTACATTTCTTTCTTAGAAGCTTTTCTTTTATTTCATTTTTCTTTCTCTCTCTTCCTTCCCTTTGTTTTCGTCCTTTTCCCTTATTTTCATTTCCGTTCTGTTTTCTTTCCCTTCATTTCTCGTCCCTACTTTCCTTTAATTTCTTAATTTTCCTTCCTTTATTTTCTGTTGATTTCTTTTCTTTCCCTTTCTTCCTTTCATTTATTTCCCTGCATTCCTTTCTTTTCCCTTCCTTTTAATCGTTGCTTTTATTTCCTGTCCATTCCTTTCTTGCTTTATTTCTTTTCTACCCTTCTCTTTTTTTTATTTCTTTCCTGTCCATTTCTTTCCCTTTCTATCTGCTTTAACATAATCCTGATCTCTGGCTCGAACAGTTCCTCAACCTCAGCTACCTCATGTTCATGTTAGATTTTCTAATAAACATTATAGTACACAGTTACTACAGCACGTGTGCTGTAAATGCAATGCTCTTTATATGTCCCTTGTAGCTTCATTATAGACTACGTCCTCGTGCCTATATAAATATAATCCTTCTGCTCCTCTCGCTCGTGCCACTTCATGTGTCCCTTGGGTTCCTGAAGCTCACCTGTAGATGCCTAGTGAACCTTTTTCGGCACTCCTTCTGTCTGCATCTCTTAATATGTTCATTCCAAATGCTGTATTTGTATTTGGTTACATCCCTAGATTATGTGTGGGTTCGAGCATGTCCATGGCTACATCCCAAACTGTGTCCTACACACACGATTCAACAAATCAGCTAATTAACAGACTTCCTAAAGATTCCAGGATCAAGTCTGAAACTTCAAATCTGCATTAGCTAAGTCAATTAAAATCTAATTAATACTTAGCTATACTAATACTGTAAATACTTTGCTGCTAAATACTTGGACTTTTTTCTTTTTATTTAAGATACACTTGCTCTACAACATTTGTTTTGCAGGTGCCTCTAACTTTTGCACAATATTTTATACAGAAGGTTGTTAAAGTTTAATTAATAATAATAATAATAAATTATGCCCACTTTTGCATTACTTTTGGTACAGCCCTGGTATATTTAAAGAGAATTCGGGGCTGTGCCCCAAACTGCACAACGTAATATAAGTTTTAACAGCAACTCAATACAAACTACTAAGCTCAGTTGTATGCAGTTTTGGCTGCAGCCCAAGTTAAGGATAATAATAATAATCTGCAACTGTTTCCTCTGTATTACATTATAAAAATATTTTCACAACCAGATAACAAGCTTCCTATCAGCAAGCCTTATGTGAAAACAGAAATAAATCTCAAAGCATAATTCATTTTCATCCTTTATCATCACACTGATTATTCATCTTATACGCTCTCAATTCCTTTCTTTACACTCGTGGCAATTCACTTTGCCGTTTCTCTTCCCTGAATGGCTGCCAGCTCCTCCCAGTCACAGTGTATTTATTTTCTGCCTAAAGTTGTGATGCAAGTTGGCATATTCACAACTCAGAACCTAAAACCTAGCAGCCCAGAAATATCACGTTATAAAATATTATGTGCATAGAGCAGAAACAATTAACCTAATCTGCATGTTTTTGGACTGTGGGAGGAAACCCACCAAGCACGGGGAGAACATGCAAACTCCATGCACACAGACCCAAGCAGGAATCGAACCAGGAATCGAACCCGGATCCTTAACACTACAACACTGTGCTCCCTCATTATTCTGGTCACAATTTAATTTTTTAATTAAATTATAATTTTTTTCCCCAATGTGTGAATAGTTTAGCGTGCCACCTGTAGGATCAAAAAGGAACAGCTCGATTTTAACACCTTGATTGCAAGCTAAATCAATTTTAAAAAATAATCTATTTAATCAATATTAATCTCCAATATAGAGTACTAATATTTGGCTAATGCTTCTCTTAGAAACACATTTCTCCCTAAATGTAGAAACCAAGACAGTAAACTACAGGAGACAAGCCGGAGCATACATGCTGCAGTAGAGAGAGCCAGAATCAACAGCTTTAAATTCCTCAGTGTCCACATCACCAAGGATTTCACTTGCACAACAACAACAGAGTTGTTGAGTCATACAGAGGACACAACAGTGTCTCTGCAATCTGCCTGAAGCAACTCTATTTAGACTCCAGAATCCTCAGGTTGTTCTGTAACTACATCGTATAAGCATTCTAACTGGTAGCATTGACTGATGCAACTCTAAAAATAACTTGCAGAGTGTAGCACCAACTGCCCAGAGCATCACTGTGAGTGAGAATCCGCCCCTCTGGGACATTTACACTGAACAATGCCCAAGGGGGAGCTGGAGGATTAGGATGAGATACTACAGCCAAAGAAACTACTTTGTTTATTATATCAGAAAAAATCTTTATATTGTACATCACTTGCTTCTGCTATATACAAGACTTATACAGTACATTGCAATAGGCAGCACAGCGGCTTAATAGGTAGAAATGTCGCCTTGCACCTCCAGGATCCAGGTTCGATAAACATGCAGATTAGGCTAATTGCCGTTCCCAAATTGTGTGAATGTGTGTGTGAATACTCACTATATTTCCTAAGTTTTTGGTTGTCAATAACTTTAGAATTTCACCCCACTTTTATCCCAAATATGATGAGACAAAAATCTAAATCTAAGCATTTGTGCAAGCTTTTTTTTTTCCTTTTCCAAACTGACAATGCACATATAACATGCACCAAAAATAAAATCAAATCAAATGAAATACACATAAATGTAAAAACTATACACTATATTTTATTGCTTATTAGTAGAGATAAGCAACATTGCTTAATACATCAAGTAACTTATTTTGAAGCAGACACGATTTCTGTTTCCACGTAGCACAAAACATGGTATATTTTCGCTCGCTTTACAGTAAAGCACTGATCAATTATCGATACACAGGGTGATCTGGATGATCTTAATGACTCCAGGACTAGCCTGAGATCCTCAGCGCTGATGCAGCAGGTTGGCTCACACACAGATGCTGACATAAGAAATAAACCAGACAAATAGTTTGTACTTAAGAACAGAGTTACCTGGTGAAGGATGCTGCTCTTTATACGTTCTGCCACAGCCATCTATATGAACAACACACACGCACACACAAACACACACACACAAGAAAATTCAGTGGTGCATTCATTGTAAAGACAATAATTACCATGCAAGACCTGTTTGTTTGTCCTGTGCACAGATGAGTGCTCATTAAACTTGTGCACATGTAGAAGGGCAGCTCAATTTAGCAGCCATGTTTAGTTCATTACTAACTCTTTGGTGGATGATGCGTGCTCCAAAATAATCATCGCACGCGCAATATTAATAATAATAGTAATAGTAATAATTAACAATGCACAAGTGCGCAAATACTGTCCGCGCAAAGCTAAAAGATCGACATGTTGCATGATCCGCGGCCCTGCAGAACGAGCTCCGTGCTCGGGGGACGGAGACGCACGCGCTGGAACCGACGCGTCTCATGGCCGCCCTGCGCGCGACGTGTCTCGACAGGACTCACGCACCGTTCCGCGCGCAGACGACCGCCTTTCCGACCCATCCCGATCCTCAGAGCTGCGCCGCGCGACGTCTCTAATCCCTGCGCGTGTCTCCACCGCCGCGAGCCTGCGCCCCGCCACGGACCCGATGCGCCATCGCTCCGCGCGTCTGCATCAACATGGCGCTCGCGGCGGATTTAACGGCCAAACCGGGAGCGCCTGCGACGCGCCGAGCGTGAAAATAGAGGCCGCTGATAATACCGAGAGGGGAGGGGTGAGAGATAAAGCAAGCGCACGGAGAGACTGCAGGACCGGGATTACACGCACGGGAAGCGGGCTTCGCTCTGATTGGCTCAGGCGGGCCAACGTGACAACCAATCAGAGCGCTGTCAAGCTGAAGCCTGCATGTCTCATAGCAACAACACACCGGAGATGTGAACCTGTTAACACA
Source organism: Clarias gariepinus (assembly GCF_024256425.1). Classification (NCBI taxonomy): domain Eukaryota; kingdom Metazoa; phylum Chordata; class Actinopteri; order Siluriformes; family Clariidae; genus Clarias; species Clarias gariepinus. Next base: position 24,066,390 of record NC_071121.1, on the reverse strand, counting down.
CAGAGAGAGAAAAAAGAAAAACAAAAATCTCAACTCTGAGTCAGTTCATACAGTACATCCATGCCAACACCATCAAATCTACAGCTCCACCAATTATACTGAATTTATTTATTACTGATAATGATATCACACCTGTGACTGCATCACAATCATTTTGTATTCATGTGCCACCAATAAAGCCATTACACATAAACAAGTGTGTGTTCATGTCTCGTCAGCCACCAGGCGTTACTGTTAACAGTCCAAATTGTGTGGCGTTTACAAACATAACGAATAAACCATTAAATTATTTATTAGTAGCGTCAGCACAGGTCGTTGACAGGAAAACAGTTTGTAGAAATAGTTCAAAGGTTAAAGCTTAAAATAAACTGATCAGCTTTAATGTAATCCATTATTCCATCTAGGAACCTCTGGACTGCGGAGGCCGATGGTGGCCGATGGTGGCTGTTGTATTTATTACCATTTTGTACGACCGTGGTAGGATCTTCGATCAACATTCTCACACTATAGGCAATTTGGGAACACTAATTAGCCCGATCTGCATGTCTTTTTACTGTGGGAGGAAACCAACCAAGCACGAGGAGAAAATGCAAACTCTACAGTATGCGCACAAACCAGGTGCGGGAATCAAACCCATGACCTGGCGATGCAAGGCAACAGTGCTAACCACTACACCCCCTTGCCACATTTAACCTAATTAGTGATATTATTATTTCAGGTTACAGCACACTTATATGTCTGCCTGTCTTTCTGTACAGCAGACCTCTCTGCATAACCTATTAATCCAAAGATATAAAATGTGTCTTACGACTTGTTTACACTAAGTTGTACTTCTTTCGTCATCAGCCAAATACAGTCGACTCCCTGTTTAGTAATCAGGAAAAAGGGGACTTTACTTTTTAATAAATCTGAAAAGTAGATTAAATACAAATAAAAAAAAAATAAAAATTCACTTATACTACTTCAGCACTGTTATTTCATCTGTGAAATCCCAGTAAAAATATTCAGTTTAGCTTTTCTAATTAATATCTATTGGTGTAGGTGTTTGTTTACATAGAGCAAGTAGCCTATTAGTAGATTATTTTAGAGTAATTGAAACGACTTACAAGCAATTATTAATGATTTAAGGTGTTGTTTAAGATGACAATGCTATCAGATGTGTTTTCTTGCTGAGAGTGCTTTTGCGACATTATCAATGTGGTTTTCAACAGAAAGCTGCTCTCACCCCAGTAAGGTGGACTGTACTGACCTACTTTCACCCATGCTGTGACCGACAGTTAGTGTAATTAACGAATGTAGAACACCTGGGACACGGAGCAATACATATAGTTAAAACAACAAGTGCTGTTACTGTCCATTATCACCACCTGTGGCACGCCCTTTTGTCCAATCAGATCACTCAGTCAGAAATAACTGGTTTATACAGTATAAGTTAATATCAGGTGTCTTTGGTGTCCTCTTCAGAATTACACTGATATCACTAACATATTGCAAAATAATGAAATTCTGAGGTTTTATTATGAATGATCAAAAATTTAGACACATATCATTACAAATATACATTAAGTGTTATATACATTAAATACATTAAGTATTTACACTTATATTGCTAAATTTTATTCATATTGTGTAGTTTGATGTTGTCAAGTTTAGCATGTCCATCCTATCATAGTGAAGTTTTAATAGAAAAAAAAAAAAAAAACTTTTCAGAAATTAAAAATACATGTGAAAATCAGTACACGGTCAGCTTGGACAGTAAATCACTTTGTTCACTGAAGCTCCACAGTTTTTTAAAAGTTCACCTTGTCACATTGATGTTTGCATAGATTTTGCCCTATTTTTAATTGATTTTTTAAAATGTTTGCATAGATTTTGCCCTATTTCTAATTGATTTTATATATTTTCAACATATGTTTCCTATTAATTTAAATAAACTTTTAAGAGGTGGACAATGGATATTTATGAAAATGTACATTTATAACCACTCTGCTATTAAAATTACTCTGCCTAAGGTCTACTTACTTATGTTGAAGTCTAAAACGCGCTTTATGGTGATATTGATCTACAACAGCACAGGAATAATTGAATTGTGTGTACGGTCTCACTCTTGTCTGTATCCAATTCTAGTAATTTTTCATTCCACTAAAACTGTTACTACTAAAGTGTTGTCATGTATAATCATTAGATTCAATTATTAGATTTCATTTCACACAAATAAGCACAAGTTACAATCCATAGTCAAAGTATGGGTCCCGGTGGTGACTAGAAATGAATGAAAAGGTTATTTAATCACTAATTAAAAAAAAATGTGAAGAAAACAAAACAAAATCATTTATACCCCATAGTAATATTTATTTCACCCCTGTAATGGCACTCTGTCCAGAGTGTAGCCGGCCTGTACCCTAAGTTTCCTGGTATAGGCTTCAGGCCCCCCATGACTCTGTATACAGGATAAAGCAGTATAGACAGTACTGTAAGTAAGTGAGTGAGTGAGTGAGTGAGTGGTCAAAGTAATCTACAATCAATCATTTAATCAGTTACACACAGATCAGTAATTATAGTAAAAAAAAAATAGAGGGAAAAAATAAAACAGTCTAAAACTTTAATTTATGGACATAAAGATTGTCAATCCCTTTCCTTATGTTGGGAAAAATCATATGATCTAACAAACAAATACAATGTAGTTAAAAAGGTATTTCTATTAGCAGAGCACTTTTCATAATTTACTGTACAAAATTAGTTATGCTCATAGTCATGTAAAGGACATTTAAATTGAATGTACTGTACACTTGCAGTGCAGTGGGCAAGGAGGGACACCAGCGGGATGAGTTATGACAGCAGGCTCGTCTATAACTCTGTGGGTGTCTGTCAGAGAAAGCTCTGCCCCCTGCTTTAGTCATCCTTATAAAAGTGTTCGCTTCTTCTTATATACTTCTTTCACTTTCTCTGGTAGAAAAATGCTACTGCATGAACATTTGGCAATATGAGTTGCATAACAACAGGCCATTATGGCAGCATTAATCTAGGAAAGAAAAAAAAGGGGTGGCAGTGCTAGAGCAGTGCTTGTTGCCACTTTCTGTCAGGTTGAGAAACTCCCTCAGCTGAAAACATTCTGCCAAGAGAGGTCCTGTATACAAAACCTGACACTGATATAAGGATAGATAAAGTTGCCAAGATTTATACACTCATAGGATGTGAATTACTCAGACTGCCTTGTCAGCATCAGTGCTGTGCTCAGAACAGAAGGTACAGTATCTCCTAAATAATATCTGTTCAGAGCAGGGCATCTAATGGTCTCTTTAATAACAGCAACAGATTACAGTCAGTAAGTAAACCCATAAGAATCTAATCAAAATCAAAATACCGTATTGATCCCCCCAGGGAAACTGCTAAGCTGCAGTCGCTCAAAATGCAATCTAAAATAAAATATAAGAATCATTAGATTATTTCACTGAGAAAAAACTATTGAATTTTTTTTTACCAAAACATTGATTATATATTAATGTGGCATGAAAGTCAATATTGGAATTCTGGTTTGATATTCCTAGTGTATACCACTCAGAAATATACAGTAGTTTGATAGCCACAGGCAGAAATAATATTCTGTGTGGTGCTCTTTGGTGCAACAAGGTTGTTTGAATGCACCACTTAAGGTACTCCTGAGAATAAATGGGACATACTTTGGACAGTTTCCTCCTCATTGACCTCTCTGTCGTTAGAGTTAATCTATGTGGTAAAATGATTGTAGATACAAGATGTTTTAAATAGATCAAACAAATACCAAGTGTGTATCGCTAGAACTCAGTAGGGGTCAGTAGTTCCCTTTTGGACATTGCTGTATAAAGTTATTTCATTTACATTTAGGCATTTGGCAGACGCTCTTATCCAGAGCGACTTACAAAAAGTGCTTTAATGTTTACATAATTGGATACATACTTACACCTGGCTGACTGTTTTTCTTGCACAGCATAGTTTATTCAAATCAATGCTAGAACAAAACTTATTTTTTTTTACTTTACGCACCACTCCTGGTACATCTTTCCATGATATTATCATATATATATATATATATATATATATATATATATATATATATATATATGATTATATATATATATATATATATATATATATTTTTTTAGGTCTTACAAAATATTTTTTCAATGAAGAGCTCTGTCTGAGTTAAAGGATACTTTAGGATGTAAAATAATGCCATGAAAGGGGCCATAAAAATGTTACTTAATATGCCTTCAAGATGATTATACATCATGCATAATAAAGTTCAGAGTCCAGAATAAGTCCAGAAATAGTTGTTTATTAAGTTAACACAAGGAGCTGTTTCATCTTATTGCATTTATTCATTTGAGCTTTTTGAAAGCATGGTCACATAACAATTAGCACTTTGGCCTGTCACCTGCAGATTCGAGGGTTTAATGTAAATGCCAGCACACTGCAGTGCAGATACAGAATTCAGTGGAAAAGCCATTGACCTGAATATTTACTGTCAATAAGAAACTTACTTCATATTGATTTCCATCATTCAAGTATTAATGATGATCATTTAACAAATTGGGACCTTTTCCCATCCCAGCTAAAATAAACATGAATAATTTAAGTATAGTTCATGTTAACGTAATTTTTATAAATGTGCGGTCTTCCCTTTGCTTATATAGATATCTATGTCCTTGATTATGTTTTCCCAGCTTAAAATTCAGTGTATGGTTTCTCTGTACAGGTCTCTCATAACAGCATCAGAGTGGTGTAAATCGTAGTTTGCTTTACAAGTTGTCTTTAGACTAGCAGCCCAGGTTATCACTGTGTGCACACAATAAACCATTTCCCCTTATTTGGTACCCATGGCTTTTAGTCTCCTGACTACTGGGCATCTATAGTATTTTGGTGGATTTCTAGAAAGATTTACAACAAGTTTAGCCTTTAGCCTTTATTCATCACATATACATTACTGCAAAATAAAATCCCAGCTTTTTGTTAGTAGGGTAAGATCAGAACGCAGGGTCAGAAAGTGTACAGTGGCCCAAAAAACGCAAAGGGTCCAACGGCAGCAATTTGGCGAAGTTGGGGCTTAAAGCACCGACCTTCCAATCAGTAATTCTGAGCCTTCACACATTAAGGTGCCACTGCCCTTATACCTGTTGACTATGGTGGAACAGAGGTGGTCTCAGTTTTTGTCTAATTCAGCAATTCATGTGATAACATCATCACCAGTTCCAGTGATTCTGGATACTGCTTTAAAATAAATTAATTCAGTGCAAAAATCTTAAAGCTGGCCTCCGAGTGGTGCAGTCCTCCCTAGACTTCTGGCAGCCGGAGGTCTAGAGAGAGCTGATTGGCCGAGCGCTCTCAGAGGGGAGGTATGAGAGGTACTTTGTGCTCCCACATTAATCACGGCTCTACAGCTAATCAGGGGCATCTGTGAGCTCACGCAAGCGGAAGGAGCGGATAGCGCTGTCCTCCGAGTGTGTTACGCCGCTCCCAACGGTGTGTGAGCAAGCAGTTCAAAAAGACGCGGTTGGATGACGCAACGTGGTTCAGAGAAAACACGTGATAGTCTTCGGCCCTCTCGACTGAGTGGTAGCAGTAGCCTTAATGTGGGAGCCCCCTAGTGACGGGGAGGAATTGACCACGACTAAATTAGGGAGAAAATAAAATAAAAAAATCCCAAAAGAAAATAGATCCTTAAAAAATTTGGAAGCTGCTGTTGAAATGTTCAGGCAGTGGTGGAAGATACTGTATAACCTGAGGCAGAGATAAACTTACACAGGAATGCGTTAAATAAAAATACACCCACAGTATCTTCAGACAATGAATTGGTGAGCAGTCTTAAGATTCCACTATTTCTCTTTAAGGTATTAATTCGTTTTTCGGGAAAACAGACTGAAAAAGTGTTTCAAAAAAAGGTAAAAAGCTAGTCTTAAATATTCCAGAGAAATTGACACTGGTTGTTCACCTGATGAAAAGGAAAAGCTGCATACTGATCATGATAACTGTTTTGTGCACAGTGCTGAGTTAGACCAAGATGATTTGGTGAAGCAGTATATGGAACATGCTCCAACTTCCAGCACCTCTCAGCCAGTCTCGCCAGGCACAGCGGGGCAGCTCGTTAAGATTGTGAAACATTTCTCCCGAGCAAACTAAACTTGAAACTTGTCTCTGACTCCTCCTCCTCTTCCGCTTTCCCATATCTGCAGCCAATTATGCGTAAGCAAGATGACAGATCGTTTGTGGTGATCACTCTAAATGATTATAATTGCAGCTTTTTAATTGCACATGGTTATAAAGCTAACATTGCTAAAGCCCATTTAGCTGCTCTTTCTGTTTAATTTCTAGCACAATCAGTAACAGCTGGACAGTGATAAATCCTCCCTGATGGTACTGCAGCTGTGTGCTCATTTGCTGCACCGTCAACCGTCAAGCCCCTTCACTCAATCCTTTGCATGTGTAATTAGTGTCACCTATGGATTGAGGATTATCCCCAAATAGCTCCATCATTGTTTGATTCCTGAGGAGGCAGACAGTTTTCAGTTCCCTGAACCAGTGGAAACCACTTTTGCTTATTCTTAAAGGATTCTCCGGGATTCCTCACTACTGTACATGCCTGATACAGGATTATGGTGGCTGATTGGTGGGCATCTTATTGTGCATTGTCCTTACACTGCTATTCCTCCATTGTCCTCAATTTGTGTGATAATCAAGCTATAAAGTAATTGCCCAATGTTTTCACAGCACCTCATCGTTATTAAAAGTGGCAAGATCACCAATGTGCCATCATTAATTATGGCTACAATGTCTCAGTTCCACTACAAGGGTGCCGTGGGAGATTATAATTGTGTCATCATTACCTTTAAGAATTTTGGAAATTCCTCTGGACAATAAAAACATGTTTTCAATCACAGACTAGCATAAGTACCCAAGTTTTTAAATATTTAAACAATTAAATCTTTAAATAAGTTGATCAGTTTTAATTTAATCAATTATATTCTTATTTCTAATACATGTCTTCCTGTCTTTTTTGTGAGTTGCATTTCAGTGAGCATAATATGTATTTTATCTCCTACCAGCTGACAATAATTTTGGCTACTATAGACTGGTTATTTGCTCATGAGGAACACAGATTAATTTAAGAAGGTGCTCCTAACAGCAACTCATTACATGTGTAAAAAAAAAAAAAAAACCTGTCTACAGAATCCTTATCATCCATTCAAAACTAACCACCATGGACAAGATCAAAGGATGTTAGGGACAAGAGTGTAGACCTGCACACGGCTGGAATGGTCTACAAGACCATCAGAAATAAGCTTGGTGAGAAGGGGACAACTGTTTCGAGCAATTATTTGCAAATGCAAGAAATATAAAATAGGACTGGGGTAAGGATAAGTGAGGGATCAGCCCAAATTTACATGGGAGGAGCTTGTAACAGTTTATAAACTAGATGATTACAAATCTAAATTAAACTTTATCAACCTCAAGGTGCATCCAGGGTGTGTTGACCCACCAGAAAAATGTCCAGTATCCCAAAATATAAGTCCACCTCTGGATGTATTTGAGTAATGCAAATTTAACCCAAATGCTGGATTTGGCTAATTCTAAGAACTGAGCACTATACAACAAACACGGTGGACAGCAAATGTGGACAAATGTCTGTTTTAAGGTGAATGAAACAACTAGAGTTGGTCGTTGTTGTTAACAACAACAACAACAACATCAACCAACTTTTAATAATCATGCTACTTCAAATAACCCTATCTTAAAATTAAGGCCCTATCTCACATATGTCACAACAATATTTTCTTAATTTGTTTTGCATTAGTTTGTTCAAGAAATGCACTCAGAACAGGTTAAATATGAAACATGTTATGAAATGTTATGAAATCATTAGAACTGTCAGATGTCATGGGTGCACAAATACACAGCTTGTCATGAGTGCAACAGGATGTTCATGAGATGTTTAACATATTGAGTATATATAGTTTAAACCATATGGGGTTTCTTTACTTGTTGGCACAATGCTGTGTAAACTTATTTCCTCCTGGCTGACTGCTTTTCCTACAGTGGTGCATATATCATTCAAAATAAGGGTTACAGCAGCAATTTAAAATGAGAGGGATGTGGCTTATGATGTACCACATATACTCACTCTCTCTTGTAAGTCGTTATAATTTAAATGAGTGTAAATCCAGGGGCTTTATTACAATGTGTGGCCTTTCTTAAACTAAAATATATTCCTTTTTAACAGGTACCATAACCCAAATTCAAGTCAAACTCTACTGTAAAACTGCTCGGCTCGCATCAAGCATTATTTATGGATTTCATTTGCATTTCATTTACACAGGGAGTAAAACATGACGACAGTGGAGGTTTTAATGTGTATGGTGCTCTGGGTGAACTCCTTTTCAGCACCTGCCAAAAAAAACACCTTTTTGGCATAACAGACATATAGTATTTTAGTTAACAACATTATATCCAGATACAATGGGTACGGAAAGTATTCAGACCTCCTTAAATTTTTTACTCTTTGTTATATTGCAGCCATTTGATTAAATAATTTAGGCTTATTAATGTACTCACAGCACCCTCATGTCAACCATTAATGCAGCCCTCCACCAGTTGGGGCTTTATGGCAGAAGGGCCTGACGGAAGCCTCTCTTCGGTGTAACCATTAAAAACACCTGAAGGACTCCAAGATGGTGAGAAAAAGGATTATCTGGTCTGATGAGACCAAGATAGAACTTTCTGGCCTTAATTCTAAGCGGTATGTGTGGAGAAAACCAGGCATTGAAGCATGGTGGTGGCAGCATCATGCTGTGGGGGTGTTTTTCAGCGGCCGGGACAGGACGACTGGTTGCAATCGAGGCCAAGTACAGGGATATCCTGGACGAAAACTTGCTCGAGAGTGCTCAGAACCACAGACTGGGCCGAAGGTCCTGGGTACCTTCCAACAAGACAATCACCGTAAGTACACAGCTAAAATAACAAAAACTTAAGGTACTGGGTACCTTTCAACAAGACAATGACCCTAAGCACACAGCTAAAATAATGGAGATGTGGCTTCACAACAACTCTGTGACTGTTGTTGAGTGGCTCAGCCAGAGCCCTGACTTAAACCCAATTGAGCATCTCTGGAGAGACCTAAAAATGGCTGTCTACTAACGTTTACCATTTAACCTAACAGAACTGGAAAGGATCTGCAAGGAGGAATGGCAGAGGATCCCCAAATCCAGGTGTGAAAAACTTGTCGCATCTTTCCTAAAAAAACTCATGGCTGTATTAGATCAAAAGGGTGCTTCATCTAAATACTGAGCAAAGGGTCTGAATACTTAGGCTCATGTGAGATTTCATTTTTTTTCTTTTTTAAATCTGCAAAAATCTCAACAATTTTGTGTTTTTCTGTCAATATGGGGTGCTGTGTGTACATTAATGGGGAAAAAATAACTTAGCACATGACTGCAATAGAGCAAAAAGTAAAAATTTTAAGGGGGTCTGAATACTTTCTGTACCCACTGTAGCATGCTAGCCAAGACAAAAATAAATGAAAAAATTCAAAAATACAGTATATTCCGGACATTGTGCATTTCTTGAACAAATTGTCAGTTCATATTCAAGGCAAAGTATTTTACCCTTGCAAAGGGTGTTTAATACCATACTATACTATACTTCAAGACAAACTTCTTCCAGGCCATTTCCACATGTTTAGGCCATTAAAGGAGTTCCTGGAAGACCAGTGTTTCACACATGAAGCCAGAACATGGCTCCAGTGTACTAAGAAAATCTTCTCTGTATATATTATATATTATCTCTCTTTTTTTTTTAAATTGTAAACCAAAGACAAAACAAATGGTGCCCCACTACAACAGTTTCCTTTCTTGCTACAAATTTACATTTTTAAATGATATAAAAGACAACCTTAGTTTTCTTAAATCATATAAAGTTAAAAGTGGCATTAAAGATAAAAGTGACAGAGAACATGAAGTTTCCAAACCTATCTCACACTACCAATGTTCATCCTATAGTATAGTATAGTATAGTATAGAAGAGTAGAGTAGAGTAGAGTAGAGTAGAGTAGAGTATTTCATCAGTGAAACAAGGTGGTGGTAGGGGAATCACCAATTGGTGGCTAATTCCTGTGTGGGAAAAAAAAAATCCATAGATGTGATAACCTGGTCATTCAATACATTCAGGTTGTCAGCTGATTTCATTTTATTGCCATATAACATTGCTGACCCTAGACCTAAACAACTGAAGCAACCCCAGCTCATAGCACTGTCCCCAGAGGTTTGTACAGTGGACACTATGCATCACGGGTGCATCACTTCATGTGTTCCCTTCATATCACTTTCGAATAGGGTGAATTTGAACTCATTGGACCACATGACCTTTGTCCATGGCTTCAAACTATTTATGCTTTCTAATAAAGTGAAGACTTCATTTCTAATAAGTTTTACTGTCAAGAGTTTTCGTATAGCAAAACAGTGATTTGATTGTCAGTTCTCATCAAACTGTGTGTGGAAATGCTTTTACGTTCACTAAACAGCGCTGATTTCTGTTGTTCATATTTTATGATGCAACTTCACAATGCATTTACATGATAATCTTTTTTTTTTGGCCAAGCAGTGTGTAATTAGCATACACAAATTATTAAATAGTATATGTTTATTTGCATTATGATGTACATCATGTGATTAAGTATTTTAAAAAATTATTTGCATTTCCTGTAACATGCATTTGGTTTTCAAATAAAACACAAAGAACTGAGTAGCCCTGAGTTTAACACTGTCACAGAGACAGCTTGATGCTCTCTGCGGTTCAAGGTAAAATCTTTTCAATATATATATATATATTACATGAATATGATCTTGCTGTTGTTGCTTTAACTGCCAATTTTTCTTTGTATCTGTTTAACAGATGTCTCTAATGGGTCTTGCTGTTTCATTAGGTAAACTATGATATAATCTAGAACATATATTAAATAGATTTGTTTAATATTCATTCACACTTAAAAATTTAATACAACTGATGTAGCTATTGTTAAAATTGTAGTAGTAATGCATAAGCAAATGTATTTGTTTAGACCACAATATACTAGAGTAAGTTTAAATGAATTGTTTTACAGTGTTGTCCAGTTTCTTATCACAATGCATGTCATCCTGTGTCAATGGTAAGAATGGATGGAGTTTGAATTCAGCAATTTCTTTATTAAAAATATATATATTTCATTAAAGTAATGGAATTTCTCATAAATCCAAGGTGTTGTATTTGTTTCCAGGAATATGTGACCCGGCCATCTATGAAATTCCTGATAATGCCAATACTGCTGCTGATTATGCATCTGACATCTTCGACCCATTTCCTGGTGGGACTGACACGGCTACTGGTACTTATACTAACAACTTTGCGACAGCTACTAGTGGGATTGATACGGCAACTGGTACTTATACTAACAACTTTGAGACAGCTACTAGTGGGATTAATACTGCTACTGGGACTTATAGTAACAACTTTGGGACAGCTACTAGTGGGATTAATACTGCTACTGGGACTTATAGTAACAACTTTGGGACAGCTACTAGTGGGATTAATACTGCTACTGGGACTTATAGTAACAACTTTGGGACAGCTACTAGTGGGATTAATACTGCTACTGGGAGTTATAGTAACAACTTTGGGACAGCTACTAGTAGTATTAATTCTGCTACTGACAATACTGGTAGTACTGCTTTTACTACGGATACTTTCACTTCTACTTCCACCAATGCATCCCAGGATGAGTCGGGACCTAGAAAAAGAATATACATGCAGATAAAGATAAGCAGCAGTGAGAACTTCACTGATCCTAACGTCAAACGGAACTTTCTTCAGAAGGTGTGTCTGTAAGAAATAACCCTCCTCTATCTATCTATCTATCTATCTATCTATCTATCTATCTATCTATCTATCCATCCATCCATCCATCCATCCATCTACTGTATTTATCTATTGATCTATCTATCCATCTATCTATCTATCTATCTATCTATCTATCTATCTATCTATCTATTCATCTATCTATCTATCTATCTATCTATCTATCTATTTCTGTATATAATACAGTATATATACACTGTATATATCCAAAGGTGCCCAAATATGTATACACACTTCAAATTATTAATTGTTATCCATACCCATAAAGCTCTAATTGAATATGGCAGCAATGTGTAGTATTATGTTTCCTCTAAAGGTGTCAGTAATCACACCATCAACAATGCTATCATGTGACCATCAGATGTTCCGCATATATGTGTGTATACATATTTGTGACCCCTCATATATATAATCTTCAAATTCAAATTTTATTTGTCACGTACACAGTCATAGACAGTACGATATGCAGTGAAATCCTTTTAAAAAGTATTAAAATATAATATAATAAAATAAAAAATCTTACTGTTATATATCTGATAACTGATAAATGCACTACATAAGAAGTAAGTTCACTTTTCTTCCTAGATTAAAAGAAACCCACAGTTCTCAAAGGTCCGACTAAGGTGGAGTATCCAACCAAAATGGCAAAATATAAGAAAGGGTAAGATCTCGCTACCACTTTGACTTTTTACAGCAATGTCATGCCTGATTTGTCAGAAAGTGTTGCTCTTACAATTCTGCCTGCCATAACTAAATAACTTTTTTAGTGGCAGCCCATTTGGTAAAGACTCTCAGTTACTGATGGGAAGGTTAGGGGTTTAAGCCCCAGCACTGTTAAACCCTTAAGTAAAACCCCAAAACTTATTTGCTTCAGTGGGTGGTTTTCCCGGGCTGACCCTGTACTTTGGTCCCAGCTTCTTAATTGGTATATGCGAAAAAATCATTTCACTGTGCTGTAAGGTGACAACTAATTTTTTTATGTTTTGAATATTGGTTATGAAATGGCTTTTCTTTTCATGCTAAATAGTCCTGATTATAATTTTAATAATAATTTCAACAAATCCGTTGAAATAAAATCCATATTATTCTAAACAAGTAGTTATGGTTAGGAGTAGGATAAACATGTGTAGCACAAATTACATTTAGGCTTACTTTTTTTAGATATACAGTTAGGTCATGCCCTGCGATGGATTGGCACCCTGTCCGGGGTGTACCCCGCCTTTGTGCTCTAAGTCTCCTGGGATAGGGTCCAGGCCCCCGTGACCCTGAATACAGGAGAAAGCGGTATAGACGATGAGTGAGTGAGTAAGTGAGCGAGTGAGTTAGGTCAATTCATATTTTCTAAATTGCCAAAGGTATACTAATTTTAGCTGTGTACTACTGTACATTAAAACTAAAATAAAAAAACTAATAGAAAACAAAGTTTGTATAGACTTTAGACAGGATTCATTTGAGTGTGTTTACATGGAAACTGGTTGAAGGATGTAGCTACAGTTTGTTCAATTGTGACTCATTTTGTGATTGACTAATTTTTTTCCTGTTTAATAATAATTACAGTAGTTTTTTGTTAACTACAGAAGTTTTTTTTTTTACATTTTGGCTTGCAGGTGCCGCTATTGCAAATGAATTTTGTGACCTTTTAACATGAAGAGGACAGGTGGAAGAAGAAAAGGGGGAAAATGGCTCTAGTGTAGGTGTTGTTTGTTTGTTTGTTATTGTGTTTGTGTGTGTGTGTGTGTGTGTGTGTGTGTGTGTGTGTGTGTACGCATTGGGGAAGCATATGCAAACTCTTTGTTATTAGAGAGTACAATTAGCTTATCATTTAACATCTGTTTACTACATTGCATTTTCTTTCTGTGAAAATGGATGATAATGTAGAAGGCCAGCTGTAGCCACATTAAACATTATCGTAAAGTAGAGCTGTGTGAATTAAATCGTTATGCAATTCGATCAATCTTTTGTTGGTCAAATTAAAATCAATTTATACTTTGAAAATTATTTCTTGCTACATCATTTAAGTAAACATTCAAACTTTAAACACCAAATACAGTGGTACCTCGACATACAAATTAAATTCGCTCCAGAGTTCTTAAATGCATTTTCCCACAGGAAATAATGTAAACTCACACAACCTGCTCTAGCCACCTTGGAATTTTACAATACCAATATTAACAATTTCCAACACTATAATCATATCTTTGCACGTAAAAATAAACAAAACATTTAGAAAAATTACGTGAATATAGTAAAATTTTTATAATAGACATTACATCTTACTTAACCTTAATTTATAATTCATCTTGGCACCAGCTGCTTTAAAAATGAAACTGAAAGTGGCTCCCTTTTCTTCTTGCTACCATCCTTGGGACCCATGGTGCTACTGTATGTCTTCACTAAATTTTGCACAAATTTAAAAAAAAAAAAAAAAAATGTAAACTCGCTTAGCTTGGCTTTCCACTTGCACATACGCGCATAGCTAGTGTTCAGTTTGGCTTGGTTTGTTCACTCATATGTTGAAAAGGCTTCGCATGGCATGGCAAAGTTCTTGCACAATAATTTGTGAGGTGGGGCGATCATATGCCAGGGGACCACTGGATTCACATTTTGCAAGAGTATTGTTTGGTTTTATTTTCTTCTTTTAAATTCATAAACAGTTGTAAAATTGTTTATGTAAAATAAATTCATACAGGTGCATTACTGTCACCTACTGGCCTGAAGTTTGTAATAGAAAATTGGAAGAAATAAAAGAATCAGCAATAGAAGCTACACAGCATTTTGATGTCAAATTAACAATTTCAACATCATTTTATTGTTGAATCAAAAGTCCCCTTTGAAAGCACAGCTTTATTGGAAAGTAGTGAAACATTGATGGAAATAATAATGACATGTAATATATATATATATATATATATATATATATATATATATATGCATCAAACTGTTTGGCTGGTTCATGTGTACTTTCTGCTGAAATGTCATAAAAATGTTGAAAATTTGTTATTATTGTTGCTGTACTGTAGTTGTTATTGCAGTAAGGCATTAATTATAATGTTACTTGATATGTAGCTATTGAAATTATATGTTCTATTTTAAAATAGGATAATGATAAACATTGAATAATAAAAAAAATAATAATAATAATCCTATGTGGACTTTCGCTTTCATTTTTTTGGTTTCCATTTTTAATGGAGTAAGATTTTGAGACATTCTATATTAAACATTATTTCTCAGAATTTTTTTTTTTTTACTCTTTTACTAGATATTACATTAGCTAAGGTCATATGTGCTGCCACTATTTCTGAAGAGAGAGCAGTCATGTCTTTCTCCTCTCATCCTCTTCCTCTTAAAAAGACGGCTTGGTCACCTTGGGGACCTTAAACACATTATCAAAGCCCAGGGCCTCCATGACAATACCATTTTCTCAAAGCCGGTCTTCAGGGTTTATTCTGATAAAAATGTAAATGGAGAGGGAAAAGAAATGTCTTATTAAAAAAAACACAATAAACAAGAAATGTAAAAGACTAAAAGGTATAATGGTAAAAGGTTTTTTTTTTTATTTTGCTTTTAAATGACAATATGTTCTGAGAAACTCTTTTGTTTACAAAGATCATTACCTATAGTTTGAATTTAAGACTAAATGAAACATATAATGTGACATATTTATTGATGTAATCTTATAGGTGTAGTATAGAAATGGCCAAAATAGCTGACTTTTTTTTTTTTTAAGGACAGATTCCTCATTCAAAAGTTCCTATCAATTACATCAACTGAGGAGTGATGTAAAGCTGTAGCTCCATTACTCACTCATGTCCAGCAGGGGGAGGTGTGTGTAAGGCAGAAAGAAAGTCACTGATAATTCACAAGAAATGTAAGACTTTGCCAGATGTTCTATAGACAAATTAATAAGAATGCAGGGAGACATGTGGTTAGAGTTTTCATTATATCACACACTCAAATGCTGCTGGTGTCTGTGGGATGTTAGGGACTTTTTTACCAAACTGTTTCTCCTCTGCAACCATCCCTGCAAAACCTAAAGAATTTGTCATGATAATGTTCTGTATGTAAGGCAGAAAGTATGTATGAAACATGGTTAAAGTTTGATAAAACTGTAGTAAAATTCAGAAGTTACCAAGAATAAAATTACGTACTGTAGCAAAATCATATCTCTGTGGCATGATTATTTTTCCAACATAATTGTCCATGCTCCAGGCATTGGTGGCTCAGCTGTAGGTTTCTCGCCTGCAATGTGGAAATTCCTATCTAATGTTCAAACCCCAGCCAGTTAATGCAGTGCCAGTCCCAAGCCCAGATAAAATAATTTGAGGGGGGATTGTGTCAGGAAGTAAAAAAAAAAAACACGGTGTAAAACCTGTGCCAAGTTGTGTGCGGATCAGATGGATCTCAGCGGGAGCAGCTGAAGGACCAACATAATTCTCCCTTATCCTTTAACCATTTTGTAAAGTGAAACTTGATGCTTTTTATCTTAGGGGGAAAAAACAACAAACCTAAGAATAAAATATTTCTATAAAAATAGAAACATATATATTTTTTTAAAAAGCACTAGAAAACATGGGTTGTACTACCTCATCCTAACTTGTAGGCCGTCATCTGAGGTGTTTTTAAGTGGTGTGCAAACTGATTTCATTTATATTTATAACCAAAGTTATAGAAATCACAAATACATATTGAGTGTATATTATATGCTATTTGTGCCATATGGAAACCCTTCACATGGTCATGATGTTTCTAAAGTTCGTAACGACACTGGATTTCTAAACCCTTCGTTTGGGGTTTCGCTATCGAGTCGCTATTGATTTGGCATCGTCTCCTGACCTGTTTGGCAGCATTCGGTAACAAACAATCCACGTCTTAATAAAGTGTAAATAATAGCTACATTTAAAAAAAGTTATATTTTAAGGAAAATAGTAATGATTAAACCTGATTGGAAGATATATTACGTATTTAAGTCTGATGCACAATAGAAATGTTTTAATAAAAAATATCTGGAATTTGATAATTTCTGTTTTCATAATATAGTCTGATGACAAATTTACCAGATTTTTTTCCCTTAAAATAAATGTGATTTGGTCATTTTATTTCATTTTATTACAAAATTTGGAAACCATAAGTCAAATTTCTTCATAAATTTTACCGTTGTTATAATATTTATGCATCAAATGTCATCAAAATTCTATTTACAATAAAAGCAGATCATTTTTAAATTAATGTGATTGTATTTACAATAAGAAACACAAAAAATATAGTCACTCTCATTGAAGCTAGATCATATCCTGCTGCCATGGAACCGCTCCCCAGCAGCGTTATTATAAAGGGGCTGCGGTTCTCTAGTTGTCTCTTCGTCTCACAGGTAGCCTGATTGTGACCACTTACTCTGTAGAGTTCATGCATTTCATGGATTAGAGCTAGTTGTTATATTTGAACATTCAGCTGTAGCAATAACATTAAAGGATTTCTGGGGCATCCGTGAGCATCCATGAGTCATAAAAAGATGCAAAAGTCGGGTTCTTATTTTTTAGGTCGGTGTCTACCTGTTAACGGGACAGTATGAGGTCGTTATCATATTGTTAACACTTAGGTAATAGTTTGTAATAGTCAGTAGTGTCATTGTAATTTTGCTTCAGGTCAGTAGTGATGATACGGTTTATTTATCAATTCTCTAGGACTTAGTATAAACATTGTTAGTTTCCTAAAGAGCTTGCTATTGAAATGTTATCATGTTATCAAAACATTATACTTTTTGTCTGGTGCATCCCATGTGGGCTTGATTGTATTGGGATCTGGGGAGATTGGAGGCCAGATCAGCGGCCTCTATTTATTATTATTTTATTACTTATAATAATTATATTTATAACTATTTATTAAGCATCTGGCAAACACATTGCTGTCAATGAATGCTTGCTATCAAGTGTATTAATATAACAAAACACTGATCTATATTTACCCTGATACTGTAATCAAAGCAGTTGGTATAGAGAAATTAAATGACTAAATATAAACCTGCTACACTATGATATTTTGTTGCATTTTTGCATGTTCTGTTTATTACCTGCACCTGTGCGGTTTGTTCATGTTTCTTAAAAGACGATAGCCCCTTTCATCTGGAGAATTTGCCTGTTCTTCTTCTTTGTGGTTAAATTTCCTTAAGGAGTTAGGAATCATTTACATTTCTAAGTAGACGAATTTGGTTTTCAAATAAAACCACTTACAAATGGAGCAGCTGTGCGGGCAAGACAGTTAGAGATACGACTAGCCGATACGTGTCGTTCAGCAGAGCTTTCTAATAAATTTATTTACAATATATTGTATTTCACTATATTTTTTCCCTAGGTTATGATATGTGGTTTACACTATAAAAATTGTTTGTGAAGAATTTTTTGTATTATTATTATTATTATTATTATTATTAATAATAATAATAATAATAATAATAATAATAATATTGGCGAGACACAGGCAGGGACACACACACACACAACACGCCCTGTGGCGAGACACAGACAGGAGGAGGACAAACACATAACAGGACACACAAACTATGCGTGGAGCTGAAACTGGAGACTAGAGGGAGACCCGTAGAGACTAGAGGGAGACCCGTAGAGACTAGAGGGAGACCCGTAGAGACTAGAGGGAGACCCGTAGAGACTAGAGGGAGACCCGTAGAGACTAGAGGGAGACCCGTAGAGACTAGAGGGAGACGGGACGAGGGCTAAAGACATGGCAATCAGCTAGGCACGGCTTTTAGCTAAACATGGTTAAGCTGTGCTTAACCATGGCAGTTAGCTACACATTCACCTAGCTAAGCATGTCTTTAGCCCCAACATGCACTAAGCTACACTTACCTAATAGCTTAACACACACTAGGGAATGGGGGCACAGAAACACAGACTGAGGATACCCGGTGGCTAGGCAAGGCGGCACTAACAAGCTAGTCGGTACTCCAAAGCTAGGAGGGGCGGCACTCTAAAGCTAGGCGCACTGGGACACTAGGGGGAGAGGAAACACAGGACAGCTAGAGACACAAAGGGGCTATGGCTAGAAGCATGCTAGTTACTGTAACTCAACATAGATTTTAGCCAAACACACACCTAACTACTTACCTGGCTATAGCTAAACACACAAGAACAACCACCACAGTACTTACATACATTTAAGACAGGACTGAATCAGCTCCACTAACACAGACACACAAAACATAGCCAATAAGAGAGCCCAAGTCAACACAACTAAAATCAAAATAAACTAAACAAAGAACAAAAACAAACTAAAACTAAATGCCCACACAAGTGACAGTGGTGATACCAGAAATGCTCGACGCAGTTTCCCAGTCTAAACAGCTATTTATAGAGAAGGATTGATGGCTACCTCGGTTCAGGTGTGCACTCGCATCACCTGACCGAGGTGCCTGCTGGGAAACTGAGTCAGCCAACAAAAAACTACAAAATAAAACAGTGACCTCTAGTGGCGGACCCTTACACACCTAAAATATCTTTAATTTAGATAAAATTTTAGTTATATATATTGTTGTATACATTAGATTTGCACAATATCATGAGAGATGGAGTGCTGTTGTAATGAATATCAGCAAGATATCACAGCTGTGGTGATAACCCAAACAACAGCATGACCTCGAGTCTGATATAGCTTTTATACAATAGTTCCACAAACACAATTTTTTATCAACAGATTATGTTTTATTTGCTTATTTAACTAGGTATTTTGCTTCACCAACACATATCCTTCTGCAACTGGTGGCACCAACTAACCTTGACTGAGGAGCTGGCGACTGGCAGTTATTATATAATTGTACTGTATACTGGTTCTATGTAGCCAAAAGTTGAGAAGAAACCATGGAGATGTTGGACTTTCCTGTAAACCTAGTACATTTCTCATTATATTTTTACTTATTCTGCTTTAAAATATAAGCTGCTTTACCTTCTGGGTACCAGGGCACTAGGGTGTACAATTACTGTTGGCATTATAGATGTTGAGTGAGCAATTCCTTCTGAAGTCTGATTCCATCCTAAATTAATAGTTATAGAGAATGAGTCAGTGAGTGTGTGAATTAGTGAGTGAGTGTTAGAGTGAGAGCTACCTCATCACACCCAATGCATAAACGGAAGACAGAGGGGAAGTGTGACATTGCGGTCTGCTAAAAAAAAAAAAGTAAAAAAAAACAAAAAACTGTTCTACATCTACTCATTACAGAGAAAAGGAAACAACTTCCCTTCCATGCGGTTTAGGTTACTGATTAACTTGACTTTATTCAGTGAGCAAGGTTAACTCAAGAAATAGGTAAGAATTTCTTTTTAGTTGTTAAATTGCTCTAGTATAGGAACACACGTCCAAGTGTTTTAATGGCAAAAGTTTTTTTTTTAATAATAATGTTTACTTTGATTTTCAGAAAACAGCAGACTGATGGAGTACACAGAGGAATATCTGTATAATTATACAGGGTGTTTTTTTGGACCATACTATGATGGATTCATGGTGGAAGACAAACCCATTGAATTTCCCATAATCCTCAGCATTGTGGTCATCCTCAGTCTCTTTGGTAACATTCTGGTTGTTGTGATCAGTGTGTTCTATATGAGGCATCGATCACAGACCATCATCTTCATACTCAACTTGGCTCTGTCGGATCTGCTGTTTACTGTTGGACTGGTGCTCACGATCTATGAACGTATGTGGTATTTGCCTTTCGGAGATGCACCATGCAAAGTCATATTCTTTGTTTTGAGTGCTGGATTTTACAGCAGCGTCGTGTTTCTGGTGCTCCTGAGCATCCACCGCTACATGGCCGCCATGCATCCTCATGCAAGCTGGAAGAAAGGTTGTTGTTTCACACTTATTCTTATCTGTGCATGGGTGGTGAGCTTCTTGGCATCAGTGCCAGTGACAGTGCACACTGAAACCATGTATTATGAAAGAGGCTGTATGTTCAGAAGCAAAACAACATTAGATGCTATTATACACGAACACAACATTGTTTTTGTGTGTGCCTTTTTGGTGATGAGTTTTTGCTACATCAGGATTCTGCACAACATCTTCAAGTCAACGACAAACCAGCGACACAGAACTGCTGGACTTGCCTTCATTCTGGTATCTGTGTTCTTTATTTGTTGGGCTCCTTTTAACATTATGATTTTTCTGTACACCCTCCCTTATGATCACATTGTGCTTTCTTCTCACTTTTGGTACGCCACGTACATCTGCCATTTTCTGGCTTCCAGCCGTTGCTGTGTCAATCCAGTGATCTATGGTCTTTTGGGTTTAAAATTCCGGGAGACGGTGCGAGAGATTTTGGAAAGACGAGGTGCTTTCAGTTCCTCCCAAGTCACGATGGTAAAACTTCATTCTGAGAGTTGCGTCAGTGTAAATAATCAAGTCCCAGAGCCAGATAAACATAGCTATATCAGAGACCTGTAAATTATGAAATGATGAAAAAAAAATTCCCGCAACTTAAAAGAAGTGCCTACAGCACTAACATCTTGTGTAGTATTCAATTCAGAGTGTAAGGAAACAGAATACAGAATACATGTTAGTGAGTTTCAGATTCTTTTACAAGGTTGATTAAACCAAATCTGACTTGGATTAAATAGAATTTTACTTATGTATTAATAAATCTTGGAAAATGTCATGCTAGGTATTGTACTGCATTGCTTCTGGTCAAATAAACAAAAATATTGATGGAATTAAAAACCTGTGTCTTGATTCCTGATTAAATTTTTTCCCTGTATCAGCATTGTTAAAGTTCCTGTTACGGTTTCAGTGCATCATTAGCAGCATGTACAAGAGGACCTTCACCAAGGGGGATTTAAAAGTAGGAGCCTAACTGGAACGAACGCTTACATGGCTTGTATAAAAATACTGACAATCACCTCTATAAACTACAAAGTGTCCAAAAAAATTCACATCATTTAAAAGATGAATATCTGAGTAACGGCATGTCCTAGTCAAAGAAAATTAAATAGGCTTCATGTTGAAAAATAAAAGATGTATTCATCAAAATTCCAAAAACATGTTTAAACAGATATAGATTTTATCATTGATTTCACAAAGCTATACAAATGTTCAATGTGCGCACCACCTGTTACATGACACACGTCACGTCAGTAGTCCAGCTCCTGCCAAATACGCTGTAGCGTAACATTCTACAGCACCTTAATGATTCTCTGATTAAGTTCCTCTAGGCTTGTAAGAAGAGCGGGGATAAAGACCATGGCCCGGTTTCCCGATAACACACACTCTTAGTGCGCTAAAAATACTCTTAATATATATCTTATACTTATATACCTTATATATCTAAGTGTGTTTCTCCAACTGTCCATTTGGAGTCTTCTTAAATCGCTGCCTCTTACGTCCAACGTTACAAGGCGCTGTCTAAAGTGAAGGTACTGAATTAGCTGACATCGGTTGCTCAGGAATCGATTTTTGACTCCTTTTGCATGACAGCGTTAAGAAAGACGGCACTTTCTATGCAAATTAAACATTGCATTAAATTCTTCCAATAACGTTTATTTTGACATGGGTTAACTTATCAATAGCATGCCATAATAGACAAATATATAAATTAAATCACCAAACTGTCGCTAATATTTTCATGTAACCTGTAGTGGCGGTGAAACGAACGCTGTGCTGCAGCTTTTTGTCAATTAACTATGATTATATACCCGAATTATAGTTAACTGACAAACAGCTGCAGTTACTTATGTGCAACGCATTCTTAATTGCCATTGGTTGAAACCTTCAATAAAAGCAACCTACCTACACTAACCAGAGAGAGGGAGAAGATGGCAGAGAAGAGGCAATGAAAGAAAAGGGCATCAAGCTCTCATCAGGTGAACTAGAAATTTTGCTGGAAGAGGTGCTCACCCACAAGGCAACACTCTTCGCCAGCTTTAAAAACAATGTGTGCAACAGCACTAAAAAAAAGGAACTCAAATCTAGAATGCGAAAAGTTGGTTGTGTTGCATAACATTGAGCAAAAGTTGGTGCTGTTGCATGAGCGTCAGCAGACCGAAACGACCTCGCCGACTGAAACGCCATTCACTGGAGCTGAAGAGAGCCAAGCTGGAGCGGCCAAACAACAGCATGCCCTGGCAGAGGAGCAGTTCAACAGGCCTACAATCTCTGTACCAATCTTGCTGCTATCTGAAGATAAACCAGTTTTTTGTTGTTCATATTTTGATGTTCATTTCCTCACACTTGCTAATCTGGGGTGCGTTTCCCGTACAATGATGTAGCTCTTTGCTTAACCACCGTTGTACGATGCAATGTTGAAGAAAATAACTAACTAGTCACCACTGTTTCCCAACACCATAGTACCTGTGTCGCACTTCCATCGTTAGAACCATGTTGGTTTAATCTGTCGTTCTTCTTCTTCTTCGATACAATGGCGGAGTAGTGCCAAAGGCACATATCGCCCCCTACTGTAAAGTGTTTTTTTTCTCTCTTTGGCTCGCATTCAATGCGCTTTAGCAGGGACATTACGTAGAAGTGGTGTAATAATGTCACAAACGCAACATTCATTATTTGTACAATAAAACATATATAGGCATACATAGTTTAAATGTGCTCTTTTCAGATAAAGTCTATAACTGTTAGTTATATTTCATTTAAACTCATTTTTTATTTGGTATTGATACATAAGTAGAATTAAAATAAAAAGAAATTATGGATTTTGAAAATGCTGGGATTGTGTTATGAACACCTGTTACCTATTTTGCTCAAGATCATTTCCTATATAAGTCCCTTTACATAAAGCCATATTTTAATGAGAGTTGATGTGAAAAAATGACACGAAAACCACAATTTACTAAAAAAGAGCTTGAAGTTCTTTTGGAGGAGGTGAGAAACAATCAAATCTTGCTTTTCTCCAAATTAAAAAAACAAATTCTGACAAAAAAAACATGGAATGAAATCGCACAAAAAATTAATGCTTTTGGAAATGGGTATGAGAGAAGCCCAGAGGAAGTCAGAAACAAGTGGAGGGACTTTGCAAGTGTGACCAAACAAGCAAATCCAGTGGTGGCCTGAAACCGAACCCCTCCAAAAGCTGCTATGTAATTGTAGTTACTGCAATTCTCCACTACATTGCAGTCAAGGAAAATGTCCCGCTTTTTGATGAGGAAGAGGGGGTCTTTCTGGTGCTGCTGTGGATAAGCAAGATGACACTTGTGATGAGGATAATGATGATAATGATGATCCTTCAAACACACATCAAGGCAGAATGCATCCTGTATTTTTTTGTTTAAATGAATCTCGAATGAACTTTATATATATATATATATATATATATATATATATATATATATATACTTTTTTAAATTAATTTTTTAACCTATGAATAGTCCATATTCTACCTCTGAGAGCACAACACAAAACCACATGCTTATTTATACCATTGTTGTTGATTTATTGGGTCCATTATTAAATATATATCCAGTAATATTTTAAATAGGCTTACACTATGGTAGTGTATAAATTTTACATTTTCTTATTGCTTAACACTTTGTGCACTGTACATGTTGAATACGTGAACAGTACAGATAACATTTATTATAAGTGAAAACCTCTAACATACTACTACAAATATTGTTATGAGAAATTTCTCTTTGGGTATGTTTTAACAAAGATACTCACTTGAAAACTCACCTTTTCTTCGCACAAACGAAACCAAGCCTGTGTTCCAATCGGCATAAATAATGCTTTCATATGGCACTTCGAAGGGAGAATAATTAGAAAAAGAATATATTGTTTCAAAGTGAATTTGTAATCAAAATAACCGAAAAATTAATAACCTAATATCTGAGCACCAAAACATTAAGTTTTCCAAATTGATCAAAGTGGCTGGAAAAAATTTAAGAAACTAATAGGGTGTAGGGTCGTGAACTGTAAATAGAACACACCCAGCCGCGGCAGGGAACTATGCTTCTAACCACAGGTCGAAGGCTGTCCAAACACGTAAGTTTGCAATGCTGTTTGCGAATGTTCGTTTGAACTATGGTTTCGAGAAACACAGAATTGTTGAACTATGTTGGTAATGACGGAACTTGCGACTATAGTTGGCTAACGATGCTTTTGGGAAAGCCCCCCTGATGGTCTGTTTTTGTTTCTTTCATAGATGCTGAGCAACAGTCACACCAGTGACCGTGCGTGTGGTGTGGGGTGTGTGGTCTGGGTAAATATTTTTTGTATGTCATTTGTAGTGTATGCACCTATTTCTAAGTTTTTTTTATGTTGCTGCTAATAAAAAAGTGTCAAGGAAGATCCAAACTCCCTAGTCTCAAGTGTGTGTCTTTTTTAAGACTAAGTAATCGTGTGCCACAACATCATTTGTCAGCCTTCATGAGCCTGGAGAAAAACTGATTCCCTATTGCAGTAGGAAACCTACGTGTAAAAGGTTGCTCTATTTATTTACAAGGCAATTAAAAAATGTTTATCTAAGTGGATGGTTATTTTTAAAGACTCATTTGTAGTAGCAGAGTGTGAGATGAAGATCATGAACGTTTTAAATAAGGTTTGCTGTGCTTGAGGCAGAGCAGCAGCGAGAGAAGCTGTCTTCCAATCTTATGACCCGAGTTCACTAGTCATTGGATAAATCAAAATTAATCAGCAATACGACATTTTAGCTTGGACATCCAGTTACCTTTTAACATAGATATTCTAATGTGTAGGCCTATACAACTTTAGGAGAAGCATGTCAGTGGTTGGGGTTGTATAGCGCACTTATGGAATGAATACGATGAGATGACAGAGTAAAGGTTTTAAGCATTACATCACACCGAAAAATGAATGGATGTGGGGTTTAAAACTCCCAAGTTTATTTTCCTATTTAACTAAATCAAATTTCATCATAAAATAAGATGTGTCAAAAAAAAAGTCCATCCAGTCATGGATTATGGCTAATAAGAAATAAAACATATTTTAAGCAAAAACATTCTCAATCAACTGCTGCCTTGCCTCAACCCCGCCAGCATGCTGTGCAGCCCTCTGTGAAGGATTGAAGACCTCAACGCCCACCTCTGCATCTTTCTCCTCATTCGCCTCCTCCTCCCCCTCTGATAAAGATGTGTTTCCACGCAGAGCCATGTTATGGAGCATGGCTGTTGCCACCGTAACTGCGCAACACCTGTGAGGCTTCATGCGCAATCCCCCTGCGGACTTGTGCAGACACCGAAAGCGCAGCTTCCAGAGTCCAATTGCATGCTCGACGATATTGCGAGAGCAAATGTGTGCGACATTGAAGGCACTTTCAGCCGGAGTCTGTGGGCTGGATACTGGTGTGAATAGGTGCATTCTGAGAGGGTATCCACTGTCTCTTTCTGCTTGCTAATCCACGACAGAATTAGCCCAGACAAAACTGTCATGGGTGCTGCCAGGCCACTTTGCAACCAGGTCATTGATTAGATCCCTGTAGTCCACCACTACCTAGATGTTTATTGCCGCATATCCCTCTTGTGACATGTATGCCGGATCAAGCACTAATGGAGTGGAGATTAGAATTAGTGTTCCATCCACTAAGCCTGGGACTCTAGGAATGCCAGCAATGGCTTGGCAGCCCTGGACCTTCTGGTGTGTTGCTGGCAGTCGGATCCAATCTCCAGTTGGTAACACACATCCACACGGAGGGTTTGCTGAGGCCTTAGCCTTCTCCCACAGCCTCCGTGAAGCTCCCGGTAGCATAAAATCTTAGCGCTACAAGCAGCTGGACATCGGGCAGGTCAAGAAGTTCCATAATCTGTTGCTTTGAAAGGCGAAACTTGTTTTTAAAATAGCCACCTCAGGCAAAATATGAGGCCTGAAGTTTTGTCTAAAGAAAAATTTTACATGCACCACACGGCTCCGTGGATGGCGGCATCTTTAGTTTAGCACAAGAACACACTGTATAGCTGCCATATCTGTTGCTTTCTGGACAGACCAACCTTACAAACGTGTGACTTACCGAAGATATACTTAGTGTAAGAACGTTTCGGGAATTGCACCATAACGTTTAGAGAGAGGTTAAGGTACAACTTAAGAACTACTTAGCGATAAGAAGCTTTCGAGAAACCGGGCCCAGACCTTTCACATACAGTACGCATAAAGGACGCTGGTTAAAGATTACACAAATCTAAATGCACTGAAAATTAAAGTGTTGTTAAAAGAACTGGAGTTTTTAAATATGATGTATGGGTCAGGACCGAAACCACTACTGTAGGCTAAAACCAGAAAAACAACAGACACCAACCAATGTCACGATAAGGTGCACAGTGGAGCATAGTGCATACAAGGCAAGCTGCGATGCACTGTGGGTTTTCACACCTTTCTTTTATAGCCAAAAATAACCTTTTTTTTAAAACTATAAACAGTATCATAAAGAGGTCAAAATGTCATTTGGCCAGCCAGAGGATATAACTAATGAGCAAGCTTGATTAAAAACAAATCGTATGAATTTCATTCATATAAAATAGAATTATATCACATATCCTGGATTTTATTATTTTTAAAACACTTTGGGCTCACGTCAGGGTATATAACTATATAACTACTACCTGAGCTCGAAAAAAAATATATAAATAAATAAATATAATAAATAAATAAAGATTAAGATACATTTCATGTGAGAGAAACATTATGGTAATAATACAATTAGAGATAAACAGTATCCCCATTGCTTCATTTAATTAATAAATTAAATATTTATTTTTCAACATTGTTGAAAAGTTTGTCTGAGCTCCTTTAAGATGGGTTAGCTATCCGTGAGCCTGCTGATGACCTTAAGTCCCTCATTACATTAAGAGAGAAAGGTTGCTCATCGCAGGTCATCTCCCTCTCTAGTTCCCATGAGCATGTCTGTTTCTCCAGTTGGTGTGCTGGAGTTGGCAGGGTCCCTAGTCTCTGAACAGTGTTGTGATTCCGCGGAGGAAATGCAGTTGGGTCACTCCAGGATCTCCCCTAACAAGAGGGAATGCTGCATGCGAAAGCAGCATTGCCTTTATTGTGGACCTTCTGGCCACTTTTGTTCCTCTTGTCCTGAGCTCTTGAGAAATGGGGGCCTCCGCATATGGGGGATGTGGAAAACTAGAGCTCCTCACACTAATTCCGTCCTAGCTGTTCCTGACACTCTGGCCTGGAAGGGTCACCAGATTCCAGTCAAGGCCATGATTGATTCAGGTGCTGCTAAATCCTTCGACACCAGCAGGAGGAAACCTCTCTCGAGTCACCAGTTCAAGGCAGTGTTTAGCAAGTCCCGAGCCACCTCCTTACCACCTCATCACCCCTATGACTGCGCCATTGACCTGCTCCATAGTTCCTCCCCTCCCAGGGGTTGGATCTTCTCCTTGTCTTCTCCTAAGCATGAAGCAATGGACACTTCCATCAAGGATACTTTGGCTGCGGGCATTATCTGTGCCCCTACTTCTCCAGCTGGGAAAGGCTTCTTGTTTGTGGGGAAGAAAGATAAGGGTCTTAGAACATGTATCAATTACCAGGCCCTCAACAAGATTACTGTTAGGAATCGATCTGACTTATTTTTTATGGCCACAGCCATTGTTTTACCTCAATTAGTCATAACAATATGACCACCCACCTAATATTGGCTGCAGTTTTGGAGACGGTCTGACCCAGTCATATAGTCATCAAAATTTGGTCCCGCTTCCAGGTACCATCACAACAAGCTAATCAATGTTTTTCACTTCACCTCCCTGTGGTTTAAGGTGATGGCTGTTCATACACAGATCTTGTACAGGTCTATGCTGAAAATTAATCATTAAAACTGCAGATTTAACATGTGATTGGTTTGTGATCTATATCTCCTAAATTGCAACAACGTTTCCTAAAGACAGCAGAAAAGAAGTACTGTAGTGTCCAGACTCTGACACACTTCTAGACGTTCATTATAAAATTAGCAGCCACATATAGCTTTAAGATTCTTTGGTAAAATGAGATCATGACTAATGAATTTCCCTTCCCTCCTTTTCTTTCTCTTTCTTATACCTTTCTAAAATATAACATGAATGAATGAGAATGAATCACTGACATAAGAATCACTGAATAAGATATTATGTAGAATAATAGATTAGTGTCCAAAATAAGAATAAAAAATTACAAAAATGTTTAAATTAAGCAGACATATCTTGACTTTTAGTTGATCATTTGGAATTAGAGGTGGCTTATATGAAAGGCCTCTAGATTACGCTTTTTTTTAAAAATCAAAATAAAATCTTTCCGTGATTTTTAATTATTTAATTAGGACAAAAGTCCTTTGCTTAAACAAAAGTCTCGTTACTTAACAGTACAGTACAGAACATAAAGTCATGGTGCAGTGGAAAAAGAATGAATATTGTGTATGACTCCCATGACCTTGGAGAACTGCATCCATCTCGGCAATGACTCAAATAACTTATTAATAAAGTCATCTGAAATGGCAAAGAAAGCATTCTTGCAGGATTCCCAGAGTTCATCAAGATTCTATGGTTTTATCTTCAGTGCCTCCTCCTTCATCTTATCCTAGACATGCAATAATGTTCATGTCTGGTGACTAGGCTGGCCAACCCTGGAGCACCTTGACCTTCTTTGCTTTTAGGAACTTTGATGTGGAGGGGTGAATATGAGAAGAAGAAGAATTTGCCTTCTCTTGTGGTTTGGAATGTAACAGGCAGCAAGAATGCCTTGATACCTCAACTGTTGATGTTGCCATCCACTCTACAGATCTCTTGCACACCCCCGTACTGAATGTAATCCCTAACCATGATTTTTCCTCCACAAAACTTGACTGTTTTCTGTGTGAATCTTGCATCCATGAGGGTCCAATAGGTTTTCTGCAATATTTGCAACAATTGGGATGCAGTTCAATAGATGAATTATCAGAAAAATCAAACTTCTGCCACTTTTCCACAGTCCATCCTTCCTGCAACCTGTGGGCCTTGGCAAATGCAACACGGTTTTTTAGTTGTCTTCTGTTTAATGCTGGTTTCTGACCACTAATTTGGCCACTGAGACCACTGCGTGAGAGAATTCAACAAACAGGAGATGTAGATACAGGGGTTTCTGGTGAGGAGTTATGTCCTATTGGCCTTTGATCAGGGTTGCGTCACTATACTTCTGTTGCTCAACTTCAGTGCAGCTTTTGACACTATTGATCAAAGTATTCTCCTTCACAGATTAGAAAATATAGTAGGAATTAAGGGAACGGCCCTCTCGTGGCTCAGATCCTGTTCAACTAATCGGTATCAGTTTGTAGATTTAAATGGTGACCATTCTGCATGTTTTAGGTGGAGTTTGGTGTTCCACAGTGCCTACTCTTTACATGCTTTTACTGGGCAACATAATTCATAAGCATGGTATTAGTTTGCATTGTTATGCTGATGATAAACAGTTATACATTTCAGCAAAACCAGATGAATAAAACCAGCTTACTAAAGTTGAGCAATGTGTGCAGGACATAAGAGACTCGATGTTAATTAACTCTCTTCTGCTAAATCCTGATAAGACAAAAGTCCTAGTCATAGGACCACAAGCAGCTAGATGCAAGCTTTCTGATCACACTGTAATTTTAAATGGCCTTTCTGTTCTATCAAGTGCAACAGTCAAAGACTTGGTACTGTATGATTATAGATTCCAGCCTTTTATTTGAAGCACATGTAGATAATATTACCAGGATAGCATTTTTTCACCTCAGAAATATTGCCAAGATAAGGAATATATTGTCACTGAACGATGCAAACACTATTTCATGCTTTTATCACCTCTACTGTAGGTTGGACTATTGTAACGCCCTACTGTCTGGTTGTTCAACTAGGCGCATAAACAAGCTTCAGTAAGTCCAGAATACAGCAGTGAGAGTCCTCACTAGGACCAGAAGATACGAGCACATCACACCTATCTTATCTTATTAGCATTGGCTCCTTGTGAAATTTCGCATCGATTTTAAAATACCACCATTATTGACATATAAAGCATTAAATAGTCTTGTGCCGCAGTATCTAAGTGAACTGCTAGTGTCTTACGATCCGCCACGCCTACTTCGACCAAAGGATGCAGGCTGCTTGTCAGTACCTTTTGTCATGCACACACAAGACGCGACTGGCACTAGGACCCGGAAGTAATGCGGTCGCAAACCAGGAAGTATAAAAGGAGTAAACAAACCACAGTACAATGCTCAGTCATTGAGTTGCCCGATGTCGCCTCGGTTACGGTCATCAAACTGTGAGTACTCACTTTTTTGGCTTCGCTTTCCTGCTGAGTGTGTATTTATAGGACGCGGGTTAGATGGTGTCTTTCCCTTACTCCCCAATCGTGAGAGTCCTTAAACTAACTGCGTGATTATCCTGCCTATTCGTGTCACTCCGCGTTTGGGTTTACCAGTCACGCTACACAGGGCTAACCGCTAAAGCTACGTCTTCTGGTCACCTCAGGTTAGTTCTTGACACCTTTACCACATTATACACTGTTTGACTGTGACCATACCTAACTGCCTTCTTTCCTTCTCTTCTGCTCTCTCCTCTTTTCTCTCTTCTTCTCTCTCTCCCTCTTTTCCTCTCCCTGTCTCTCTTTTGAGCTATACATGTCGCTCCTGAGCTGCCAGTGATCCAGATTTTGTCAGGGTGTATATACTGTAGGCTATATAGTTTGACTCTAGTGGCTTTCTGTATTCGCTGTGGTTACCTGGCTGTGTGTGATAATGGCACGTTTAACAAAGTTAATAAAATGACTGAGGAAACTTCACAAGGTGTGCTGAACTGCATGTTTCATTATAACAAGCTTCTAGATGGTAGTTTTGATGAAACCAAATTTGAGTGCTCGAGCTAGCTTCAAGGGAAAACAATTTTTACAAAAATAAACGTGAGCGTGAGGCAGTTGGCAAAAGCTACTTTTATTGCAGTTCATATGCATTCGTACAGTACATAATTCGCATTGTCAAAGGAATAACTAATCAGAGTCTAAATCAAAATATTAGTGATTGTCAAGAACTAACCTGAGGTGACCAGAAGACTTAGCTTAGCGGTTAGCCCTTTGTAGCGTGAATAGTAAACCCAAACGCGGAAGAACACGAGTAGGCAGGATAATCACGCTATTTAATCTAAGGACTCTCACGAATGGGGAGCAAGGCAAAGACACAATCTAATCCGCGTCCTATAAATGCACACTCAATCAGAAAGCAAGACTAATAAAGTGAGTACTCACGATTTGACGAACGATTCCGACAAGGCATGGGCCAAACTCAATGACTGAGCAAGATGCTATGGTTTGTTTACTCCTTTTATACTTCCTGGTTCGCGACCGCTTAACTTCCGGGTCCTAGTGCCGGTCGCGTTCCGAGTGTGCATGACAGTGATGTTACTAAAGTATGACATAAAAGCTTCGAAACTTGTGTTGAGCCGGAAGGGGCGTGTTTTTGTTCTTACATTCATAAATCATGATTCAGGAAAACTTTTTTTTGCATCTTACAATAAACTTTATATTTACTTTTTTTATATATAAGATTTAGTATTTAGTTTTTTTTTTTTTTCATTTCTCGCTATTTTTCCCCTCTTCTATTAACTTTCTTCATTGTGTGTTTTAATTTCATTGTATTGATTTTTATTAAATACCTAACAATTACTGTCAGATATATATATTATATTCAAATATTCCAAACAGTGGCTTGTTAATTGTACACATGTTCATGTTTATAATTACCAAAAAGAAAAGAAAGGGAAAAAAGGACTTTGCTATTTTTTATTCTATCCCAAATCTTCAGTTATTTTGCAAAGATTTAGATGTTGATTACGTGCATAAACATTTCCTTGATCAGTGTATTTTTAAACAACACACACACACACACACACAACTCACACGACTGTCAATGATGAATGCAACATTACAGTACTCGAAACTGCACTTTACCTCCAACCTAAAAAATACTGGGTTAAAAACAACCAAGTTTGGACCGGCAGATGGTGAGGCTGCCGTGAATGACTGTGAGTGGCGACGCCCAACCCCTTTATTTACGCCTTTTGTGCTTTCCGAAGTGCTGAATCCGTATCTCCTGCCTTTCCCGTGGGATGAGATTAAAGCTGGGCTTTTTTCCGGGGCGCATTGTCTATGAGCAACCCCCCAAGCTTTGAGCATGTCTTTGGAGATGCGAAAAACGTGTGAGCTCTGGACAGTCCGCCTGCATTCCCATGCTGCGCACCTGCCCTGTGTTGTATTGAAAAGGAGAAAACTTGTAGTGAGAGAAACCAGGGTGTTATGCGAGGGTTCGTGTCTTTGGCTCTTGCCAACCATTGGAGAGAAGCATGATCAGTGATTAACATGAAATGCCATCCTGTTAAATAATACTTTAGCTCCTCTATAGACCATTTAATGGCAAGGGCCTCTCGCTCTATTGTAGCATATTTTTGTTCTGCTGGTGAAAGTTTTCCACTCACATACAAAAAGGGGTGTTCTTCTTTTTCAAAATCCTGTGACAGGACAGCTCCGAGCCCCATTTCCGATGCATCTGTGTGCAGCATAAATGGTTTGTTGAAGGTTGTCGAGGTTACAGAGGACGGCAGAGCCGGTGAGGGGGGTTTTTAGTTGCTTGAATGCGTTTTCTGCCTTCTGTGTCCACCGCAGTTCCTCTGGCTGTCCCTTTTTAGGAAGTTCGAGAGGGGTGCTGCAATAGAGGAGAAATCAGGCACAAACCGTCTATAGTAACTGGCTAGCCTCAGGAAACCACGTACCTGTCTTTTTGATGTTGGCTGCAGGTACTTACGTACTGCCTCGATTTTCTTCTCTTGTGGTTTTAAAAGATTCACGGACCGAAGCCCCCCTCGTTATATTCCTCCACACAGATGCGAGAATCATCCCCTGCCACCCCCCTACGCCACAACAGGAGGGGGACAAGGATAGTGCTCCATTCACGCCTTGGCCAGCCTTCACACTCTGCTGTCTGGTTAAAGGTTTGCAGGTACACTTTGAGGTCGTCATGGGGCGTCAGTTTTAAGAGCAGATTTTGGGCATACTTTCTAGGGTCAGGGAGGGGTACATCTCGTCCTTCACGTTGTTGCATCCATGTAAGCTCCTGGGTTGTGGCTTGGAGTCCCTGTGCAAGCTGTTGTAACTCTGTTACAACAGAACTACAACAGTCGGTTGCTTTGGGGATTTCTCTAGAAGGTGTCCCAGGTAGTGTTCCGGGGTGAGGTTGCCCTCTGGATCCATGTTTCCTGCTTGCATTCTCCACCAATGTAGCGCACGTAGTGGGTCAGGTAATTATGGACACAGAGAGACAAAACTGCAGTTCAAAGCCATACGGCGTTTTATCCTACTAAACATGCAGGTGTGCAATACACACAGTTAATAGTACATGTCATCGGTGTCGAGTGCCAGGTCCTGTGGTAGAATATCTGCGCTCGTGTGGGCCGGGGGGTTCGATGGCTCGGATGAGCGTAGGGTCTCACTCGTGGTCCTTTTATGGGGTGCTAATCTGTGAAGAAGAATACTATGATTAATGGTGTCAAAAGCTGCACTGAGGTCGAGTAATACAAGCATGGTTACACAACCTTGATCAGAGGCTAATAGGAAGTCATTTACTACTTTAACAAGTGCTGTCTCTGTGCTGTGATGAGGCCTAAATCCTGACTGATACAGTTCATGTAAGCCATTTCTATATAGGTATGAGGATAGCTGCTCCGCTACTATCTTTTACAGAATCTTAGAGATAAAGGGGAGGTTTGATATTGGCCTGTAATTAGACAGCTGACAGGGGTCAAGGTCAGGTTTCCTAATAATTGGTTTAATAACTGCTAATTTAAAAGATTTTGGACTATACCCAATGCTGGGTAAAGAATTAATTATTCTCAACAGGGTTCGATTTAACCCGGATGAATCCGGATTCGCTCATCTCTAGTCCAAAACTGCTTTTGCTGACTGCAGGGTCTGTATTGTCGACGTTTTGTACTGTATGTAGCAGCAGTAAGCTTCATAGTACATTCAGACACCTCTGTTTGTTAACAATTTGTGAGTAACTGCGCGTGTATGTACACAAATATAAAAAGTCCAGTAAGCAACTAGTGACCCAGTCACTATGTAGAACTGTCAAAATGTGCAGATTTTAATTATTTTTTGTCACAGAAAGAACAGGAAACAACAATAAAACACATTATAATGTGCATCTGTGCTATTTCTTTGCCTATGTGACCCATTTTAAATATCGTTTAACAGGAAATGTTGGTGGGCTCTGAGGTTATGCCTTTCAGTGTCTCATGCTTCAAAACTTTCCACTGCAGAAAACCCATGTCATTGTAAATGCAGCTTGTTGAAGTTCAGTGTCTAAAGGGGTCGACACTGAGGAATTCCAACAGTGTGATCATTTTATAGCTACTCAGAACAAATAAAAGCAAAGGAACGTCAATAATTGAAGTTATTTCAGTAACTGTTTACTGTAAGTTGTTTACAGTAACTTCAGCCAGTAAACCAGGTCATAATCCAGGACCAGGGAAATGGGTAAGAATTTTTATTTAAACTTTTTATTTTCAAACTTTTCAATTTGTTCTTTCACTATTAAAACTACTGAGAAGTAACAAACTCAAATGATATTTTTTTCCCTGAGTCAGTCGTGATCACTTCCTCATTACAATATATACTTACTGACACCATAAAATAAAACTACTGTACACTCAGTTTTATGCAAACAACAACATTAATATTAAATACTGTTCCATTTGAAACAAGCGGTTTTTTTTGTTTGTTTTTTTTTATCTAAAGGTGCTGATATTAGGAGCTTTGACAATAGTTCTGTCTGTGATTACATTGTAGGGTTTATATTAATGTGCTTCTTAAAAACATTAATCACATAAGAGTAATCTCATTGTGAAAGGACATAACCATCTAATATGAAACTGGTTCTGTATTAAAATTTTTAATTTAATGTTACAAAGGCTACATTTACAATACAAGCTTAAAGTGACTCAATTCCCATTTTTATCTAACCCCAGATCAGATTTTTTTTGGGAGTTGTTTAAATGCACAAATTGAATATTTTTCAGACATTAATATGTGGTCTAAGATTAAATACAAATGTATTACACGGTTATGCCATCATAATGAGACGTGAATGAGTCAGTGTGCACACATGTTACACATTAGAGTCAAATAACAATCACTCGTTATAAATTATGAACCGTCATGAGTCACAAATGCAATCTGACCAAAAAGTCTGAATTGAGCAATGCGGCTTGTAATGTGAACATAGCCAGAGATACTAATTTACTATTTGATGTTTATTTACCATTCATAATAAGTTGCAATACTTGCTTTGCTTTTCAGAAACCAAGTATTGGGATCATTATAATTACTTCAAACTGGACAGTGAACTGGACAGACATTCTGAATTTCCCATAATCCTCAGCATTGTGACCCTGCTCAGTCTTATTGGTAATGTTCTGGTTGTTGTGATCAGTGTATGCTGTATGAGGCTTAGATCACTGACCAGCATCTTCATGCTCAACTTTGCTCTGTCAGACCTGCTGTTCACTGTCGGACTGGTGCTCAGGGTATATCACTTTATCTCGGGTTTGACTCCCAGTGGCGCAGTGTGTAAAGTGGTTCACTATACTTTCTCAGCTGGATTTTACAGCAGCATTATGTTCCTGGTACTGATGAGTGTTCAGCAATACACAACCACAGTGCACCCTCACTCAGGCTGGAAGATAAGACGTCGTGTCGCATGCATTTTTGTCTTTGCATGGGTGGTGAGCCTCTTGGCAGTGCTGCCAGTCGTGATACACACTGTAGCGTTTCCTAAATCAGACTT
This sequence comes from Clarias gariepinus, assembly GCF_024256425.1. Lineage (NCBI taxonomy): Eukaryota > Metazoa > Chordata > Actinopteri > Siluriformes > Clariidae > Clarias > Clarias gariepinus. The sequence continues at coordinate 24,029,693 of NC_071121.1, read as the reverse complement.
CTGTATGTACAGCAGTTATTATTTACATATTCCTCTTACATATAAAGAAAACATAATTTGTGTGTGTGCCTTTTTGTTTCTGAGTGTTTACTACATCAAGATCCTGCGCGTCATTTTCAAATTATCAACAAACCCGAGACACAGAACTACTGGACTCGCCTTCATTCTCGTAGTTATGTTCTTTATTTGTTGGGCTCCTTATAACATTGTAAATTTCCTGGAAACCTTAACATATTACCAAATAATGCGTTCTATGGAGTTCAAAGAACGTCTCAATTACGCCAACTACATCTGCCATCTTCTGGTCTTTATCCGATGCTGTCTCAATCCAGTGATCTATGCTTTGTTTGGCCTAAAATATCGTAAGTCTGTGCGAGAGATTTATCTAAGACGAGCTCCTGTACACTCTGCACGAATGGAGACTGGAGAACTTCCTCTTCAGGGTCGGGACAGTTTAAACAATCAAGTCCCAGAGCAGGATATAAAATTAAGATTTTCATGAACTACAATCTCTCTCTTAAGTTTACCAAAGAGATACCAACACTTTTATGGTGTACAAAGCAACAACAGAAAAAACATAAAAGTTAATATTGTTTGTACTATTTGATAATTAGCAGGTAAAATAATAGATAAAGTTTTTTCAAGACCTAAAAGACCACAATCTGGGCCTCTTGGGCCATTTTCTACTGGTTCACAACAACAATGATTGTAAATTTATCAATGTTACTAAAAGATACACACGCATAATTATGTTGTAACATTAATACAATATAATTCAGCACATTTACATGGTAACACCTTAATAGGAGCAACTATTAATTCATTCATATACTGTATATATAATTTTCTATACTGCTTATCCTGTATGGGGTCGTGCGAAGTAATGCTGTTTTTTTTTTTACTTCTACAAGATAGTTTCTTTTTTCTTTCTTTTTTTATAAGTGGTAAAAATGGGTATCACTGTAGTTTTTTGCAGTGATGTATTATTAAAGGAAAATGTATGAGAAAAAAATTATATAGAGAATATTTAAACTGATCTTAATAGTAAATCATGGAGGAATATTAAAAAAAATATGAAGATAAAAGAGCATTGGTTATGGACGTCACAATGGCAGAGTTTCCAGTCTTGGTGCCCTTTAAAATATTTGCTTACTCAAGACTTTGTACTGTATAGAGAGCTATAAAACAGAATTTTTTACTTTAGGCCTAAGGAGAACATTTTTTTTGTGTGTGCCCTTTTGTTCCTGGGTGTTTGCTGCATAAGGATTGTGCGAACCGTAGTCAAATTACCAACAAACCGAAGTCACTACTGGGATCGCCTTCCTTCAGGTACTTATACCTTTACCTTATACCAGGTACGTTAGGCTCCTTATAGCATAGTGAATTTTCTCGACATCTTAACCTATTTTCAAATAAAGTTTTTTCCTGAACACCTCAATTACACAAGCTACATTTGCCATCCTCTGGTCTTCACCCGATGATGCCTAAATCCAGTGATCTATGCTTTGTTTGGTCTTTTATTCCCTTTAAGCAGTAAGAGACATTTGTCAAGCACAAGAGACTTTAAGCTTTGAATAAATGGAGATGGAAGAACATCATGCTGATCATCTATAACATTACTCACCTGGATTAAGATCTGGAGAATCTGGAAGCAGAGCTGTGTTCTTCCAAAAATATTTACTTAATAGCAATTTGAGCTACTGAGGCTCTTCTATTCAGACCACACAGGTCAGCCTTTGCTCCCCCATGTATCAATGAAGCTTGGTCATCCATGACCCTGTCGCCAGTTTTTTATTCCTAGGTAGTATGTCACTTACACTCTTCTAGGTATGGCAGCCTTTCAGTTTTAAGATTCCTTGTCAACATGAGATCATTATTAAATTATTTTTCACTATAAAAATAAAACATTACAAAAATGTTACAATAAGCAGACATGTCAGGATTTAATTCAAATCAAATTATGTATGGATTGATTTTTTTGGACTTGCTGTACAGACGGGACTGTTTGGGGGGAAATGAGAATGGAGAATTTAATTACTAAAACATACAGAATTTATTAATATGATGAGTTTTCTGGTTGAGTTGGTACAGATGCTACAGTAGGTTAAAGTTAACTTGATTTGTATAATATAGTTATATCTGTATTTACTGTACACAACAACACATTGTACAGTAGCTTAGATCTGTAATAGTTTCACATTACATTTAGGCATTTGGCAGACGTTTACATTTTTATCTCATTATACATCTAAGCAGTTGAGGGTTAAGGGCCTTGCTCAAGGGTGGCAACAGTGGCAACTTGGTGGTTGTGGGGTTTGAACCTGGGATCTCTCGAACCGTAGTCCAATGCCTTAACCACTGAGCTACCCCTGACCCTTGTGAATTGTGATATTATTATTTCAGGTTGAAGCTCGCGTACATGTCTGTCTGTCTTTCTGTACAGCAGACCTCTCTGCCTAATTTATTAATACAAAAAAAATTTGAATGTTGTAAGGTTGAGTATCACATGTCTTGTTTACAAGTTGTACTTCCATCATCAGACAAATACACTCCCTGTTTGGAAATCGGAGAGTGAATCACAGATGAAAAATCAGAAAAAGTACATAAAGATTAAGTTTTTTTTCTTAAAATCCTAGACTTCAGCATGTTAAAATTTACATATACAACTTTAACACTGTTATTTCAGAGGTAAAAATATTAACTAATCCCAGTAAAATAATTCAGTTTAGCTTTGCTGATTGATATCTATTCGTGGAGGTGTTTGTTTACATTGAGCAAATAGCTTATTAGTAGCATATTTTAAAGTAAATTATTACTCCGCCACATAACTGTTCATAACATTTTAATCAAATATTTAAAGACAGCTAAAGTTTTATTAAATTCGGTCCAGCCAGTTTTGCGTTATAAATTTTTATAGTGATTATTTAGGGAGCAATCCATGCTAGAGGGCATTGTCATGAATAGGGTGGTTTTGGCTGTTGTAGTTGCCGTGGGCACAAACGAGCAGGTATAGGCCCTAGAGGGCGACAAACGCCCAGACCTGTTGTGTTTTTTTATTATGTTTAGTGGGGAACCTCATGTCCCAGACTGCACCTCGGTCAGGTGAAGGAAGCGCCTGAACCGAGTCGAGTAGTTAAGGGAATGATTATAAATAGCCCGTCTTAAGTTCTGTTTGGCGTCTAGCTTTTGTTGTTATAGTTGTGTTTGTTGCAATTATAGTTATGAAGGTTGTGTTCATGAAAGTATTACAATTACGTTTACATTTGGGCATTTGGCAGACGCTCTTATCCAGAGCAACTTACATTTTTTTATCTCATTACACATCTGAGCAGTTGAGGGTTAAGGGCCTTGCTCAAGGGCCCAACAGTGGCAACTTGGTGGTTGTGGGGTTTGAACCTGGGATCTCCCGAACCATAGTCCAATGCCTTAACCACTGAGCTACCCCTGGCCCTAGTATTGTATTAAAGTTTCCAGGATCTCTAATAAAAGAGCTTTTGTTTTGGTTTTTGCTTTAAAATATCAATAAAAAGACTATCTTGAACCGTCATCTTGCCTCTGCAGTTATGCCACGCAGACGCCGGCACCCAGATTGTGACAGAAAGCTAGACCTTTATAGTGGCATAGCGGAGGCCTCTTCCCTAGATGCTTGTTGGGGGGGAGCAATAACCAACTCGCCCAAGCTAGCGGACTTGCTGGGCGACTTCGAGGAGCAAAGTAGCACATCAGAGCTTGGAAGGCTGCAGGCTCGTCATCTGGCGGACACTGTTTAAAGGTGAGGAAGCCAGGGGGAGACAGAATCCCATGCACCAGCAGAGAGGTACGGGCCGGGAAGGTCAGGTACGATGGTGGCAAGAGGGAAGAGGAACTCCAGACTGAAAGGCAATAGAGGAAGAATGGAACGAGAAATATCTGCCCGTTTAGCCAGTAGAACAACTCCAAAATCTGCTTGTCCAGGATCGTGAGAGCCACGCTGCAAGCCGTGGTGTTCTCCATTTCTCCCCTCTGTTGGACTACGAGGAAGTCGCGCTTTCACAGCTGGACAGCAAGGACGACACGCTTCCTCCTCCGTCGCCTCCTCTGCTTGATATGGAGGAAACAGCACTTTCTGCACCTCGGCTAGACAGCGAGGACGACACGCTTCCTACTCAGCCGCCTCCTCTGCTCGATATGGAGGAAACCTGCTTTTTGCACCTCGGCTAGACAGCGAGGGCGACGCGCTTCCTCCTCCGTCGCCTCCTCTGCTTGATACGGAGGGAACAGCCCTTCCTTTACCTCAGCCTCAGCTCGACATAGAGGACTACGTGCCTCGGCAATCGTGCCATCCTCTTCCTCCATCGCGGACAAGTGACAAAATCAACCGCAATATGGGACCAAGGGCGTTGAGGAACCGGTAGGGGTCTAAGAAGGCCAGCCGTTGGTCGGTTGTCATTCTTACAACGGGTGCAGATGTTGCAAGCTGCCACGAATCTGGGCATGCCCCCCCCTAACGTGGACCACCAGAATCGTTGTTAGACGATGAAGCGAGTTCGGGCAGCGTCTGGGTGACAGAATAGCTTGGATCCGTGGGCCCACTCCAGAACTTGTGAGCGCAGGTGAGGGGGAACGAAGAGACGGTTAGGTGGAACATCACTAGGTCCGGGCTCCTGGGCCAGGGCCTGCCGAACCTTGCTCTCAATGTCCAGTTCCATGACAACGACGAGGCAGTGGGACGCCATATGGATGGTGTCATATGGCGTGGGCTCCTGGGAGGGTGAAAACTGGCGTGAGAGGGCGTCCAGCTTGGAATTCCTTGAGGCTGGCCGGTAGGACAGGGTGAAATTAAACCTGGAGAAGAATAATGACCATCTGGCTTGGCGAGCATTGAGTCTCTTGGCAGTGCGTAGATACTCCAGGTTCTGATGGTCAGTCCACACTAGAAATAGGAGCTCAGTACCCTCTAGCCAGTGTCATCCAGGGCTAGCTTGATGGCCAAGAGTTCTCGGTCCCCCACGTCATAGTTTCTCTCCGCTAGGGTTAACCTGACAAACATGGTGGTGGTGTTCCTCCAATCCTTAAAAAAAAATTACGATGTCGTCCAGGTAAACGAATACAAATGAATTGAGGAAGTCACGGAGAACATCATTAATGAGGGCTTGGAAGACTGTGGGAGCATTGGTAAGGCCGAAGGGAACCACCAAGGCCGAAGGGAACCACCAAATGTTAAAGGCTGTCTTCCACTCGTCTCCCTCACGGATACAGACAAGGTGATAAGCATTTTGTAGGTCGAGTTTCGTAAATGTGTCGGCCCCCTGGAGCAGCTCGAAGGCGGTCGCCATGAGTGGAAGTGAGTAGCGGTTCCTGACGGTGATCTCGTTGAGGCCCCTGTTATCAATACATGGACTTTTTCAGTAAGAAAAAGCCTGTCCCGGCAGGGGAGGGGGATGGGCGAATGATTCCGGCGGCAGGGGCCTCTGTGATGTATGTGTTCATGAATTCTCTCTCTTGGCGAGACAAGGAGTACAGTCGGCCTTTGGGCGGGGAGGTGCCCGAGAGAAGGTCGATGGGGCAGTTGTAAGGGCGATGAGGAGGAAGCGACATGGCTCGGGTTTTGCTGAAAACCTGCAGGAGATCGTGATAATGAGCGGGGACGTTGGAGATATCTGGTTTGTACTCAGCCTTGGCTGTGATAGGGAGTGTAGGGAGTGCAGAGCAAAGGCATGATGTGGCGCAAGTAGGGCTCCAACCCGTGATCACATGTTTGAACTGGGGACCATGAAGAGCTAACCATGGAAGACCGAGGACCAAGGCGCGTGAGACTTATTGATGACAAAGAAGTGGATCTTCTCAGAATGGTTTCCAGATGTTCTTAGAGTAAGTGAAAGGGTTCTGTGGGTGATGACTGGAAGAGGGCTTCCATCTAGGGGTTTGGACAGGCAGTGGATGATCTAGCGGAGTGCAGGGGACCCGCAACACCTTGGCCGTCGCGGAGCTAATAAGATTCCGATCGGAGCCGGAGTCAATGAGCACCTGGATGGGGTGAGGTCGGCCGCTAATAACTAGTGTTACAGAGATCGATGGGTGGGGTTCTGGGAGTTTATCGGGAGGAGTGCCCCCACAGTAGAAGCAGGCTCTTCCTATGCGGCGGCGGCATCTCTCCTCATCGGAGATGCGAGTATTGCCCAGCTGCATAGGCTCCTCCTGATCACTCTGCGTGCAAGGAGAGGAGGAATGGGGTGAGCTGGGGGGTGAAGGTCTCCTGGCGAGGGGTGACCACCGGGTTGGTTGCCTTGAGCAAAGACGAGAGTCAAGTTCAAGTTCAAGTTCAAGTAGGTTTTATTGTCATTACAACCATATACAGTTAGTACACAGTGAAACGAAACAACGTTCCTCCAGGACCAAGGTGCTACATGCAACATAAATTTACAACATAAATTAACAGAGACACTAAACTAGCTAACCAAGAGGCCTAGTTAACTGGCTAGCAGAGACAGGACAGAGAGACCTAACATAAATTACAACATAAATTAACAAAAACTAACTAGCTAAGTATAACTATTTTTACAGACAACATAAAGTGCACATGCAAATGTGCAAACAAGAGCAACAACAAAGTGACAGTGCGCAACCACGACATAACAGAACATAAAATATGGTGTTGAGGTAGTGGGTAAACGTAAACATTCTTTAAAAAACAGCAGCAAGAATTGAGGAATTAGTGCAAAAATTAGTCCAGTAGTGATCATTGTGCAAAAGATAAACAGTGAAACATTTACAGGTTGGTGCGTACGATAATTTGGTGGTGTAGGTCAGTGTGTCTGCACTTGTGTTGATTAGTCAGTCCAGTCCCAATATTTTGAGGTAGTTGAGTTAAGCTGTGTGATAATGTTTGTGTTAGTGTGTCTGTGTGTGTGTGTGTGTGTGTGTGTGTGTGTTTATCAGTCCAGTCCCTTTTTGTTGAGGAGACGGATGGCTTGTGGAAAAAAGCTGTTGCACAGTCTGGATGTGTGTGCCCGAATGCTTCGGTACCTTTTTCCAGATGGCAGGAGTGTGAAGTGTGTGTGAGAGGGGTGTGTCCGATCAGCCACAATGCTGGTGGCTTTGCGGATGCAGCGTGTGATGTAGATGTCTTCAATAGAGGGGAGAGAGACCCCGATGATCTTCTCCGCTGTCCTCACTATCCGCTGTAGGGTTTTGCGATCCGATATGGCACAATTCCCAAACCAGACAGTGATGCAGCCGCTCAGAATGCTCTTGATAGTTCCTCTATAGAAGGTGGTCAGGATCGGTGGTGGAAGCTGGGCCTTTCTCAGTCTTCTCAGAAAGAAAAGACGCTGTTGGGCTTTCTTGTGTAGGGAGCTGGTGTTGAGGGACCAGCTGAGGTCCTTCTCTAGGTGGACACCCAGGAATTTGATGTTTTCGACGATTCCCACATAGGAGCCGTTGATGCTCAGCGGAGAATGGTCGCCTCGTGTCCTCCTAAAGTCAACAACCATCTCCTTTGTCTTGTCAACATTTAGAGACAGGTTGTTGTCTTTACACCAGTCCGTTAGCCTCTGCACTTCCTCTCTGTACGCTGACTCGTCGTTCTTGCTAATGAGACCCACCACGGTCGTGTCTTCAGCGAACTTAATGATGTGGTTCGAACTGTGTGTTGCTACACAGTCGTGAGTCAGCAGTGTGAACAGCAGGGGACTGAGCACGCAGCCTTGTGGGGCCCCAGTGCTCAGTGTGGTGGTGCTGGAGGTGCAGTTTCCGATCCGTACTGTCAATCCTCCCAGCAAGATCCATCAGTTCGTGAAAGTCGAAAGGAAGTTCGCGGGTGACTATCAGGGAACATTGAAACAGAAAGGATCTGCATGTACTTGAATCTTCGCCGTAAGTGGGAGGGGCTGGCAGGCGTGGCTCTCGCGGGAGGTCCGTTAGTGTGGACCGTGCTGTAGGCATCTGGAGGTGCTGCATTTGGGCGGTGACATCAGCGAGCATCTGCCTGATGGTGACCAGCTCCTCTTGATGTTTACCAAAAAGAGCGCCTTGATTCTCCAGCGCCTGTTTTATCCTGTCTAATCCTGCTGGATCCATTATTTTATTATTAGATTATTCTGTCAGAAGGGACGTGGTGTCCGTCGGTTCGCAGAGGCGGATCCAGGTGCAGGAACGAGGTGTTGACTGTTCTTGAGTCGAGAGCTGTAAAATCCGTCAACGTGGTGTCTGTGCCGAGACGTGAAGATAAGCCGTGGTCGAGAGAGCACGCGTTGGGTCGTGAGCCGTGAAATCCGTCAGCGTGGCAAACAAATCAGAATCGAAAGCGAGGCGAAGAGAAACGAGAATCGGGGAAAAAAAACTTGGCAACGTGGTGGCTATCAAAATAAACGTGAGAGAATTGGTTCGAAATACACAATAATCTGGCAAAGACATGGTGCGCTGCGCTTCCTTATAAACTCAGGGAAATCAGCGCTGAATGAAAAACCAGTGTGCAGAGCGGGGCGGACTGGGGGGCGTGAAGAGCATGACAGCGTGGGAACGGAAGTGTCAAATGACAGGTGCGGTCTTGGATCAGCGCGAAACGCTGAGAGCGTGACAGATAAGTGTAGGTTGTCAAAGTATTTGTGGACATATAATTAGGAGAAAAATTCAAATTAAGGATGTCTTGAAGTATAATACAGTAACTATTTATTAAAACACGGTAAATAAAGTCAGTATGTAAAATAAAGTCAGTAGAAAAATCAGTACCACAACTGTTTACCTCGAGGATTTAAAAATTTAATTAAACACGAATATACGATATTATATATATATATATATATATATATATATATACATATATATATTGTGTGTGTGTGTGCGTGTAATCTAAAATATATAATGATATGTCATATCATATATGGCGAAACACCTACCACTGGCTCAGTGGTAGGTGTTTCGCCGGCAGTGCGGAAGGCCCGGATTCGATTCGCAGCCAGTGCCCAAACCCCAGCCACTGGATGCAGTCCCAGTCCTATTATTTATTATCATGCTTACTTACAGTACTTAGAGAGATTTTGTTTACTATTTATATAATAATATATATGGGACCGGGACTGCATCCAGTGGCTGGGTTTGGGCACTGGCTTACAGTACTTAGAGAGATTTTGTATATATACTCAACAAAAAAAAGAAACGCCCTCTGACTTTCAACTGTTTTTACATTCAGTAATTTAAATGTGTAAATATTTGTATGAACACTAAAAGAGTCAACACCATAAGACATAAACTAGACATTTGCTCGGTCTTGTTAATTTGTTTTAGAACCTCCAATTCTGTGAATTCCCCCAGAAGCGAAACCGGTTTGACAACTTCAACTTGAGAAGAGGGATTACAGTAACTGGGTTTTTGTGGTTGTCACCTCAGGGCGGGCTGACGCGTTGTATTCAGAGAAAAGACTAAAACAAAATAATGTTTGCTTTAGCATTGGAAACAATATTGTATTGGGCTAACTATATTAAAGAGTATTTACTTTTGTATTTTTAGATAAAGTTCTAATTTGATACAATTTTATCATTTAATTAATTATTTTATTATAAACATGATTCTTATTCTCTATATTCTTGTCGAGTATAGTCCTTTATGTCTGCATTCATGCGTTTATTATCCTTTTGATTAAAACGCTGCCTTTTGTTAAGGCTACGGGTTTATACACATGAAGGAATTTTATATGAATTCTAAAGCATCTTTTTAGGCCTAATTATTTATTTTTATTTATGGACTGATATATTACGAAGTGAAGACCTGTTGTTTAGTTCTGCATGGTGTATCTGCATGAAGAGATTGTGTGTGTGTGCATGGAGAGTTTGTGTGTGTATTTGTGACGTTATCTTCTCCTTCAAACGTGCTTCCAACCAACCAACTTTGGCCTCCAAACTCAGGAGGCTACGTGTCATAGCGGATAACTGCTCCTTTGATCTGCTGCTTACAGCGGGGCGCCGACTGCTGATCAGTGTATAGTAGCCTGTACAAGCCAAGCTCTTCCCCAAAAAATAGTGTGAATGCCTGCAAAAATCACGTATCATTAAAATGTTAAGAATTTAATTAAACACGAATATATAAATTATATTTTCTTTATACATATTTCCATTTTATATATAACTCATGCTAGGGTACTTTTACTACGCTGAAGTATAATTTTTTTGTGTACTACTACAGTACTAATGAATGGAGAAAGAACAGGCAAAGCCCGGGGATTCTGCGTGCTGTCGCGTTGTATTAAGCGAGTAGCACATATTTTTGTTTGTTGCATTTCATGTCTGTAGTCTATACTTGTATCGATAAATCTGCTCATATCTGCGCACGCTTTTATCAGCCTTTTGATCTTAGTTCTTATCTTAGTAGTTAAACAAATTCATAATCACAGTATTGAAATAACAGTACAAATGTAGAATTTAAGTTAAATTAAATCTTATTAGGAATGAATTTAAGCAAAGTAAATGTTAATACAGTGAGCCTTTAGATTTTATTATTTGTAATCAGAAAAGCTACGCATGTAGGTTTTTTGTGAGCACGATGTGAGCAGCTTTAACTATTGATAATTAATTAATTATTAAATGGTGGACGTAAACAGCAAAAAAAAAAATTATTATTATAATAATTATATTATTATTATTCTTTTGATTATTACTATCATGTTATTTTATTGTTTGAGTTCAGCGTTGAATGATTATTTGAAACTCAAGCGCTTCATGTAGATTCATGCCACGAGTCATTTTATCATACAGAGATTATTACGTTGTGCTCGGACCCCTAAGCGTGGATTCCAAAATTGACATTTTTACCGTTTTTTAATCACTGGAATGGAAGAGATAGAAAGTTTCCTTATTATAACACGCCTTATATTGTTTTTAATCACTCGATACACAACTTATCATTTTAATGCTGTTTTACAAGGGTAAATACAAATGGAATACTTTAATTTGGTTTATTTATTTATTTTTGAATAAAATCTAAAATTAAAACATTATAAAGTAATTTAAAACATGCATGTTATGATAGGAAAAATCGCATTCCAGGGATTAAAAACGGTAACAATATTAATTTTAAAATGTAAAATCCAGAAGATTTTAAATTTAAGAAGCGGCCTGAAGCAAGATCCAAGATCCTCCCGAGTTTGCTGAAACCATGTTTTTCAGAGTGTAAAGGTAAGAACAGCTAATTTACACATGGGGAGGGTGTATTATTTGCATTTGATCATGTCTGACATTGCAAAGCACACACAGAAACACTGCAAGAACAACTACCTAAAGTACATAGAAATAAGAGGTCCTGATTATACTGCATAAATATTATTTAGTACAACAAAATTTCTCCGCGCTCTCGAAAACTTTGTGTGTGCGGTTGAGCGCTGATTAGACTATGTAGAAAATTAAAGAGGAGAATTATAATGCCGGATCAAACTTTTTTAAAATATTAAGTGTGTGCTGAAAAAAATGTTGTCACCAAAAATGTAACCGATAAGGGCTCGTGTCCATCAATCTGATATACAGTATGCTGGAGAAACTCCCAGGTGGGAAGACACTGCTTTGTGTAGTTAATATCAAAGACAAAACTAAATAAATAAAATAAAAATCAACAACTTTCACCAAAGAGTCTGGAAGGCAGAGTACAGGGTGCATCACACGATATATTATACTATAACCATATTATACCAAAGATAAAAGTGTTTTTTTTTGTTATTTTAATGTTCTATTCTAAAGGTCTATCTTCCCAGTTATTTCTATATTTAAATTTTTATGTCTTTAAATGTAATTTCTTTTATAATAACAATAAACTGATACAAACAGAAGCTACGTATATAACAGTTCATTCTTTGTACAAATAAAATCGATAGCTAGTGAACTTAATTAGTTACTCTAAATAATAAAAAAAAAATTACAAGCCCTTAAGCTGTTGTTAGTGCTTGTTTGGCCAGTCAGTTTCCTTGCTGTTTTCCCTGATGCATTCATAATCATTAGTCTACTTTTGCCGGTGCAGTGTTTCCCGCAAGAGTTTGTGCGCGCCGTCCTCTACACAGCAAAAATATGTTAGTATATTATGACCGAAATAAAGCGTCTCACATCGGCTCGCGTTTCGCACAGCGCCGAACACGTATAAATTTGTGTTTGTTGTATTTCTGGGAAAGAGAAATCTCTTATAAATCTCTCATATCGACGCGCGCGTTCATCTGACGTTAGATCAAAACTCGGCAAAGTGAAAGAGCGCACATATGCGCTGTGGGTTCGCGCGAACATTTTACATTCACTAAAAGGCTTATTCACAACCACATTTCAGCCATTCACACACATAAATTGTGTTATGTTGTTGGTACACACTTTCACTTTTCATCTCCCTTTTAATATGAGCCAACACGAGCAGAGGTGCAAAGGTTCTATGGCGAAACACAGGCTCTATGCCGTAACATACAGAACATACAAGCTGGGCATAGAGCTGACACAGGATTAGACAAGCACAGAGGCACAGAGGGACCAGAGGCCGGCTCCGAGACAAAGGACGAGGGACACAGACTAGGGACGAGAGACACAGACTAGGGACGAGAGACACAGACTAGGGACGAGAGACACAGACTAGGGTCGAGAGACACAGACTAGGTACATGGCAATCAGCTAAGCACGGCTATTAGCTAAACATGATAACTAGCTAACCATAACTTTTAGCTACACATGGCTATTAGCTACACATTCACTTAGCTAAACATGATAACTAGTTAACCATAGCTAGTAGCTACACATGGCAATTAACTACATGTTAACTTAGCTAAACATGTACTTAGCTCCACAGACAATTAGCTATCCTTACCTATAGCTAAACACACTAGGATAACACAAATGGGGAAACACACTCAACAATACTTACCTAAATTCTAACACAAAACATAACATTTTACGACACCAAATCAAGTCCACACCCACACTGAAACTCACTTGAGCCTCTTTTACTCTACAATGAACAGAACCTAAATTCACATATAAATGAAAATACAAAGTATACAAGACAAAACAAAACAAAACGCCCACTTACACAACAGTAATTATAAACCAACAATGCTCGACCCAGTTTCCCAGACTAACCAGGTATTTATAGATGATCTAATGATCTGCCTCAGTTCAATTCAATTCAATTCAATTCAATTCAATTCAATTTTATTTGTATAGCGCTTTTAGCAATTTTCATTGCCGCAAAGCAGCTTTACATAGTCAAAAGAATTATTTGATTATTTGATTGCTCCCGCATCACCTGACCGATGTGCCTTCTGGGAAACACAAATAAATTACAAAAAACAACAATTACCTCTAGTGGAGAACCCTTACAGGCATTTTAGCACATAACACTGGGTTTTCAGTTCGGGTATTTTACATGCCTTCTCAAAACATTTAATATGTGATTGGTCTATATCTCCTAAATTGCAACAAAAAAAAAATTCCTAAAGACAGCAAAAAAAAAGTACTGTAGTGTCCAGACTCTGACATACTTCTAGACATTCATTATAAAATTAGCAGCCACTTTTAGGTTTAAGAATCTTTGGTAAGATAAGTCACTGACACATGACTAATGAATTTCCCTTCTTTCCTTTTCTATCTCTTTCCTATACCTTTTTAAAATATAAAATAAGAGAATAATTCACTGACATGTAGGATAAGATTTTATGTAGGATAATAGATTAGTGTACTTTTTCCACTATAAGAAAAAAAATAGGCGGACATGTCAGTATTTATTTAAAATATATATATTTATTAATTATATTTTAAATGATGTACAGTTGAAAATTCTTGGGGGGACATACAGTAAGAATGAGGAATTTGAGATTAAGAAAAATATCAAAGTATAAATATGCATCTAGAAATGCTTTAAAGTTAGATCTTAGCATTGCTGATGTATCTTTTAGTTTTTTATTTCTATTTAACACACATTTATATATATATATATATATATATATATATATATATATAAACACATAGCTAGTATGCGCGATCCCTTGTGCCATCTGCTGAGAGAAATGAGAATTGCAGGTTGGAAAAGGCATGACCGGCACGCAGCTGTAAGCAATTTCACGTAAATAAAAGCAAAATAGCTTTATACTGGCTTTTACTGGTGCAATTTTGAAAATGTAATCATGCTGGGTGATTAAGCTCACAGATCTAGGAAAAGTCATGAAATTAGGGTCCTGGAATTTGATCGAGTGTAAAGTATTTTTCCCCCATTGCGGTCAAATGACCGGTACTCTGCGCTTTTAGTGTTAATCTGCAGGTTATTTCTGTGGATATAATCTAATGCAGTTCAAAAGGGACACAAGCTGAGGGTGGATGTACAGGAGTTAGCGAGCTAAACGCTCATAACCAGTTTATATTTTTCTCACTTTGGCTGTGACTTTGCACGGTAGCGCAAGTGCTTAGTGAACAAGCTGGATAAAACCCTAAAGTGTTTATCGGTTAAGGAGTGCGGGGTGGTGTGTGTGTGTGTTGTAGGGGGCTTCAGTACTTGGTAAATTATGGTCTGGCTTCTGAGATTAACTAATGCTCATATACGAGTGTTATATCGCTTAAATTGTCAGGAAGGGCTTCCGGCGTAAAACCTGTGCCTATTGTTGTGCGGACCGGATATTCTGCTGTGGCCGAAAGACCAACAACAACAACATACAGTATCGCTTAACTTGTATGAAAAGCGCATTAAGTAAATTCTCGGTTAATTTAATGCAGACAATAATTCAGACACAAAGTGGCTAACGCTAACAAAGTACAATGGTTAACATTAGCACAGGGAGTTTATTTACATTTCAGATTTTCCAAAACAGTATTTAACACATTCTGTAGTAAAAAGGCTTAAACTGTTCCATCTTTAATAGTTTTTAAAATGGATATTTTAATATTTAAGAACCGGATAGAGACTGATAAGCAGCTGGTGTTATATGGGTATTTACAGTAAATGACCTTTAAGAAAAAATACAACATATATTCATCTGTTTCATACAAATTACTGTTTTAACTTTGACTATTTTTGGAAGAACAAATTTTATTTTAAGGTCATGTTTGTGTGTTTTAATTGTTGGGGGATTGTTTGTGTATTTAAAAAAAAAACATTTACTTGAACCAACTACTTCAATGGGCAAAAAATAGGAGACGACTTTGTTTTAAATAGTCAAAGAGTTGGGCTAATAATAATAATTATTATTATTCATATTATTACTGGTCATAGAAACAAATGAAAACAACAGTTAAACACTTGATCATATGTATCTGTGCTAGTTTGTGTTTGTGATTATGTGACACATAATCATGTTTTCTCAGTATAGGAAATTTTTGGGTTTTAAGAAATCCATCAAAAGAGCAAAGACAAACTTAGAAGGAGTGGAAGGTGAGAATACTGACTGACACGGCGCTTATTGCTCTGTGTGTTTTTTAGGGGGGAGGGGTCCTTTAGACTTCTCTGTGCGCAAATGTGTTTGTGTTAAAGCCAACGAAAAAATGTAGGAGCGCGCGCACACACACACACACCTCTCAATCCACAAAAATCTTTAACTGTTGTCTTGTAAATCGTTGATTAAACCTATGAACACAGCTGTTCAGCATCAGTCCGAAACACAAGCCTTAATTAAAAGACATCAATACGTTAAAAATTTACACAATGATAACACTGTTTATTTGTGGAATAAGGTAATAAGCTATATTTAGAATAAAACAAACCAGAAAGTAAATGTTCCATACATTAAAGTACTGTGTATAACCAAGTGCCCTACTAAACATAGCTACAGTGTGTGTGCGCTTCGGGGCGATTGGAAGGTAAATGAGGATACCTCATTTACAAGACAAAAGACGGTCAGAGGTGTGAATGCGCATCTCTGACTCCCCCCATTACTAACTGTTAGATGGTGCTAAGATGGGTTCTTTCGTCCTGCCGGCGCTCAAATGTGTTTGTGTTAAAGCAGGCTCAGACAAACCTGACGAATGCAGGAGCACAAACACATCTGTGGCACTTGAACCGTTGTCTTGTAAATAGCTGATTAAACCTATGAACATAGCTGTTTAAAATCAATACTGAACAGACACATGGTCTTATAATAATTTACACCACGATAACATTAGTGCAGAAGGATCTAAAGAGACTTGTCTCTATTACATCATGACTTTGAGATGTTCACAGTATATTCGAACCATAGACAGTGTTTATTTTGCTGAACATTACAAAACAGGTATGTCCAATAAAACAGTGCATCTTAAATAAGCCATATTGGTTTCGAGTCAGAAGTAAAATTAACGAAAGACTGAGAAGCCCCGTGAACTTGATTCGGAACAGCCACGGGCTGACTTTAACAATAATAGTTGATTGTTCTTATATTTAGTTTTTTTTTGTAAATATTTTTAAATGTTCAAATAAACATTTCAGAATATATAATTTGTTATGTTATGTGTTTACAGCGTTGGCTGATTTTGTGATTGAGACCTATGGGTTACATTGAAATATTTTTAATTTGTCGTAGTAAGCCAGGCTTTATTAACCTTGGACAAAGCACAATATATACCTTCTATCGTGCACACGCTCTCTTACTATCTCTCGCACACACACATAAACACACACACACACACACATACAAATAACACATAAAACCGCGAAAAAATAAAATAAAACTAGGGCAAAAAATATAAGTAGTAAAAATACAGTAGTATTCTATGGAGCGATATCCCGGACAATATTCAAAAGGAAATGCAAATTACATTTGCAAGTGTGTTTCCCATATGTGGACGCACAAAGTATGCAATAATTCAAATGTAATTGCAAACTTCGCATTACCGTTTGCTGTTTCGCCTTCATGAACGCACACTGACTGCCAAATTTCAAATAAAAAAGAAAAGTCCATTTGCATTTGTATTTCCCATGTCTTACAAGTCATGAGCCTGCCATATTTAAATAGCAAAATCAATGATAACGTCTGCGTTTTCACTTTCTCTGCATTTTGTTTTGTTTTGTTCTTTTTTTTCATTTATATTTTGATTTAAGTTAAATCAAATATCGCTCCATAGGATTGGGCTCTCATATTGGCAACGTTTTCTGTATATGTTCTGTGTGTCTATGTTTGTGGAGCTGATTCTGACATGTCATGTGTGGTAAAGTGAGTATTGTGGTTCTTGTCCCCCTGTTTTCTTGTATGTTTAGCTAGAGCAGGTAAGTAGATAGGTGTGTGTTTGGCTAGGAGTGTGTTTAGTTAAAATCTGTGTTGAGCTAACTGTCATGCTGCTAGCCATACCCCCTTTGTGTCTCTAGCCTTTCTGTGTTTCCTGCCTCCCAAGTGTCCCCTAGCCTAGCCTTTGAGTGTCCCCTAGCCTAGCCACTGGGTATCCCTCGTCTCTGTGTTTCTGTGCTCCAATTTCCTAGTGTTGTGTTGGGCTATTAGGTAAGTGTAGCTTAGTGCATGTCGGGCTAAAGACATGCTTAGCTAGATAAATGTGTAGCTGACTGCCATGGTTAAGTGCTCTTAACCATGTTTAGCTAAAAGCCATGTCTAGCTGATTGCTATGTCTTTAGCCCTAGTCTCTTGTCTCTCCTTGTCCCTACTTGTCTCTCCTTGTCTCTCCCATCTCGTTGGGTGTCTAGTCTCGTCATGTTGCGTCCTGTTTCAGCTCCACGCGTAGTTTGTGTGTCCTGTCACGTGTTTCGTCCTTCCGCCTGTGTTTCGCCACACGGCGTTTGCTAGGCATCCTTCAGCCTGTGTTTCGCTACAGAGCTTAAACGTGGTGTAACAGGTATTAGAGCCTGTAGGTGTCTCTTAGTCTGTGTCCTGCCAGAGAGCCCATGCTTAACCCCATGTTATTAGGTATTGTTTGAGTTTGTTTGTTCCTTTGTTTTTGTGTCTTTATTATTTCGGTGACAACCATTATTAAAGGACTTGGGTACACAACCCCCCTGCCTTTATGCCTGCTCTCTCCGCCCACGGCGAGCAACATCCGCCATTACACCCCGTTTGTGACAATAGAAAGAACAGAAAACAAAAATAAAACACATTATCATGTGTATCTGTGCTACTTCTTTGCCTATGTGATTCATTTTTGTATTTTTATTTATTATAGTTGATTAGCGGCACAGATCCGTGGTATATATATATATATATATATATATATATATATATATATAACTCCATGATCATTCCTGATTTTTATTTCTTTCTACATTCTAAAGGAATGCTAAAGGTTTTGCAAATGCACTTGACAATACAAAAACTATTACAGAAAGGCTGACCTCTGTGTCTTAAAATAACAACTAACTGTTGTTTTTGTTGTTGTCACAGTTTTGAAATCCCCAGTGTTGTTGTAGAATGTAGAAAATAAATCACTAAACAAAAACAAAAACTTGCAAAGAAATTTTTGACCCCAAACTTTTGAACGGTAGTGTGTGTGTGTGTGTATATATATATATATATATATATATATATATATATATATATATATATATATACACACACACACACACACACCCACACACACACACACACAAACCACGGAACTGTGGTATGTAAACAGAATAACAAGTAATGGTTAAGATACTCTGAGCTTTAATGGCTACAAGATTAAAGTTAGAAAAACTGTATATATTCTGACCCAAACTGAGGCACCGAAGTTTTAACAGAAAATGTTTGTTGGTCGGCTGCGAGGTTACACTTTTCAGTGTCTCATGCTTCAAAACCTCCCACTGCAGAAAAACCATGTCATTGTAAATGCAGCTTCTTGTTCAGTTGTTCAGTGTCTAAAGAGGAAGACACTGGGGAATTCCAACAGTGTGATCATTTTATAGCTACTCAGAACAAATAAAAGCAAAGGAACGTCAATAATTGAAGTTATTTCAGTAACTGTTTTGACTTCAGCCAGTAAACCAGGTCATAATCCAGGACCAGGGAAATGGGTAAGAACTTTTATTTCAACTTGATTTGTTCTTTCACCATAAAAACTACTGAAAAGTAACAAATTAAATGATATTTTTTTCCCTGAGTCAGTCGTGATCACTTCCTCATTACAATATATACTTACTGACACCATAAAATAAAACTACACTCAGTTTTATGCAAACAACAACAACATTAATCTTAAATACTGTTCCATTTGAAACAAACATTTTTTTTTTCAAATCTAAAGGTGCTGACATTAGCAGCTTTGACAATAGTTCTGTCTGTGATTACATTGGAAGGTTTATATTAATGCGCTTCTTAAAAACATTAATCACATATTAAGAGTAATCTCATTGTGAAAGGACATAACCATCTAATATAAAACTGGTTCTGTATTAAAATGTTTGATTTAATGTTACAAGGCTACATTTAAGGTTTAAGGCTACATTTACAATACAAGCTTAAAGTGACTCAATTTCTATTTTTATTTAACCCCAGATCAGATTTTTTTAGGGTTGTTTGAATGCACCAACTAAATATTTTTCAGACATTAATATGTGGTCTTAGATTGTGAATACAAATCTATTACACGGTCATGCCACCAGAATGAGACCTGAATGAGTCAGTCGGATTTCTTTCTTCTCCTGGACGTCAACAAGTAGAGCCGATTAACTGCTAGCCGTCCTCCAGAGTAAAATCCCAAACATTGTTTGAAATTGGTGAGCAGTCACACTTACTCATAATGTGTTTTAACCAAGATCATAAGGCCAAAGACATATCCATGTGCACACGTGTTACACATTAGAGTCAGAAAACAATCACTCGTTATTAATTATGAACCGTCATGAGACACAAATGCAATCTGACCGAAAAGTCTGAATTGAGCAATGCGGCTTGTAATGTGAACATAGCCAGAGATATTTATTTTAGAAATGTTTTCTGTTCGATGTTCATTCACTATTCATATTTAGTTGCAATACTTGCTTTGCTTTTCAGAAATCAGCACAACAACAGAATCTTCATATCTAAATACGTGGAATTATTTTGATTATTATATACTGAACAATGAAATATTTGAACGTGAAGCCAGACATCCTGAATTTCCCATAATTCTTAGCATTGTGACCCTGCTCAGTCTTATTGGTAATGTTCTGGTTGTTGTGATCAGTGTATGCTGTATGAGGCTTAGATCACTGACCAGCATCTTCATGCTCAACTTTGCTCTGTCAGACCTGCTGTTCACTGTCGGACTGGTGCTCAGGGTATATCACCTTATCTCGGGTTTGAATCCCAGTGATGCAGTGTGCAAAGTGATCCAGTATACTTTCTCAGCTGGATTTTACAGCAGCATTATGTTCCTGGTACTGATGAGTGTTCAGCGATACACAACCACAGTGCACCCTCACTCAGGCTGGAAGATAAGACGTCGGGTCGCATGCATTTTTATCTTTGCATGGGTGGTGAGCCTCTTGGCAGTGCTGCCAGTCATGATACACGCTGTAGCATTTCCTGAATCAGACTTCTGTATGTACAGCAGCAGTATTGTACATATTTCTCTTACGTATAAAGAAAACATAATTTGTGTGTGTGCCTTTTTGTTTCTGAGTGTTTACTACATCAAGATCCTGCGCGTCATTGTCAAATTACCAACAAACCCGAGACACAGAACTACTGGACTCGCCTTCATTCTCGTAGTTATGTTCTTTATTTGTTGGGCTCCTTATAACATTGTAAATTTCCTGGAAACCTTGACGTATTACCAAATAAATTTTGCTATGGAGTTCAGTGAACATCTCAATTACGCGAACTACATCTGCCATCTTCTGGTCTTTATCCGATGCTGTCTCAATCCAGTGATCTATGCTTTGTTTGGCCTCAAATATCGTAAGTCTGTGCGAGAGATTTATTTAAGGCGAGCTCCTGTACACTCTGCACGAATGGAGACTGGAGAACTTCCTCTCCAGGATCGGGACAGTTTAAACAATCAAGTCCCAGAGCAGGATATAAATCAAGATTTCCATGAACTACAATCTCTTTCTTAAGTTTGCTTAAGAGATACCAACACTTTTATGGTGTACAAAGCAACAACAGGAAAACATTAAAGTTGATATTGTGTGTACTACTTGATAATTAGCAGCTAAAATAATGGATTAGTTTTTTTTCAGGACCTAAAAGACCACAATCTGGGCCTCTTGGGCATTTTCTACTGGTTCACAACAACAATGATTGTAAATTCATCAATGTTACTAAAAGATACACACGCATAATTATGTTGTAACATTAATACAATATAACTTCAGCACATTAACATGGTAACACCTTAATAGGAGCAACTAATAATTTATTCATTAAATTTCTATACTGCTTATCCTGTATGGGGTCGTGCGAAGTAATGCTGTTTTTTTTTTTCAATTTCTTGCAAGATATATTCTTTCTGTTTCTTTTTTTAATAAGTGATAAAAATTGGTATCACTGTAGTTTTTTGCAGTGATGTATTATTAAAGGAAAATGTATAAGAAAAATGTAAATAGAGAATATTCAAACTGAATTATTATTCTTTTGATTGTGTAAAGCTGCTTTGGGACAATGCCAATTGTTAAAAGCGCTATACAAATAAAAATTGAAATTGAATTATGAATGATCTTAATCATGAGTTACGGAGGAATGATTAAAAAATATGAAGATAAAAGAGCATTGGTTATGGATGTCACAATTGAAGCGTTGCCAGTCTTGGTGCCCTTTAAAATATCTGCTTTTGTGTGTGCCTTTTTGTTCCTGGGTGTTTGCCACATAAGGATTGTGCGAACCGTAGTCAAATTAACAACAAACCAGACACACAAAACTACTGGGATGGCCTTGCTTCAGGTACTTATGTATTTGAATCTTGTCTGATCCGAGTATCTGGTATCAAGCCATCAGTAGCAAATTCTATCCTGTACAGTGCTTTGGGGAAATATTTTCCCATTACTGATTTTAACATTAAAATGATTACCGTCATCAATCACATTTTAATATTACACAAAAAAACACATGAATAGAAGCTATTTATTTTTGTCTGACAAAGTAAAGCATGTTAGAAATATCTCGCATCATGCCGGGATCTAAAGAAGCTCAATAAAAGATGAGAAACAAGGTACAGTAATTAACGGATATCGGCACATATCAGTCTGGAAAGGGTTACAGAGCCATTTTTAAGCCTTTGTGACTTCAGCAAACCACTATTTTTCCACAAATAGGAAGAAAATTGGCCAGCCCTCCATAATTACTCCCAGAACAACATCAGCATCAACACAGCTTCTTAACTGGATTGAGATCTGGAGTATCTGGAATATTTTTAGACCGAGCATAAACATGTTTCAGCAATTTTAAGTATTAAGGCTGTTCTATTCAGTCTACACAGGGCAGCCTTTGCTCCCCCATGCATCAATGAATCTTGGTCATCCATGACTCTGTCGCCAGTTCACTGTTTTCTCTTCTTTGGACCAATTTCGGTATGTCCTGTCCACTGTCTACAAGAGCTGCAGTTTTGGAGTGGCTCTGATCCAATCATCTAGCCTCATCATCCAGATCAGAGCCACTCCAAATATTGGGCTAAATTGCTGCCTAATATAGTCCACCCACTTCCAGATGCCACTGTAACAAAATAATCAATGTTATTCACTGTGGAAAAAAATATTATCATTAAAAGAATTCTGCAAATTTATTATGTGATCGTTTTGTGACTGGTACCTTCTAAATTGCAACTAAATCTCCTAAAGACAAAAAAAGAAAGTACAGAAGTGTCCAGACATTTACTTAATTTCAGGTTGAAGCCTGCGTACAGTATGTCTGTCTGTCTTTCTGTACAGCAGACCTCTCTGCCTAATTTATTAATACAATAAAAATTTAAAAGTTGTAAGGTTGAGTATTATATGCCTTGTTTACACTAAGTTGTACTTAGTTGTAGAGTTTACAAATACACTCCCTGTTTGGAAATCAGAGAGTGAATCACAAATGAGAAATCAAGAAAGTAGATTGGATAAAGATTAAGTTTTGTCTTTAAATGACTCCAGCGTGTTAAAAATCACATATACAACTTCAACACTGTTATTTTAGAGGGGAAAATATTAACTAATTCCAGTAAAAATATTCAGTTTAGCTTTGCTGATTGATATCTATCGGTGCAGATGTTTTTGTTTTTTTTTACATTGAGCAAGTAGCTTATTAGTAGCATATTTTAAAGTAGATTATTACTCCGCCACATAACTGTTTATAACATTTAAAATTTTGTCCAGCCAGTTTTGCGTGATAAATTTATGTTGTAATAGATTTTTTTATAGTGATTATTTATGGAGCAATCCGTGCTAGGGGCCATTTTAGCACATGACACTGGGCTCTCAGTTTGGGTATTTTACATGCCTTCTCTTTGGATTGCTGCGGACACGCGCCTTAAAAACGAAACTTATCATAACATGCGTTGTATTTTTTTCTGGTATAAGCTAACTATGATTTATTTATGCTATTTTACCAAGGGAATATATATATACATTTTTTTTTATTTTTTATTTAATAAATAAAATAAATGGACCACTACCAGTGCTGATACTTTTAATATACAGTTTGGGTTTATTCAGATTTATGTGACCTAGTGATTTGACATCACGCGGATAAAATGCTAATTATCTTGCATTATTATTATTATTTTTATTATTATTATTATTATTATTGTTGTTATTTAAAATAATAATAATAATAATAATAATAATTATTATTATTATTATTATTATTATTAATGTCTTGAGACTGTATCTGACGGGTCTCTATTCTGGCATTATGGTTTTGCTGAAAAGACGTCTGAGAAGAAATATCAGACAAAATCTCGCCAGTGTTACTGCTGACTTGTTTCCCGACCACAGGGAAAGTCTGTACATTGTGCTTTGTTACTGTCAGATGCTGTTTCCCTTATATTTTCCAGTTCTCATACATATCATACAAGGTTTATCATTCCAAATATGTCCTTTATAGAAGCAGAAACATACCCTGATGGCTAGAGTTTGTGCTATCAGATTAGGTTCCTCCTCTATTTTTTTACATACAGATGAGTTTACAATTGTCAAAATGGTACTACTGACATGTTTATAGCCTAGAAGTGACTCAGGTTCATTCTAAATATGTCCATGATAGCAAGGGAAACACATCCTGGTGGCAAGAGTTCGTGCTATGAGATAAGGTTCCCCTTTTAATTTCACATACAGATGTGTCCACAGCTGTCAAAATGGTACTACTCACATGTGGTAGTTGTAGCTGTAACATGCCATCAGTACCATTTAGACAGCTGTGGAAACATTATCCAATAACATGAACTCTAGCCATCAGGATGTGTTTCCCATACTATCATGGACACATTTGGAATGCTGAACCTCAGCTGAGACACTTGTAGGCTGTAAACAAGTGAGTAGTACCATTTTGACAGCTGTGGACACATCTGTATGTGAAAAGTAGAGGGGTAACCTAACTGATAGCACGAACTGTAACCATCAGGAACAGTTTCCCTTGCTATAAAGGACATATTTAGAATGCTCAAACTTCACTAAATCATCAGATTTACTTTTGCTGTGTAAACAGGTGAGCATTAACAGAACTTTTACTATTTACTTAGAACATGGACATATGAACATACTGTACTTAGTACAGTACGATAAAAATAAATCGGAGATCTGCAGTAACAGTCTAATACATAAGGGAAGTTATTTATATAGAAAACAGAGTCAAATCAGTATCTGACATTGACAATGAACACATTTAGAAGGATAAAACTCTGCTAATTCACCTGTGGTGTGGGAACAAATGAGTAGCAACAGTCTGATATGTATGAGAACACGAAAATATAAGGGAAACAGTATCTGACAGTGACAAAGCACAATGTACAGACTTTTCCTGTGGTCGGGAAACAAGTCAGCAGTAACACTTGCGAGATTTTGTCTGATATTTCTTCTCAGACGTCTTTTCAGCAAAACCATAATGCCAGAATAGAGACCCGTCAGATACAGTCTCAAGACATTAATATTAATATTAATAATAATAATAATAATAATAATAATTACTATTATTATTATTATTATTTTTTTTTTTTTTTAATTACAATAATAATTATAATAATAATGCAGGATAATTAGCATTTTGAGATGTCAACTCACTAGGTCACATCAATCTGAATAAACCCAAACTGTATATTAAAAGTATCAGCACTGGTAGTGGTCCATTTATTTTATTTATTAAAAAAAAAAAAAAAAGAGTCAAATCTGTATATATATATATATATATTGTGGCGTGGGCGGGGTTTCGCTTGGGAACCATCATGCTTTGCGGGATGGGACTGTTATGTGTTCACCCTGTTGGGAAAAGGTGTTTGGGTTAGTGGCTTTGGTCAGGGTATGTGTGTATGTTTTAGATGTGTTAGTAATGGTGGGAAGTGTTTGTGTGTGCTATTTCGTGCCATTGCTAAAAAAAATACTCCCAGCCATTTGCATTGGGCAGCAAATAAGCTCACTCGTCTCTCCAGCATTCTTACCGGCGTAAAAACGCTGCAATATATATATATATATATATATATATTCCCTTGGTAAAATAGCATAAATAAATCATAGGTAGCGTATACCAGAAAAAAAAATACAACGCATGTTATGATAAGTTTCGTTTTTGAGGCACGTGAAATTCGCCGTTTTTTCCGTTTCAGGGATTAAAAAGCGCCTTTTTGGCCTTTATCGCGCTCCGTAGAACTTCACTGATTCGTGCATTACTCTCCGCGGGCGAGCCTTCTCCTAAATGCGCGTTCCCTGTGCCGTTTTCACGGGGGTGGGGCTAAAAAAAAAAAGGATCCTGATGGGGGAACCAACTTTGACACAGCACTTGCGCATTAGAGAAACACAAAAGAAACGCATTTTGGAAAAAAAAAAATATCAGCAATCACAAACATTCGCATTCGGACGGGATTAAATTTCTCAGATGACCGTCGAGTTTACTAAAAAAACAGTAGGTAATTTGCTCTGGAATTTTTACGGAGGTCGTGTAAGAGAAAGACAAACATGGCGGATTCAGGCGGGATTAAAATCACAAAGTACGTCTGTGAAACAGAAATTTCTCTTATGACCCCGTTAAACTAGTCCCGTCCCGTTTTGCTATAGAAAAGACAGACAGACATGTCTTTGGGCTTCAACCTGAAATAATATCACTGATTAAATTAAAGCTGATCAGATTATTTTTAGCTTTAGCCATTTAACTATTTCTACAAACTTTTAAGTATATATACTAAAAAAAACTTTCAGTTTTAACCTGACTGCCATGCCCTAAATGCATGTTGTTATACGGGTAAGAGCATTTGTAAGGGACCACCACCCGAGGTCGCTGTTTTTTAGTTGTAGTTTTCAAATTTTATTTGTCACATACACAGTCATACACAGTACGATATGCAGTGAAATGCTTATACAACTGCTAGTGACCTTAAAGGAAAAGAATAGTACAAGCTTATACATAAGAAATAATAGGAATGAAAGAAATACTTTAAAAAATAAAATTAACTAGTAAAATATGCTGTACAAAGTAAAATATACTGTAATAAGAGACGTACGTTAGAAAATAAGATTAACTAGTGCAAATGTACTGTACAAAGTAATAGTAAAATAAACTTTACAAATAAGAACAAGATATCTATAAAAAAGCGAATTATAAATATATCAAGTATAAAAGTATAGAAAGAAAATAGAAATTTGTCAACAGATTTTGAATGTTTAAATAGCTGTGGTGTGCAAGTATGCATAAAAAGTGACTTTGTAAAGTGACTTATTTAAAGTGATTTGTGCATTATTTAAAGTGATTTGTGCCGTGGAGTTTCAACTAATGGTATTAGTTTTTGTTGGCTGACTCAGTTTCCCAGAAGGCACCTCGGTCAGGTGATGCGAGTGCACACCTGAGCCGAGGTAGCCATTAATCTAACTATAAATAGCTGTTTAGTCTGGGAAACTGGGTGGAGCATTATTGGTTTCACCTAATGTCATTTGTGTGGGCATTTTGGTTTGTTTTGTTCTTTGTTTAGTTTATATTTTGATTTAAGATTTGTTGACTTGGGCTCTCAGTTTGGCATTGTTTTCTGTATATGTTCTCTGTGTGAGTGTGTGTGTAGCTGATTCAGTCATGTCATATGTGTATGTGAGTATTGTGGTTCTATCCTCCTGTTTCTTGTGTGTTTAGCTAGAGCCAGGTAAGTAGCTAGGTGTGTGTTTGGCTAGAAGTGTGTGTAGCTAAAATCTAGGTTGAGCTAACCAGCATGCTTCTAGCCATAGCCCCTTTGTGTCTCTAGCTATTCTGTGTTTCCTGCCTCCTTAGTGTCCCCTAGCCTAGCCACTGGGTATCCCGTGTCCCTTTGTTTCTGTGCCCCAATTCCCTAGTGTGTCTGGAGCTATTAGGTAAGTGTAGCTTAGTGCATGTTTGGGCTAAAGACATGCTTAGCTAGGTGAATGTGTAACTGCCATGGTTAAGTACTGCTTAACCATGTTTAGCTAAAAGCCATGCCTAGCTGATTGCCATGTCTTTTAGCCCTAGTCCCGTCTCTCTCTCTCCAGTCTCGTCGGGTGTGTTGTCTTCTTGTGTCCAGTCTCGGCTCCACGCGTAGTAGGTGTGTTCTTTCCCGTGTTTCGTCCTCCTGCCGTTGCTTCGCCACAGGACGTGTGGTATTCGTCCTTTTGCCTGTGTCCTGCCAGAGAGCCCGGGTTAACCCAAAGTTATTAAGTATTGTTTGAGTTTGGTTGTTCCTTTTGTTTGTCGAGTCTTTATTTATACCTTTGTGTTTACTGTCATTAAAAGACTCTTTTTGGTTACACAACCCCTCTGCCTCTATGCCTGCTCTTTTCGCCCATGGCGATCAACACCAGCCATTACACCTCGTTCGTGACAGCATTGTGCAAAGAGGAACACAAAGGGAAATTCCAAAATTGTGACCATCTTTCAGATCATCTTACTCTGTGCGTATAAAAGGAAATCAACTTTAGTGATTAAATCTATAGGTTCATTTAACTTTCAGTAAATCGGGTCGTGATTTAGGGAAGAAAAATGGGTAAGTTTTTAGTTGAACTTAAATTTCCTTAACTATTTACAGCACTGTTGATAAACAGACTTCAGTGATTTGTCTCTGATTCAGTAGTGAGCATGTTATCACTTCCTCATTACAGTAAATCTTTGTTGATTATATTTCTTGCCTATAAACCTTTAAGCACCAAATTTTATATGCTTGCATTTTCAGTAAGATGTTTTTATTTACTGCCCAGGGATTGTTTGTCTTAATTGCCCCAAGAAAGAGCAAAAAAAGGATTGCTTGTAAGAGACTGACAGTTTGTAGCTGCTAATATAATGTAAGTTGTAAAAAAAGAATGTATTTTGTGAATGTTAACATAGAATGCAAAAAAGTTTCTGCCTTTAAAAAGGTTTCAGGAAACAGGACACTTTCTGCTCTTTCTGATTTCTTATTTGTTGTTTGTTTTGTCTTATCATGATCTATAAGCAGAGGTGGAAAGTAACTTTTGTACTGCACTTCACATATATGCACAATACTTTACTTGAGTAAAGTATATTTAGAGTATTTTTTATATTTATTTTTATGTACAGTATATCTATTTTAATCTCTATTCTTATCCTAGTTAAATTTAATTTTCTATCATATTTCTTTTATTCATATTTATTTCTTATGTTTTAATTCTTTTTTTTTTTTTGAGGTCACTGGCAGTCGTATAAGCATTTCACTGCATATCGTACTGCGTATGACTGTTTATGTGACAAATAAAATTTGAATTTTGAGTAGTTCTAGAGGATTAGAGGATACTTTTTACTTTTACTCCACTATATCCTACAGGATATATTGTAACTGCGATATTCTTAGGATAAAAATATCTATTTTTGCAGGATTTGAGAACATTGCCTAAATCAGTCTATAAGTAGATTATTTTATGAATGTAGTGATGGGTAGAGCATCTTTCTGTGAAATTTGAGGTTAATATTAAAATGCATATCTCTGGTTTTAAGGTTAAATCAGATTATAAAATTATAGTTTTGCATCAAAGGAAACATTTTATTTCAGAAAACCACACTACAGTATTTACATTGGAAAATGTCAGTCACACTACTGAGCATACATCTGTTATCTACACTGCTTATCCTCAAAAAACTTTGTTTTCTCTTTTTTTGTTTTTCAGAGACCAGCACACCAATGGAGACTCCAAGTATATTTTTCCATTTTCCATACGTGTCTAACAATTCATTTAAATATATTAAACAAAATGAGGAAGGATCGACGCCTGAAGATGGACACACTGAACTTTCCATAATTCTCAGCATTATGATCCTCCTTGGTCTCATTGGCAACATCTTCGTTGTTATCAAAGTATCCTCTATGAGGCTCCGATCACTGACCATCATCTTCATTCTCAACTTAACGCTTTCAGACATGTTGTTTACCGCTGGACTGATGTTCAGGGTCTACGAACATATCTGGGGTTTGATTCCCAGAGACGCAGGGTGCAAAGGGTTTAACTATATTTTCACAGCTGGATTTTACTGCAGCATCATGTTCCTGGTGCTAATGATCGTTCAGCGCTACATGGCCCTGGTGCACCCTGATTTAGGCTGGAATAAAGGACTATGTACCAGAAGAGCACTTTTTGGTGCACTAATAGGGAGCACTTTGGCAGCGTTGCCAGTTGTGGTGAACACTGCAGCACTTTCTTACTCAGAAGTCTGTATGAGGAGCAGCCAATCTGCATTTGTTGCTATTATGTATGAATACAACATTTTTTTTCTTTGTGGCTTTTTGGTAATGGATTTTTGCTACATCAGGATTTTTCAAATTCTCTTCAATTCCCTAACAAACCAGAAACACCGAATTGTTGGACTTGCATTCTTTCTACTATCTACATTCCTTATTTTTTGGGCACCTCACATCCTAATGACTTTTCTGTACATATTGGCTTATCATCTGATCTGGATTTCTGCACATAATCTTTTCTACTATGTCAAATACATCTGCTTTATTCTGGCTATCACCCGGTGCTTTCTCATCCCAGTGGGCTACGGCTTATTTGGTGTCAAATTTCGTGAGGAAATGAATGAGATCTTTCAAATTACAGAAGCTGAACAAAACCCAAAAGAGGAATTTCCATCAGACAATCCATAATAGTTTAAGTACATCACAACTGTTGTGATCTGTAATTTGACTCTCAAGGCTAGATATTAGTAACAATTACTAAGCAGATGAAAATCTATCATCAATCAATCTACTAGGAAGGAAGTCCATAAGTCAGCCAGACAGTTACCCAAACAAACAATGTGACACAACTACTCAGGACAAACATCAGGGGAAAAAGTGGCAGGTAAGACTGGCCGTGTCAATCACCTGACGTTCATGGGTAAAAGTAGGTCAGTACAGGCCCCTCTACTGTAAAGAGGGGAGACATGCTACCTGTCAAATACCACATTCAATACCAGTTACTGTAGCAATTCCAGAAAGACAAGATGCATGATAATGTTATGTCATATTAAACAACAATGTGTCTTCTTAGTAATTGCTTCTAAATATTGTAAATTGCCTCTGAAACATCTGTGTTGTGTTGTGTTTTATTCTTTCATTAGTGCTAGTTAACGTGAGCGAGACCTTTCACGAACACGGTACGAGTTTATGACATACCTCACTACTTTGGTCGTAGCAAGTACTAGCTTCTAACACAAGGCTTAATGCCAAATCCCTTACAAACCCCTGATCAAGGGCACTACATGGTGCATGGAACAAAATATTCTACACTCTACAGTACATAGTGCACCAGCTTTCCATTTTTATAATATTTGATATTCGCCAAGGAACAATTAGCTAGCTAAGGCTATTCTAATTTGGAGACAGGATGGTACACCACCTCCATGGTTTATTCTCCTCACTGACATAGCACCTAAATAGCACTGGCAAGAATTTTAAACTACTTTCACCCCTGCTTATCTGGAAAACCACCCCAGAACCACACTTTCACAAGTTGGGTCCTGGAATATGACTGTTCCACCAGGGAAGAAAAAACTTTAAAAAAAAAACTAGTTCTTCCCTTCAGCACACTGCTACTGGTCTGACAAAAGCTTCAGCTGTATATGGAATTTCACAGAAGACACTATAAATCACATATTTTGATTTTTTTTTTTTTAATAAAATGCAACTACAGCTACATCCTGATTATGTTTTTTTAATGTTCTTTCTTGTAATTTTGTTATTGGTAACCAATTTAACTTTAATACAAATAAGGTATGGTACAGTTTGTGTAAGAATGTAATAATCACTTTTTTTCGGCACTTGCCTAACTGTTCCAACAGCTAAAAACATTCTGTTAAATTAATTCTAGATGATCATTGTTTTGTGTAATACAATAAATAAGAACTTTACATAATGTTGCAGAAGATTAACAAAGGCGCAAAGTGCACTATAAAAAAATTGAGGGCTGTTGTTATAAAGTATATCATAGCATATTACTCTATAGGATCCATTACTGTCTCAGCAGCTCTTTCTGCCCCGGTTCTTGCACACCCAATATGAGTGGGTATTTATATTTTGGTCACATGACTATCACACATGGGTGGGGTCCAGAATCATTCAGGAATAATTTATTAAAACCCCTAAAACTTAAGCGTCACAGGTACATGATACACAGGCACAAGTACATGATTCAAATTTGGAAAAGAATCCAAACAATATCAATGTCACAGCAAAGTTACTGTAAGTAGATGAGCTTTCTTAATGTTTGAAGTATATTTTAAGGGTATTTCAAGCATGTTTACTTGTATAATTACAATGGGAAAAATATGTGTTGTGCTTTCAGTTTAAAACCTCAAAACTGCACACAGAGTGTTTCTGGAAAAGCAGCGCAGCATGGGAACTGAAACATTAAGGGGAACCCCAGCTTTGTGGTCTGGCAAAAAGAAAGTGTAAATTAACAAGTGTGGTTCATACTACAGGTTCTCAGTACAAAACAGAAAGTAACTTCAGTAAATAAAAATATAGTTTTCTTTTATTTAAGTCAGTAAACCAGGTCATAACTCAGGAAAGGATAACAAGGAAGAATTCTTTTAACTAGTCCTTTTTGTTTACATGAACAGTACAAATGAGTAACGTGTTTAACTACATTTAACTAATTTGTTTCTAATTCAATAAACGATTTCAGTTTCAATATTGCTCTTAAAACCATAGTACAGCTTCTGGTGTGCGTGTTTTATTTGGCAGTACATAGGGCCAACATATGGCTCAGTAAAGTGAGTACAGGGCCTATATTTATCAAGCATCCAGGGGTAGGAAATCGCTCCTAAGTTTTCAAAAATTATTAGAGTGATGCAATTTTGGTCCTACTTTAAGGAGTAGGAGTAAGAGCAATATATCAACATTCTTAAAATTGGAAATAACTCCTACAGTATCCCCACCAAAAAATATAAGAACATTAAGGATTAGTTTTTACAAAATTGTGATAATTTTTTTTATTTTTGTGCGGTATGCAACTGGTTCATTAAGAAACATTTCATACCCTGTGTCCATAGAAACTAAGGTGCTTGATATGTTTTTTAGTAACAGCAGAAGTAATAAATCAAACTTTGCTCTTACAGCACCGCCAGTCATGCACAGATCACAGATCCACTTCATTACCAGTGTAAAATCATGCATAGTGTTGGTTTCCGTGAAGGAGGCTTACGTGAACCAGGCTTACGGGAAGCTTCTTTACCACTCAAGTACTGTAGTTATGGATGCAACATGATCATCTATTTAGAGTGTTTTTATGTATTCTGCAGGTATTTAGTGTATGTAGTCTAATCTTTTAATGTTTTTTGATATTGTCTGAAATCAGCTGAAAATTCATTACAGCACTTCATTAACACTGCATACCCCCATTTTTCACACTCCTCAGGGGTATGTGTAGCAAACTCACAGGTGGCATTGATGCCTTCACAAATTGCCATCCATTCACTAATTTTATCTTTAGATCTACTGTAAGAATTCAGCAGAATTTTACTCTAATTATTTCTTCACATTTTTACTACCTCATCTACAAGCAAAACAGTCTCATCCTATCTCTAGTTTCACTCGCCTTTTGAAGTAATTTTAATCAATTAATAAGTAATTTTAATCAATTAAGTAATTTGACAGTCTTGCACAGCTCTATAATTGGGACTTAAAGCAATTGTCACTGGAAGAGTCTTGCAGCCGAGTCAGAATTTATTTTTGTCTATGTGCATAAAACTTTCCCACAACTAGTGCTAAGAAGTTACTAAGGAGTTCCAGTTACCCAGACGTTAAAACCTCAACTAAAAAAAAAAAAAAAAACTTTGGTTGAAGCAGGTGGCTTAACCTTTGTGGTGGTATAAATGCAGCTGCACGAAGCACTGTGTAAGCTGTTGTCAAGAAAAGGAACTTCAGTTGTTGTTTTTTTTACTTTACGTTAATCAGTTGTCATTGATTACTAAATCAGATCAGAAAAAGAAAATGGGTAAGAATTTTTATTTCAAATGGAATTATTGCATCATTAATAGCATTGATGATAATTAACAAACTTGATTATTTATCTCTGATTCAGCTAGGGTCATGTCTTTCACTTATTTATTACAGTATAGTCTTATTGACATTATACAATAAAACTACTGTCAGTAAATTTGTTGCATACAAACAAATAAGCCATTAATTTCATATATTGTTTTTTGTAAAATAGCATTCTTAAATTGTCTAGTCCAGGGCCCGGGAACCTTGAACACTCAAAGAGCCATTTGGAGCCATTTCCCACAGAAAAGAAAACGCAGCGAGCCACAAAACCCTTTTGACATCTATAATAATAATAATAATAAAAGATAACACTATATACTGTATATCGTGTGTTGTTTTTTTTTTACCTTTATGCTATGTATGAAAAACTATAGTGCGCTGCATGTATGTAATCAACGAACTTCTACAGAGAAAACGAATTCTTACTTTCAAATAAAATACTCAACGTCTGTTTGTCCTCCTCGGTTTATTAATCCGTGCACATGATTTATTAATCCATGCACTTGTTTTGTTTTTTGTTTTGTTTTTTTGTATTACATGACCCCTGGGCAGCTCTGTACTCTCCGTATTTCTGAAATAAAAGGCCGAACTTACATCCACCTGCAGCAAACCTAAAATGCTGTCTGCTTCTGTGTGCCGTCGTCCTTTTATCGTGTCAGCTGTCAACCAAAAATAAAAAAGTTAATATATTCATTATCATTATTATCGACGAAGACATAATTTTAAATAATATGACACAATAATTTTAACTTTAATTAAGTCAAGAAATCATTAATATTATCTTTGTAAAAAATAAATACATCTCAGTTTTAATCAATTATTATTATTATTATTATTATTATTAATAATAATAATATAGAGAAAGTGACATCAGCGCTGGTGACTACAGTGTTCCGAATTATGGAGTTTTTGTTAAGGAACGTTTCCTTTACCGACTTGTACTGCAATAAGAGCAGTGAGTAGGGAGCACCCACTGTAAAAAATAAACCGTAAATTTTACGGTAAAAACCGGCAGCTGTGGTTGCCAGAACTTTACCGTCAAAAATACGGTAGCAACGTTATTAGTTTTACCGGATTGCAACCACTGTACTGTATATTTTACGGATTTTAATTTTTTTTACAGTTTATAACTGTCTAATTAACATACTTAGGTTGCTAGTTTATACCCGTCAAATTCCAGGGTTTACACTGTAATATTTACGGTTCATGAACATCTTTTTTACAGTTCAGAACTGTCTAATTTAAAGGTTTATGTTGTAATAAATACGGTTAAAACCTATAATTATTTCACAAAGCAGACAGAAAACTATTTAAACTGAAGAAAAAACTTTTTTATTTTTAATATAAATAAACTGAACATAAGTGAATTCATTCAGCCATTCTGTGAAAGCACCATTTTATCACATAAGCTGGGAGCAAGAAAAGATAGAAGTTACATTGCTAAACATTCAGATTTTTTCTTTAAGAAACTATTAAGAATACTCTTATACAAACCTAAATCAAATCATCAATTTTGTCTTTTTTTTTTGTGAAAATACATGTCTGCTGCAGATCCATCAAAGGGGTTTATGATAAAAGAGACACTTGTGTTTGCTAGATACTCGCTTAATATTATTGTGAAATCAGAGTTAAGCAGGTGTCTTTCTAGTATATTGTAAAGGCAATCATCTCTTTTATCCTAAACCTTTTCGACATGTCTGCAGTGGGCATTTATTTTGACATGACAAGCCATGCAAATATGTTCACAACGTGCGATCAAGAAATTGAGAATATTATGGTCCAACAATACAAAAGAAACTGTACACAAAATGCAACATATTCTATAACGTTTTTTCCCCCAACTTTAACTTTGTCACATTTAAAGAGGGGGAAAATGTGTTTGATACAAAAAAAAAAAACATTAAAACAGTATTCTGGACATGTTTTACATAAGAAAAAAAAAATCATGTCACCCACAAAAAAAAAAAATAGAGAACAAAAGAGGTTCTCACTGTATGAATCTTCAAAAAAAAAATTTAAAGGAAAATGCACAACCCTGTCCTTAAGGTTAATAATACGAACTAAACATTTGTTAATTTACCATATTAACAAAATTAAGATCATTTACCCCTATTTTTTGCTATCAAATACAAATAAAGCCTAAATATATTGCATCCAAAACAAAACATCCAAACATTTTCAAAAAAGTGCAAAAAAGGCCTTTATTGGGAACTCAACTCAGGTGCTCGATGTTGGTTTATACTTAAAGTTTGTTTTTAAGCATCTGTACCTTTGGTGAAAGTCTGGTAGCATCCAGCTGGAGGAAGATCTTCTGCAGTACCTTAGAGAATGTTTTCAGTTCCTGAGGGTAACTAGAGACATTAAGACCGCACATGCAGTAGCGATGTCTCCCAAGTCATGAAGCACTTCAACACCCTCAATAACAATTCCAACATCAGCTGGACAGGTAGTGGCATCACCTCCAACATTGATGCTGTAGATGCCAAATACAACATGTTCAAGATCCTCTCTGCAGCACGGCCATCTGTATCCTATTGATACACAAAAAAGCAAAAATGAAATCACTAGACTAATACAGAATTCCAAAGAGCCTGTTTGCATTGCATTTTTCCCCTGTAGTTGTTTTTTTAGTCTTTAATCACTAACATTTGGTCCACACTGATTTCTCACAAATTTTAAAGCACTTTCCACCTGTAATCTGATGCCATTTAATAGCAGCTTTAACTTATTATTTAAGAAGGCTAAATGGATATTGTGATATCCTGAAGAGCCCAATGATACCATTACTTCTGCAGTAATCATTAGCATTACCTACCAGATATTCTTTGAATACTGAGACTGTCCGGATCTTCATTTAGGTAGACACAAATTGCCTTGATGAGGCACTCCCTCTTCTTCTCAACAGTTGCATTCTTAAAACAAACAAACAAACAAAAAACAGTACTTAATATACTTAATACAATCCTATTAAGTGAGTGAACATTTTACCATGAAATTAGGCACATGTCTAATGCCGTAAATAAAACTAAATAAAAAGTAACAAGCTACTCAGAACTAACAAAGGAAATGTCATGTAAGAAACAGGATTTCCATTTGACACTTTGACACTTTAAAACATTTTAATGCGACTTTAAAACATTTTTATATATGTATATTTATATATTTATATTTTATATATATATATATATATATATATATATATATATATATATATATATACCCCATATTTTCTATATTTTGTGATATTTTTACATGCCCTTATTTGAACAGTTTGTTCATTTTACTAGTTACATATTTTCCTTTGTATTTCATTTCTTTTTATTAATATTTATTCCTTATATATAGTTTTTATTTTCTTTTTAAGGTCACCGGCAGTCGTACAAGCATTTCACTGCATATCTTACTGTGTATGACTGTGTATGTGACAAATAAATTTTTTAATTTGAATTTAAATTTGATTTCCATTAGTAGATGTAGATCTTACCTGTTGCGAGTAAAGCACACCTTTTATTAAGGACCAGGGCCCGGTTTTTCGATAACGCACATTATTCGCGAGCTAAGAAGACTCTTAAGATATATCTTACGTAAAGTGATAACTTTTCTAATTGTGTTTCTCGAAATGTCACTTAGGAGTCTTCTTAAGTCGCTGCCTCTTACGTCCGACGTTACAAGGCGCTGTCTACAGTGAAGGTCCTGAATTAGCTGACATCGGTGGCTCAGGAATCGATTTTTTACTCCTTTTGCATGACAGCGTTAAGAAAGACGGCACTTTCAATGCAAATTAAACATGGCACTAAATTCTTTTAATAACGTTTATTTCGACATGGGTTAACTTATCAATAGCATGCCATAATAGACACATATATAAATGAAATCACCAAACTGTCGCTAATATTTTTATGCAACCTGTAGTGACAGTGAAACGAACCGTGTATACAATCATAGTTGATTGACAAACAGCTGACAACACTCTTAGAAACAATGTGAAGTATGTCAGTGGTTGGGCACGATGAGATGGCAGAGAAGAGGTTTAATACCCCTATCTCACGCGGTTTTACGCAGGGGCCGTAAGTACAGTTCATCATGATTCAGCGCGAGTTTTGGTGCCGTGATTACGTTTTCATTTTACCACGCAAAAAAATTAAACATGTTTAACATGCGGAAGCTCGCGGACCTTGCAGATCTTCGCGGAACGTCGGGCGGGCACTCGAGGCGGCTCTATGCGCTTTGACTCACGGTGAGATGCAGTGTTAGGCACCGTGAGCTGCCGCGATTGCCCGCCGACGTTCCGCTAATGTTCCGAGACGTTCTGCATGGTCTGCAAGCTTCCACGAGTACCGCCCAAAAAGAAATTAACGTTTATTTTTTCACGCGGAAAGATGGAAACACTGTAATCACTGCTCAATAACCCGCGGTGAATCATGATGAACCGTACTTACGGCCACTGCGCATAGGTGAGATAGGTGTATTACGCATTACAATCACTCAGAAAAATGAATGGATGCGGGGTTTGATTAAAGGTTGAAGTTTATTTTCTCATTTAAATAAATAAAATTTAATGAAATAAAACATGTCAAAAGAAAAGTCCATCCAGTTATGGATAATGGCTAATGACCAATGAAACATATTTGAAACAAAAAGCAACAATCAGATGGACATCGGGACGTGCACGGAGCGTAAGTCCGACGCGCTGGCCTGGCAAGTGCAGGTCTGAGCAGGTCAAGAAGCTCCATAATCTGTTGCCTTGAAACCCTAGGGAAAACTGAAAAGGGCTGAAGTTTTGTCTAAAGAAAAAATGTACATGAACCACACGGCTCCACGGACAGCGCCGTCTTCAGTTTAGCACAACAACACGCTCTATCGCTGCCAAATTGTTTGCCACCTGTTTAATATTAAAAGTGATCGCCAATTTTAATGCATTCGTCACATTATGAAATAGGCTAATTAAAAGTCACTCTATTAGTTCTGATATTAAATAAAATAAAATTCTTAAACAAGCCTACAGTATATTTAATCATTAATACGACTTTGATAACGTGCCATAATGTGCTTCCATACGCCGCTGATTTAGAGAAAAGACTGCTGCTCAGTGGCGGCGACTAGCGTCTAGAGTTAAAACTACGCTAAGAATGAGTTAAGGTTGGTCCAGAAAAACATGTAAAAACAGGCCAATGTTTAATTCATGGTATCTCAAAATTTGGTAATTATACACAAGTTTCAGATCAATTTAAAGTGTACCTATAAATACTGCAGAAATTCTGTTTATTTTTTAGAACATGTTAAATAACTGCTCTTGGTGAGATGTTGGTGGGATAGGGAGATGTTCCAGTTAAATGTATGCATATATATATATATAGTGTGTGTGTGTGTGTGTGTGTGTGTGTGTGTGTATTGGAACAATGGAGACTCGAATAAATATGAAAGTATATTAGTGCCAAAATTCCTCAAAGCAAAATAGCAGGTTGAATTACATGAACTGAAAAAAACATGTTGCAATAAATATGTTAGAATTTTTCTGCATTGCAATTTGATCTGAATTGAAAAAAATCCTAAGAGCATTTACAATGTTTGAAATTTTTGACACTGCAATTTATTGTGGTTGTATATTTTAAGTGAAAATGTAATCCAAGCATTTAAAATTCAATGCAAAAATATTCAAGTTACTAAATTGCAGTTCAAAAATATTTTCAAGTGTTAAAAATGCAATCTTCATTATTTTTCAATCTTACAAATTCAGGTCGACAAAATTCAGGTAATAAAATTTAGGTTGCAAAATTCAAGTCGCTAAAATGCAGGAAGAGCAGTGGAGAGCCGATTGCTGCTGTCCGTGCCGCAGTGTACTTTAAAGTGTGCTTCCTGCTCCCTGTGCAGGGGCGGGAAACCCATCGCTCTCGCGTGTGAATGAAAGAGCGCTGGCTTTGCTTTGAATATAGCGTTTACGGCAGAGGAGTAATTTTAACACATACACCCTTTATTGTGCAACTGGCAACCCGGCCTGTTAGTTAAGAGGGCTGCGTTCCGATCGGTAAGTAGTTTCTGAGAAGTAGACTGCACAGGGAGCAGGAAGCACACTTTAAAGTACACTGCGGCACGGACAGCAGCAATCGGCTCTCCACTGCTCTTCCTGTGATATCCCTGATGTGAAGACCTGAATTTTAGCGACTTAAATTTTATTACCTGAATTTTGTTACCTGAATTTTATTACCTGAATTTTGTTACCTGAATTTTATTACCTGAATTTGTAAGATTGAAAAATAATGAAGATTGTATTTTTAACACTTGAAACTATTTTTGAACTGCAATTCAGTAACTTGAATATTTTTGCATTGAATTTTAAATGCTGGGATTACATTTTCACTTGAAATATACAACCACAATAAACTGCAGTGGCAAAAATTTTAAACATTGTAAATGCTCTGAGGATTTTTTTCAATTCAGATTAAATTGCAATGCAGAAAAATTCAAACATATTTATTGCAACACGTTTTTTTCAGTTCATGTAATTCAACCTGCTATTTTGCTTTGAGGAATTTTGGCACTATTATACTTCCATACCTGAACACTGTTTTTTAATAAAGATATCTGTA
This sequence comes from Clarias gariepinus, assembly GCF_024256425.1. Taxonomy (NCBI): domain Eukaryota; kingdom Metazoa; phylum Chordata; class Actinopteri; order Siluriformes; family Clariidae; genus Clarias; species Clarias gariepinus. The sequence continues at coordinate 23,989,654 of NC_071121.1, read as the reverse complement.
TAATTACCGATGTACCACCAGAGCGACTTACATTTTTATCTCATTCACATCTGAGCAGTTGAGGGTTAAGGGCCTTGCTCAAGGGCCCAACAGTGGCAACTTGGTGGTTGTGGGGTTTGAACCTGGGATCTTTCGAACCATAGTCCAATTCCTTAACCACTGAGCTACCCCTGGCCCCATTATTACAATGTTGTTTTGTTCAAACCACAGATATAAGTTAAGATAACAATTATTACTATATATAATTATATACTTATATACTTTTTGCCAAATAATTGAAATATATGCAGTGGACCTGTGACACGTGGCTAAATCCGTTAGCTAACTTCAGTCTAAAACACTAAGCACGCTCTAAAACTACAGAAGCAGGCCAAAGTTAAATACCATATATATTAACACATATAAAAATATGTACTAGCATATTTGAGATAGCATGTTTGAGATATCAAAACTCCCTCTACAATTTTGCATCCTCAATGTCTTATTACATCGACCCGGTTTGGTGGCGATCGTATTAATTTCCTAGGAAGAGTGTATCAAAATCCATTAGGTGTGTTTTGGCAAACGACCCAAAATAACTGACTTTCTGTTGAGTTGAGACCAGGACATGCAAAAATTGTTCAGGTTAATCCTGGTTGTGGTGATCAGTGTATACTGTATGAGGCTCAGATCACTAACCAGCATCTTTATTCTCAATTTGGCTCTGTCAGACCTGCTGTTCACTGTTGGACTAGTGCTCAGTGTCTCTAAAGACATCTGGAATTTGACTTTTGAGGACGCATGGTACAAAGCGATTGCATATACTTTTGCAGCTGGATTTTACAGCCACATCGTGTTCCTGTTGCTCATGAGCATTCAGCGCTACATGGCCCTGGTGCACCCTAATTTAGGCTGGAGGAAAAGATGTTGCATCATATGCACTCTTCTCGGTGCATGGGTAGTGAGCATTTTGGCAGCGGCGGTGCACATTGTAGCATTTCTGGCAAGTGACTGTGTGATCACCAGCGAAACCACATCCATTGGTGTTATATATGTAGACAACATTGTTTTCGTGTGTGCCTTTTTGGTCATGGGTTTTTGCTACATCAGGATTGTGCAAACCATTTTCCATTCACCAACAAACCAGGAACACAAAATTACTGGATTTGCCTTCATTCTCGTAGTTACATTCTTTATTTTTTGGGCTCCTAATAAAATAATGGGTTTTCTGGACATCCTGAAATATCATCAGATTAAGAGCTTCACCCATTTCTCAGAACATTTCTATTATGCCAGTCACAACTGCTATCTTTTGGGGATTAGCCGATGCTGCCTTAATCCACTGATCTATGGCTTATTTGATTAAAATTCCATAAAGAAATAAGAGCGAGTTTCCAAAGGTAGCCTGCCCCAAACTCTTCATAAATAATTTTGAGGCAAAGTCCTATGAAACCACAATGTTGATCAAAAGAAATAGTGAAAGGTTAGAGACTAGTCAAGTTAATTATCTGACCTTAACTAAATTGAGAATGACTGCTCTGTAAAGCATGAGAAAAAAACAATGTACTAGTTTAGGTGATGTCGGTGGGACACTGGCGAGATTCGGTTATTGCAAGCAAAGTATAAGAAACCAAATTTAAGTGTTATGTATTTTAAGACAAGCTGTTTATACTGTATGCTTTTACTAACCTAAGCTGATCGATTATCTTATATCCATGTTTTGGTTACAAACCTACTCAGGTATATGCATTTAGTGTACAACAAAAACAAAAGAACAGTACAGTACAGTTTGAAGAATCAGTACAGTATGAATGTACAGTATGTATTAATTTATGCATACTGGAATGTAGTTACATACATTTAATTGGGAAATTGGCAAAATAAAGCCATCATGTGGCTCAGTAAAGTGAGAACAGACTTCACTGTCAGTCAATTTTGCTCTTTAGAGATGTATAAGAATTTACAATAAATGCTGTTACCAGGAATCAGGGGTGGGGAAGGAGGGGTTAAAAAGTTTCCGTTACTCACATCTCAAAAAAAAGAAAAAATATTTGTTGTTTGACGTATGTGTCCATGGTTGATTTTAACCTAAGTGGTACAGTAGTATAAATGCAGCTGTGTGAAGCATAGAATAAAAAACATAACAGCATCTCTAACTTATTCTGTCTGAAAATTGTATACATTTTTAGGTCTAAATTGACAGTGTTTTACTGAAATAAATAAATAAAACTGTTAAAATTGTGGCAATACTGTTTTAACATCCCTTTACCATGCAGGGGACGTGATTGGAATTATTGGTCCAGATGTTCTCTTAGGCACTACTCATTCTAGGTTATATGTAGTCTCACTGTTCCCAGTTCTATTTAATGATTTATCGAGTGCCATGATCTGCATTAATTTCCTGCACCTCTGTCACTTGTAATTGTAAACTTCGCACATCTCAATTAGCACTTGTCTGTCCACTGAATATTCATATATTGTATAGTGCTGGAAAAAAGTATTTGGCCCTCCTTGTTTTTATTTATGTTTGTTTTTTTGCATATTTGTTACACTTAAATGATTAAGATCATCATCAAGCATCTGACATTGAAATACAATTCTAAGTATATATATATATATATATATATATATATATACACACACACACACACACACACACACATATATATATATATATATATATATATATATATATATATATATATATATATATATATATATCACACATACACACACACACACACACAGTGGTGTTCAAAATAATAGCAGTGTGTTGAAAAAAGTGAGTAAAGCTCCATATCCATATAATAACTTTTAATTTAAATAACACAAATACATTGGACACCCTGCACGTTTTATTCTGAATCACAACATGAAGAAAAATGTGTTAATGTATTATTAGTTTATTGTAAGTGAGGAAAAACAAATATTAAAGATGAATCAGTTCATCTTTACAAAATTGAGTAATGAAATTTAATCTTTCTTGTGCATCTCTGAACTAATATTTAGTTGTATAACCATGGTTTCTGAGAACTGCTTCACATCTGTGACAATTGTATTACACGCCACAATTCTTCTGCATTTCTTGGTTTTGCCTCAGAGACAGCATTTTTAATGTCAGCTCACAAGTTTTCTATTGGATTAAGGTCTGGGGATTGGGCTGGCCACTCCATAACGGTAATCTTGTTGGATATAAAATTAGGAAATATCCAAACTTATACATAAACTTTATAATCAACATCATGGAAGAAGCCGTTTAGATGTTTGCATTTATAAAAGTTGCATGTTAAAGTATATATTTGTATTTATACAGTAAGTGTTGCTTTGTGTATTTGCATTCATTTATTTTATTTTTGTGCTATGTAGTCAGACTTTTTTTTTTTACATTCATTGAATGAAACATGGTTTTTAAACAAAAGAAAGAAAAAAGCACAAAACAGATATTGTTATGGCCACAGAACTGTTTAGTTCCAATCTTGAGAGTTCTTGTTACATTATGTGTATGAAAATGCTCTTGCTTTTACTATTAAACATCCCTCTTATCTCTAATAACATCTCTAATTGACATAAAGCATTAAATGGTCTCGCGCCGCAGTACCTGAGCGAACTGCTAGTGTCTTACGATCCGCCACGCCTACTTCGATTAAAGGATGCAGGCTGCTTGTCAGTACCACGTATTATGAAAAATACAGCTGGGGGCAGAGCTTTTTATTACAAAGCCCCAAAATTATTTAATAGTCTTCCAAATAGTGTTCGTGATTTAAACACAGTCTCAGTGTTTAAGTCCAGGCTAAAAACCTATTTATTTAGCCAAGCATTTTTATAAATAGATTTGCCATAGGTAAGGGAGCAGATCTGGGGGACTCATGGACGTAGAGTATTATGGTATGTTTAGATGCTGTCTTCCTCACTCTCATTAATCACTCAGGTTTGCTGACGGTGAGGTGATTGTTTGCTTTACATCTCAGGAAGCCCTTAGGTTTGTGTTTGCTTCTGGCTCTCCCTTTTAGTTATGCTGTCATAGTTAGTCCTGCCGGAGTCTCTGCTTGCACTCTACAGTTAATATACATTCCCATTATACATTGTGTGACTGTGACCATACCTAACTGCCATCTCTCCTCTTCTTCTCTTTCCCCCCCTCTTTCTCTTTCCTCTCTCCTCCTGGCTCCCCCTTTTACTCTTTCTCTCTCTCTTTGTCGAGCTACACACGTCGTTCCCGAGCTGCCAGTGATCCAGACTCCCTCTGCCCTCCGACCTGTCTGACCCATCCTGGTGCCCCGCTTCTGGTTGGAGATCTCGTCACATGGATGCCCTGTGTGTCTCTTTGGGATGCGTCTGGTGTCTGGGGATGATTCTCTCTACTTAGAAAATGGTTCTGGCCTTGACTGGTGTTGGCAACTGTTTCTCTGGGGACTTGACAGTTCGATTATTCAGGACTGGAACTTCTTACTACCTGGGTCTTCTACAACTACCTGGACTCCATATTAACATCAATTAACATCAGCTATTATAGCTGAACTGCCTCCCACCCTACACACTGTATAAATGCAGATCATTTATTGCTTTCTGTTTTACCCAGATGAGGATGGGTTCCCTGTTGAGTCTGGTTCCTCTCAAGGTTTCTTCCTATTACCATCTCAGGGAGTTTTTACTTGCCACTGTCGCCCTCGGCTTGCTCACCAGGGACAAACTGACCATTTTGATTCATACAAATTCACATTTCATACAAACTTAAATAATTCTTTTGATTGTGTAAAGCTGTTTTGCGACAATGACAATTGTTAAAAGTGCTATACAAATAAAATTGAACTTAATTAATAATGTTTTTTTACAATGCAACTTTACGAAGTATTTGAGTGATCTCTCAGGCTTCATTTACATTACAAGTCACATTGCTCAATTCTGTTGTTTTAATTCAGATCAAATTTGCATGTCATGACAGGTCACATTTATAATTACTCTAACATGGACATGTCTGTCCTCTTAAACAGGAAGAATTTTCACATAGATACATCTTCGCTCATGTCCCTGTGCTGCCGGTTCTGACGTACACACACAGTGACCAAAATTCACATGACCATGTATCAGATATGTATCCAATCTAGGACAGCATATAAAAAAGACTTAGATCTGATCTGAAAAACATCAGGTTACTGAATTCAGACAGCCCTAAAAAGATCTAAAATTCCCTAAAATGTGTTACATTAGGGAAAATAACCCAAATTGAGTCACTGAGTTGGTAAAATAAATGCAGTCTCATGCATAATTTTTCAGCATTAACTTTTTAGATTTTAATCATTTGTTGATCAATTCTTAACGCCATTCTAGTAATTTCACATCTCCTTTATTTACTGATGCAACATTTATTAAATGAGTATGTTTGATTACTCAATAGTGCTAACAGAATAAAATAGTTCCACTGACTAAAACGTTTTGTTGCTGGCTTTTTCAAGAACCTGAGAAGTCAAATGATCCAGAACAGGATGGCGTGCACACAGAGGAAGCAAGAGAAGGAACTCACATATCCAGTGCCCAAGGATAATAATACCTTAATCTAGGAACAGGGTCTAGAGTCACCCCATCTAATGTCCAGTAAAAGGACTTTTTAACAATACAACCTTTTTAATAATACAGACAGAAACTTTTCCTGTTTGTTTAAAATCAATTACTGTTAAGCTGGCAGTACACCATTCTAACAGTTAACCGTCAACTTTTTAATTTAAAAATAATTTTCTAATTTTCGGGCACCTCTCACTTTAAATGGATGTAAATCAGATGCAAGGTAAATGTCTACTAGATCAAAACCCGCCTCCCCAAAACCCACCTCCCCATGCTGTAAAAATGTACCAGAATGAAAAAATGAACAAAAGTATTGGGAAAATCAGTAATATAAAGAAATATGGCAAAATCAGTCTAGTAAAAATAAAACAAAATGAGTGTGTGAATGAGTAGGAAAAGTTTTCAAAATGTTGTTTGGATTTGATTCTTATGATTTGCATCTTTAGAATTTTTTTTTTTTACCCTTTGATTCTTCATTAATTCAGTAAAAAATACCAAAAAAATTTATGTGAAAATGTAATTCTCATTAAACACGATTTGTCGCAACTGTGCAAGGTTAATTTTCCCAAGTTATGCTTCAAAGTTGTAATTAAATGCTTTAAAAACAGGTTCAGTTTTACTCCGAATTAGAGCTACTTTTCTCTTGTGAATGACTACATTATGCCATATTGGCCAGTAGAGTCGACGCCTCAGACTTTTTTTTTCTTCTAGAAAACAAAAACAATTACAGTGCGATGCATAAAAGTGTTTAAAGTGTGATTTTGATGGTATTGATGAATAAATATATCCTTATTGCCTTATCTTTTAAAAATCTAATAAAACAGAAAATTGCTGATATGCAACATAACAGAAACTATTGTTAATAGTAATGTTAATAGCAATTATATTGTTATAATTGTTATAATCATTATTTTTAACAAGTTCTCACTATACAATAAATAAAACAGACTTGGACTTTTCGGTTTTGTTTTTTGTTCAAACGAAATTATTTATTGATTTTAATATATGTTTTGTTTTTTTACATGCTATACAGATGTCACTGATTGAGATGTAAATGAGAACAAAGAATTTGTAAAGAGATGAAAAACAAGCATGGATAAAGACAGAAAAAAAATCTACTGTAAGCACGAGCAGAGTTTGGAAACTCTACCAAACTAGAACTGAGCGTTACTGATGAGTCTGAGATACGAGAAGTTCTCTCCTCCAGCTGGTACAGATGCCAAGTTAGAGAGTTTTACATCAGATAGTGTCATGCTTGTCTTGTCTTTGTACAATATAGTTATATCTGTAGTGACTGTACACACAAATTTAGATTTACATTACGTTTTCAACGAACACATTTTACAGTAGCTTAGCTCTGTAATAGTTTTGCATTACATTACAACAGCATCAGAATACACCATCAAACACTCCGAGCTTAAGCGAACCTGGACTGTAATCCAGCAGTTTTTGTGCAGTTATACAGACTGAGCAAATCAAGATGAAGTCTCAGAGTTCTGAAACTGGCTGTTTAATGTGAAATGAAATGTAATGATGAGGGTGATCATCAGCCCCTGAACCCCAAACACACGTCTCCTGATCTGATAAGGCATAGGGAAGTTACACATAGCAGCGTTTCAACTTTCTTCATTTTATTTGTTATTATTTTTATTATTATTTCATTCATTATTAAGGTGTCGTCCTGCGCTCTTCTTTACTGTTTCTGCTCCTGAGTGAAACTGAAACCCTCTCCAAACATTAGACTGTAGATGAGTTGTTGTTTTTTTTGTTTTGTTTTTTTAAGCGGTGAGAGCTTTGGATTAGGGTTTCACTCAGAGGTGGAAAAAAATACATTTTTGATCTGAAAACTGAAGTCAAAGAATTAGGAAAAAAAGATTTTTATCTTATAAGGGAAAAATAATAAGGTACATGTCTATTTCCTTACAAAAAAAAGTGCAACCAATTCAATCAAAACATGTTTTTTGTCAGTTTTTGGAGCATCTTAATAATAATAATAATAATAATAATAATAATAATAATAACAACAATAATTTGTGCATTCAATAGAATATCAGTTCAAAACTCTATGCTGAGAACATAAATTAATATAACGCTATTACAGGGTAAACAAATATTCTTGATGAAACATACCTACCTTGGACAAAAGTTTCTTTATTTTACATTTTTCAGAAAAGGTGGTATGTAAAAAAAAAAAAGAAGAAGAAGAAGAAAGAAAAGAAAAATGTGCCATATTTCGGGCAAGAATTTTTACACATTTTTTTTTTATTATGCCGCATCTCTATTAAGACCCCCAGTGCAACACTGTCTAAATAGAGCGAATGTATATTAAAGCTTTATAAAGAAGTAGGAAAATACAATTTCTTCATACTTTCTTCTTCATTCTTGTAAAAGTCGTAATGCGTTCAGTGCATTTCTGATTTACACACCTTTTTCTAAACATTCCAAAAGGCATTGGTCAAAAACAATGCCCTCATTGTTGTAAATCACTTCACTGAATTTGACCTCGACCGAAACCCCAAAAACTTCAAGTATTAGATCTGACTTTACAGCTGATTTGAATCCACTGCTTCTCTACATCCGTGCTAAGATTCCTGGAACACACAACTTTTGTAGTGTAAAAGAGGATGCGGAGGGGCTCAGAAGGAAGGGTCTGCATTGGAGGAAGCATAGGGATGAGTGTTTAGAGAGCCGTCCAAACTTTAAAAGAGTGTGTTATACAGTAGGGAGTTTCTCCTTAACCAGGTGTCTATGTGGAAAAGGGTGAAAAACCTAGTAGGTATCAGTCGCACTTATTTCCCATCATGCTCTCTGAAAGTTTTAGGCATCACCTGTAATGACAGAGAATGTAATTAAAAACAACAAGCATAGAAAATTTGTTGGTTTTACTTACTTAACAAACAAACCCTGATAGTGTTTCATTATTTGACATTTTAAAATGCTGAGTATAAAGTATTAATTTATCTACAATGTTTAATAACCCTGTGAATTAACTAAGAAACAATTACAAGACAAAGTGAGGATGAGGCTGATGAAGGCTCACTTGTTTGGAGCTGGACTTCGTCCCATGTGCTCAGGTCGTGTGTGCTTCCGTTCTCACTGAAGGCCAGCAGCGGAGTTTTCCTCCTCTCGTCCGCTTCCTCTCCGTCGCCCTCCTGACGGGACAGCTTGGTCACCATGGGCACCTCGATCACCTCCTCGAAGAGTGGGGTCTCCATGATGATGCCGTTTTCTTGGAACTGGGCTTCGGTGCTTGCTCTGATAAAAATGTACCACAGCTCTAACTGTAAGTCTTTATCGTCTACAATCAATGCAATACACAAGACTGGACCAGATTTAATACTTTTTTTAAATAATGATGCTGGGACACTTGTACTGACATTTCATAACCTTGTGAAGGGTGTACAGAAATGCAAACCTAATCTACCTTTCTAGGTAAATGAGCGAATCTGGATTCATCTGTGTTAATTTACCAGATTCTTTATACGACTCGTGATTCACGAATCCTTCTGTTTTTATTTACTTATATTTTATGGTATACCAGACGCGTTTTGGCTGATTCATCTGAACGGTGGGATTCAGCGGTTTTGATTCATGAGTCCAAGGATTCGGTGGATTCTTGGGATTCAGTGAGCGCCCTCTAGTGGAATATCATAGGAAACAACTGACTGATGATTCAAAGGACTCATGAGGCTCTGAGCTGTTCGGTGGTTGATTCAGAAGGATTTGAATCCGTTAATGGATCTAATCAAGGGTTCTCGTCTCTCCTTTCTACCTCTACTGACCTGAGGAGTGAGGTAGCTGTAGATGTGTAAGCTGTAGATGCAGTACTTACTCGTGGTCAATGGGGTCCAGTGTGTGCAAGTCGAGGTCAGGGTTTGTGTGTCCGTTACTGTCACTGTGCTCTGTGGGGAGAGAGATTTGCGGAGCTGATACAGTAATGGAGGGAATCACAGGGGCCACATTCACTGAGAGAGAGAGAGAGAGAGAGAGAGAGAGAGAGAGAGAAAGTGAGAATATGCTGCTTATGCACCTAGAAGAAAAAAATTAGCATACTGTCAGCAAAGATCAATATCATACACAATGAGAGAGAGAGGGAGAGAGAGAGAGGGGGAAAGAGAGAAAGTCATAAAGAGAAATAGAGGAGATAGAGAGATAAAGTTAAAGAAGTAGTTAAAGAAAGACAGAGAGAGGAAAAGAGCAAGAGAGGAAGGGAGGGAGGACAGACAGTGAGACAGAGAAACTGTGTGAAACGAGACACCCATACACAGATAGACAGAAAGAGAGAGACATCAAAAGAGGAATAAAATGATCAGAAAGAAACAGTTTATATTTTAAACCCAGTAGGAGCTCCTTAACAAGCTGTCCAATCCGTGTGCAGCAGGAACATGTGACTCCGCCCCTTCCGCGCATCACTACAGATTAAATGCTGCACCGCTATTGGTACAACTATTACTGAACTGTCTCGTCTCTGCATTTCACCCCCCTCCCCACCCTCCCCCAAGGTTCATAATCAACCCCTGTATGTAACAGAAACCTGGCTAACACTGGAGGCAAAAGTGTGCGCACGCACGCTCTCACACACACACACACACGCACGCACACACACACACGACCTGGGTCTTACCCGTGTGCTCAGAGTCCGGCTGACTCGCACCTCCTTTGCTCTGCGCCTGACCGGAGCTCTTTTAAAACACATCACACACACACCATTAAAACAGAACATGTATACAAAAGAAATGTGCAACAAATCTCTCTCTCTATATGTATATGTAATAATACGTTTGTGTGTATGTTACAGTACCTGATCTGAGCGCCTTGTGCGTTTCATGATCTCTTCAAGACGCTACAGAAGTGAAGAGTGTGTGTAAGTTTCTGATCAACTAAACAAAACAAAAAAAAAAAAACAAATAAAAAAAAAAAAGTACCTTTTTCCTTTCAAGTCGCTCCGCCTCCTCTTTCTGGAAGTGTTTATCTCTCTCCTGACGCAATCGCTCTGCCTCTTCGCGCTGACGAGCCTCCTCTTCCTCTTTCTGTCCACACACACATACACCCGTGTTAGACTTGTGTGTATCATGCGTTCACCCATGTGATCATTTATTTCTGTGTGTGTGTGTGTGTGTGTGTGTGTGTGCGCGAGACCTGTCTCTGCAGGCGTTCTGCTTCTTCTTGTCTCTCTCTCTGCAGTCTCTCCTCTTCTGAGCGTCTCTCTTCTTCCTCCTTGAGTTTTTTCTCTTCGGCCAGACGCCGGGCCTCCTCTTCTCTTTTCGCTCTCTCCTCAGCTATCCTCCGTGCCATCTCCTCTCTGTGTCGTCTGTTCGACAATACACACAGACAGCGTAAAAACTTTGGGTGCACCGTTAATTCATTATGGAATTCTGTAACTGGTGCAGACGAACCTCTCGGCCTCCTCCCGCTGCCTCTTCTCCTCCTCCTCTTTGTCTCTCTGCTCTCTGGCCTGGCGTCGTTTCTCAGCCAGCAGTCGAGACGCCTCCTCTGGGTCTGTAGTTCCTGTGCTGGATCTGACTGCCGGTGGACTCGCCACACGCTCTACACCTGACACCATCAGGAAAAGGCTTAGAATGAAACACACAATGTTTACACGTGTGTGCACGTGTACAGAACAGTAGCAGTGACTAACCATTGGACTCAGCTTTATTCGTGGAGATTTCAGCTGCTGCTTTTGCAGGACTTTGCACCTGCTTTGCTTCCTCACCCTCTGCCCTGTCATCCTCCGCGTTATCTCTCTTGGCCTCCTCCTCCTGCTTCAGGTTCTTCTCAACCTCCGGACTCACTCTCGGGCTGGGTCGCAGGTTCCCAGGCAACAGGGAAGGGTTGCTAGGAGATAAGGGCATGGAAGATGGAGGAGGAGACCTAGATCTTTTGGATGCAGGGGACTTTTGAGGTGGTTTAGTGGAACTCCTAAAGTCACACAGCCAGAGAGTTAAGAGAGAGTAAGGAAGAGAAAACTTGTGTAAATTTGCTCACTGTAGAAACGTATAACAGTAATATTTCTACACACTCATACCGGCAACATCAAATCTTTTGATTATAAATAAATTAAATGTAATGAATATTGGGTGAAAGCCTGCAGTTGCATATTTATTATTTATTTATGGAACAAGAAATGGCACCCTGTAAACGATAAAGGGCGTGTCAGCGGTAACTGAGGCAATGTGCTGCAATCAGCGATGTTAGTAATTAATTAATAATCAATCGATTACCATTGTTTAAAATTAATTAACAAATGTTTGTTTTGTTTTGTGTACCACAAGAGGGTGAAGTTTAGGTGTTCGGTACGCAACATGAAAGATTTTTAGTGAGCTTGTTTTTCACGTGAGGACAGAGATGTAAGCAGTATTTTCCACATTTTGTTTTCTTCTGTTTTGTTTCAAAGTTTTCTCACTTTTTAATTTGTCTCAGTGCTAGAACTGTTTAAATAAACTTAAATCGAGAAAAATATGCGATTATCAATACCCATAATAAACTTTGACGATTAATCAATCATGTTATTGTGTTCGACTATGGGTTAAGTTATTAAGTTGTTTTATCATGTACTGTATAGTTTTGTAGGACTTTGCTGCATGCCTTTATAGCTCAGCTATAGCACTCCACAAAATTTCCATAAAAGGCAGATTGGTGTAAATATGCACGATTGGAAAGAATGAAAATCAGCTCCTGGGAATCTGGCAGGATTTGTACGAAAAGATTAAAAACAAGATCATTACCTGGCAGATGATGCCTGGCTGACTTTAGCACGCTGACTGCCAGGAGAGGGCGCTCTTTTGATGGTGGTGAGGCTCAGCGTTGGTGTAGGACAGGACAGATTGGTCCAGGACTTGCGCATGTAGTCCTTATCCTTCCTATCAGGCTAATCATGCAAAAACACACACAGTTAGATAAACAAAGCAAATACAAAAACCTTAAGAAGAGAAGACTCAGGCAACTCCTTCAATCATTTATAGTATAAATGAGCAGCAACGATTTCTCTCACAAACGTTACTACCGTAACACAGCCAGCACCTTGTGTTGATTTTTATTTAATCAAAAATGATCAGAAGTAATACTGACTCATGAGTTGATGACGGTGATGTTATTGATGAGCAGACCCCATATGAAATGCTCATGTATTGTATGTGGAAGGAATCTATAATGGTACAAACTAACATGAGCGTGTGTCCAGCAGATGGCACTATTGAGAGGAAAAATGTTGCAAAATAAACGACGTCGTACTAAAGTACACATTTACTCATTACAAACTCTTTCTTTCTTTCCGGACAAAGTTTACCACCTCCATCTAGTGTGTGTGTGTGTGTGTGTGTGTGTGTGTGTGTGTGTGTGTAAAGAAATGGTTTGAGCAGCAAGTGTTTTTGCCACTGACGCCTGTGTAACAGACTGAATTGGTGTAATGCAGGTCAGTGGCTCTGGGTCTCGGACATAAGTCCTTAATACTATAAGCCCCTGGCAAACTGTTTGTGTGTGTCCACCAGGACAAACCAGGACAAACCAGGACTACCCAAAGCTGGTGAAGCTTAAACTGTAATCCAAGCACTCGACAACAACAAGATTCAAAAGATATTTCCTTTAAAAACGCATTTTAACTCTTGCACTGATTGAAAGTATATCCGCATTTAAAAAAAAATAAAAATAATAAAGTATTTATTAAATGTATTCATTTTTATTAAAAAATTTAAAAGAAGCTATGTCGTTGTGAGTGTATCTGTAAAAAGTTATTTATCTAAGAAAAAAAAAAGAAAGATGTAATAACATTTCACATTTATGAAATTGATACATCTCCTTTTTTCATTAATTTTTATTTTTTTTATTTTTTTTACTCAAGACAGTAGGACTGAATTCCTGCTAATCCTACAGTCTCCTAAATTCTAACAGACTCTATAGCGTGTGCATAGTGTTAGCAGTAGCCTTGTAGTGCACCAAGTTCAATCTCTGAGGCTCTGATAAGAGACAATAATTCACAGTGAAGTCCAACATTATCATTCCTGCTGGCGCACGAGGATAAAACCCAAAGGGTCAAACTGACTTTCTCTAGTCACCTTGGGAAAAAGTAAAATAAACTAAAGAACAAAAGACACCACAAATATATTTTTAGGTCTTTCTCTTTTTTTAAATAAATGGTACAAGTAAATTGCTACAGCGAAAATTATACACATAAATAAAACAATATGCCTGAAGCAGCTCTGCTAAATGTCAGAGCTAAAAAGTCACAGATAAACTGATAAAGCTAAAACGCCAGAGCTTAAATAATAACACTAAAAAGCCACAGCTACGATAATAAAGCCAAAACGCCAGAAACAAAACACCACATGTAATAAGATACAGCTAAAACTCCAGAGCTAAAATGATGAGGCTAAAAAGATACAGCTAACACGATAGAGCAAAAATGGCACAGCTAAAACAATAACGCTAACACACCAGAGCTAAAACAATAACGCTAACACACCAGAGCTAAAACTACAAAGCTAACACACCAGAGCTAAAACAAAGCTAAGACACCACAGCCAAAATACCAGCGCTAATACAATAAAGCTAATATGCCACACCAAAACACTACAGCTAAAATGACACAGCTAAATGATGACCCTAAAAACGCAGCAGCTAAAATGATGCAGCTAAAACGATTCAGAAAATATAAAATACCTTTAGCAAACAAAAACACCACAGCTAACCTGTTACAACAAAATCACTACACTATTGACAGTGCCGTGAAAAAGTATTTGCACCTTCTTTTTTTTTTTTTTGCATACACTGATCAGCCATAACATTATAACCACTTGACTTTTATACTTTTATTAGGTAGGTCCCCCTCTGCCAACATAACAGTGATGCACTGTGTGTTCCGACACCTTTCTATCACAACCAGCATTGATGTTTTCCTCAATTTGATCGACACTAGCGCTCAGGGTACACGGGCCAGCCTTCACTTCCCACGTGTATCAGTAAGCCTTGGCCACCCATGACCCCATCGCCAGGTCACCAGTTTTTCTTCCTTGCATCACTTGTGATATGACCTGACCATTGCACATCAGGTACATCCCAAAGGAACTGCAGTTTTGGAGTTGCTCTGACCCAGTTGCCTAGCCATCATAATTTGGCCCTTTTCAAAGTCACTCAAATCCTTATGCTGGCTCATTTTTTTCAGGTTAGGCTAATTGGTGTTTCCAGATTGCCCATAGTGTGTGAATGTGTGTGTGTGCCCTGCGATGGATTGGCACCCTGTCTAGGGTGTACCCTGCCTTGTGCCCTGAACCTCCTGGGATAGGCTCCAGGTCCCCGCGACCCTGAATACAGGATAAAGCGGTATAGATGATGAGTGAGTCAGTGCACTTTACGGGTCTTAAATAATACATATATGGGTGTTTTTTTTTCCTTACATCTACAGAACCGATGATAGTGTTTCTTCTTACCAGCACATTAGGGATGGACCTCCTGCCCGGGTTGGTCTCCGTCCCGGCTTTGGTCGCTCGCTCGAGACTGAGGCCGGCTCTGACCGGTCGCTCGCTACTGCGTGACTGCAGGGGCCTGAAGGCCAGGGAGCAGGTGTGGTGACAGGAGGCTGAGCGAGGACAAACGAGGGTCACTGAACCGGTTAAGTAGCCGTGCAGGCCGCGTGGAGTACGTGGTTAATAAACAGGGAGCAGAAGGATGAGCGGGCAGGGCGAGGAAATGTGAGTGCGGAATGGAAAAGAAAGGAGGAGAAGAAAGACAGAGAAAGCGTGTGTCAGCATCTACAAAGCAGTACAAGGTCACACGGCGACTATGATCATCTCTGAGGGGGAGGAGCTGAAATTGTGGTCAGAAGAGGGAGTGTGGCCTAGCAAACCTGTTTCTCCAGAAATCGAAATCAGCGATGATCCTGTTGTGTGTGTTAGTTTAAAATAAGAATACACCACAGGAAGAGAGAGAGAGAGAGGGAGGGAGGGAGAGAGCCCGCAGACGACAGCGGGCCCGTAGATGACAAAAGAAATAAAAGTAGCATAAGAACTTAATGTTTACTCTCACATGCAGCCTTTGTCCATGAGATTTAAATAAAGCCACACACACACGGTTGATCTAAAAGCAAGCCGACAGTAACCCTGGAAACAGTTTAAAGAGAGAAAAAACCCTGAAAGAGGCATTTTGTTTCAGAGAGAAAGGGCAAAAGCAGCCAGAGTTCTATTCTCTAACATTTCTCTCTCTCTCTCACACACATTTTAATATCCATGCTTTCTGAGGTCACTAATGAAAAAAAAAAAATCCTTACCAAATTGTCACAAAGTGGATTGTAAGTATCTGTGTGCAATTATAAATGTGTGTGTGTGTGTGTGTGTGTGTGTGTGTGTGTGTGTGTGTGTACACACTGATTTACCTGCGTCTCCAGACAAAGATACAGCACTTCGGCTTCTGGCCAGGTACGAGTGCGTTGGTGTCTGTAAGCGACTGACCATGTTGCTCTCCCATAGAGTTAGAGGCAAACGTCGCATACCTGAACACACACAAACACACACACACCCACCCACACCTTATGAGTTCTTAACTGCTGTAGTTTCTTATTATTCACTAATAATGACAAGCACGAAGAGCCAAAGCCAAAACACACCACAGAAGAGTGACAGTGCACGCACATTCAGAAACGATTCTGTTCCCGTGCCAATCCATACCGCTCAGGTCATTAGCATGCCGTAGGGATACATGCGCCGCTCAAGTCACTACTCTTAAAGGTGCAGTTTGTAAAAGTGTCTCAAAGTCTTTAAAAAGTCACCTGGAACAGTGCTAATAATGCTACTCAAGTTACCTCATGAGAGAGGCATTAGGCAAGTGTGGATTTGATACAGTAGCAAGGGGAAAGAAGAATGTTAAGAATTAAGAGAGTCTTTGAAACAACATTTCATCTAGGTTTTGAAATAAATACAAACCGCTCCTTTAACGCATTCAGATTAAAATATCGCAACAGAAAGTAAAGTAATAAATTATATCCAGACGAGAGGGGAATGAGTTCTAGCAAACTTTCAAGACCCCAAAACCAGGCTTTCAAACCATGCTAGTTCACCCCGAACTAACTCCTCACACACATTCACTCACACACTACCCGGGCTGAGGACTGGGTTTGTTGGTCTACTCAAAAACAATTTCAAGTCTACTAGCTTATTTATTTCTCCACCAGACCTAAACTTAAGTGTGTTTCAAGCCTCAAGGTTCCAGGTAGTAGCATACAGTGAATGCGTTTCCTGTTAAGAAATGAAGGGAAAAATAAAATCCTTGTCTTGTGCGGCGGACCCAACCTGCAGGTCTGTCCTGATGGATCTTCTCTCTGGATGCTCGAGCTTTATTTACTAAGCAAGAAGAGGAGAGGGACGTCTGCTTCTGTAAGCCTAAGCCACAAAAGTACAAAACGAAAACCGGACATGTGTTAAACTTGCATTTTGTGTTGGACTGAGACGGAGACAAATGTTTAAAAATTCCTCCTACAGTTATTTATTGACTGGCGAAAAAAAAAAAAGTCACCGTTTAAGAAGCAAAGAGGACAACTAAGGATATTTAAAAAGACTGGGATTGGGTTATGAACTGTTCAATGCAGTATTAAAATCTGCATTGATGGTGCTGAACCATCAACTTTGCCGAAGATTGGGTTTGAAAAAAAAAAAAAAAAAAAATGATAATAATAAATAAAAAAATCATGAATTAGAATGGCCAGTATAAACCAGATCACAGACACATCCACAATGTGATGAGAACTCCTAGGATTGGGACGAAACAGCTGTATGGCCATAAGAAAACCACTTGTTAGTGAGACTAATCAAGAAAAAACTTCTTTACCTTGCTAGGAAGCATAAAGATTGGACTTTGGAGCAATGAAAAACTAAATGAGGCCAGACTGACCCTATTCCAGAGTGATGGGCACATCAGGGTAAGAAGGGAAGCACCTGAAGTGATGCAAGCATCATGCATAGTGGCCGCTGTACAAGTGACAAGTGATAATTCTGGTAGATAGACAGATCATGTACTGGGTAGTATGAGCTGATTTTACTTTGTGCAGCACCAAGCAAACACTCAAAATCTGAAAACGGGAACAGGTTTTTCTGCATAAGATTCTACATACTGTATGGCTTCATCATCTATCTTACCCTCAACCCCAACCAGTTTTCCAGTCCATGCTTATGAAAAGCATCTACATAGCATGATGTATCCGACACCATGCTTCCCTGCAGGGGTTAGAACATTCATTTTGTCATAACAGGCCAATATGTCTTTCTTACATATAAGTTTTGGCGATTTTCTTATCCAGCTTTGTGGATTAACTAAGTCTGTATTTGTTTAGTAACCAGATTCATGCATTTGGGCGGTGGATCTCTCCGGTGCCTTTGAAGTGACTCCAGTTTTGTTGGTTTCTTTTCTGACTTTTGACTTTCTTTATAATCAAATTGTAAATACTTTTATATGACTTATGATAGCTTGTTGGTCTATATAATGTTCTGTGCTTGCATATACAGTATATTTCCCAACAATGCCAGTTCCAGGGTGTAACACTACAAAAGTTTTAAAAGTGTATATTGCAAGTGCAAGTCAAACTAACACACCCAGGACACCAGGTACAAATGTGTGTTTTGGTAAAAACAGTGATGGACAAGCATGTGTAGGTGTGTGTGTTTAGGTGTGCGTGTAGGTGTGCGTGTAGGTGTGCGTGTAGGTGTGGGTGTGGGTGTAGGTGTAGTTGTGGGTGTAGTTGTGGGTGTAGTTGTGGGTGTAGTTGTGGGTGTAGTTGTGGGTGTAGTTGTGGGTGTAGTTGTGGGTGTAGTTGTGGGTGTTTACCTCGGTCTGGCGTGTTTAACAGTGTAGCAGAAGATGAAGACAGACGTTTGTTTATGACCGGGTCTATGTGCTTTGACAGATTTATGGTGGAGACGGACTTTCTATTAGCATCTACAACACAGAGACACATGAAGCAACATTAGACACAAAACTGAAAGACGAATAACATGAACAGAGAGCCCAGTAAAGAAACACTGACGGGCAGGATTAATCGAGTGCAGAGTTACTGAACGAAAGGAAAGACTGAGGGAAGGACAGAAAGTTGTGGGGTTTTTTTTCTCTACTCTTGCACTACAGTATGTTCAGTTGTGCAGTGATTTGCAGTGATTTGCACGCAAAATATATCTGTTGAGAAATAACACTGGGTAAAAGAAAAAGCAGGCTAAACTAGCGTAGAGCTTAAGAGCGCACCCCATTTAAAGTCAGTTATGTAAAACCAGCATTGGCTAATTAACTGTATGGTATGGGAACTGGTTACAGAATCCGTCAAACTAGACCACACCACTGATTTAGTGTTATAATAAAGGTGTATAAGGGTGTGTCAGATACAGATACAGAGCTGCAGCTACCACTGATGTTGGCAACACTGGAGGATCAGTTAGCCCGCTACATGACTTGGTGAACATGCACAAAGTTAGAGAACTAAATCAAATAGTCTTACGCAATCCCCTTCACCATGTCACTAGTGATGCACTACAGCCTGATACTACGTGCTACATCAGAGGACGCTGATGGCTAAGCGAACTGCTCTACTCGGAGTCATATTCACGTTGCGTGTGCTGACGCGCCAGACTAAGGACACTGTCACGCTCGAGTCCAGCCAGGTCCAGTGTGACGAGGAGAGCAGAGTCATCAAATCCTGAGAGAGAGTGATGGGAAATATTCGTGTGTCAGACACGGATATGGAGAAAGAAAGAGAGAGAGAGAGAGAGAGAAAAACAAAATAACAGAAAGAAACAATAGGGAGTGGCAAATGAACCAGGGCCCTGAGTCAGCAAGAGCGTGGAGAGAGATGCAGAGAACAAACTGGATGTGTTTCTGCACACACACTCAACACAGACACACAATCATTCAAAACCTAATCACATACATACAGAGCACAGAATTCTATAAAGGCTAGCAAACATAACTGAAGAAGTGTAATACAGATCTTATGAGCTGTTTATTGAGGTGTGGTGTTATTGAGATGGTGTGTGGTGGAGTGTGGTGTTTATTGAAATGGAGTATTTATTGTGGTGTTTATTGAGATGGGGTACTCGTTGTGGTGTTTATTGAAATGGAGTTTTCATTGTGGTGTTTATTGAGATGGGGTATTCATTGTGGTGTTTAGTGAGATGGAGTATTAATTGTGGTGTTTATTGAGATGGGGTATTCATTGTGGTTTTTAGTGGGTGTGGTTATTAAGATGGAGTATTGTGGTGTTTATTGTGGTGGACGTGGGGTGTGTTTATTGAGATTGAGTATTTATCGTGGTGTTTATTAGGGTGGGTGTGGTGTTTATTGAGATGGAGTATTTATTGGAGTGTTTATTGAGGTGTGTGGTGTTTATTGTAGTGTTTATTGAGGTGTGTGGTGTTTATTGGGGTGTTTATTGGGATGGAGTATTCATTGTGGTGTTTGTTAAGATGGAGTATTCATTGTGGTGTTTATTGAGATGGAGATTCATTGTGGTGTTTATTGAGATGGAGTATTCATTGTGGTGTTTATTGAGATGGAGTATTCATTGTGGTGTTTATTAAGATGAAGTATTCATTGTGGTGTTTATTTAGGTGTGTTTTTGAGAGTGTTTATTGTGGTGTGGTGTTTCTTGATGTGAGGCATTGAGATGGCGTATTTATTGGGGTGTTTATTGAGATGGAGTATTTATTGGAGTGTTTATTGAGGTATGTGGTGTTTATTGTAGTGTTTATTGGGATGAAGTATTCATTGTGGTGTTTGTTAAGATGGAGTTTTCATTGTGGTGTTTATTGAGATGGGGTATTCGTTGTGGTGTTTATTGAGATGGAGTTTTCATTGTGGTGTTTATTGAGATGGGGTATTCATTGTGGTTTTTAGTGAGATGGGTGTGGTTATTAAGATGGAGTATTGTGGTGTTTATTGTGGTGGACGTGGGGTGTGTTTATTGAGGTGGGTGTGTTTATTGAGATTGAGTATTTATTGTGGTGTTTATTAGGGTGGGTGTGGTGTTTATTGAGATGGAGTATTTATTGGGGTGTTTATTGAGATGGAGTATTTATTGGGGTGTTTATTGAGATGGAGTATTTATTGGGGTGTTTATTGAGATGGAGTATTTATTGAGATGGAGTATTTATTGGGGTGTTTATTGAGATGGAGTATTTATTGGAGTGTTTATTGAGGTGTGTGGTGTTTATTGTAGTGTTTATTGAGGTGTGTGGTGTTTATTGTGGTGTTTATTGGGATGGAGTATTCATTGTGGTGTTTGTTAAGATGGAGTATTCATTGTGGTGTTTATTGAGATGGAGTATTCATTGTGGTGTTTATTGAGATGGAGTATTCATTGTGGTGTTTATTGAGATGAAGTATTCATTGTGGTGTTTGTTGAGATGGAGTATTCATTGTGGTGTT
Organism: Clarias gariepinus; assembly: GCF_024256425.1. Classification (NCBI taxonomy): domain Eukaryota; kingdom Metazoa; phylum Chordata; class Actinopteri; order Siluriformes; family Clariidae; genus Clarias; species Clarias gariepinus. The sequence goes on along the minus strand of NC_071121.1, from coordinate 23,968,726 downwards.
TATTAAGATGAAGTATTCATTGTGGTGTTTATTTAGGTGTGTTTTTGAGAGTGTTTATTGTGGTGTGGTGTTTCCTGATGTGAGGCATTGAGATGGAGTATTTATTGGGGTGTTTATTGAGATGGAGTATTTATTGGAGTGTTTATTGAGGTATGTGGTGTTTATTGTAGTGTTTATTAAGGTGTGTGGTGTTTATTGTGGTGTTTATTGGGATGGAGTATTCATTGTGGTGTTTGTTAAGATGGAGTATTCATTGTGGTGTTTATTGAGATGGAGTATTCATGTGGTGTTTATTGAGATGGAGTATTCATTGTGGTGTTTATTAAGATGGAGTATTCATTGTGGTGTTTATTAAGATGAATTATTCATTGTGGTGTTTATTAAGATGAATTATTCATTGTGGTGTTTATTTAGGTGTGTTTTTGAGAGTGTTTATTGTGGTGTGGTGTTTCCTGATGTGAGGCATTTATTGTGGTGTGGTCTTGTGTGGTGTTTACTCTGCTGTGATGCGTGTTGTGATGTTCATTGTGGTGTGATCTAGTGTTTATAGTGTGTGGTATTTATTGTTTCGTGTTATGTTCACCGCTATTGTGTGAGGTGCTGGAGGTCAGGGTTCCTCCCCAGCTCCAGCGGTTCTGCTTCGGTCTGACTCGCTGACTCTTCTCCTGAGTCCTTCTCACCACCGCCTCGTACCGAGCCTTGATATCACACACACAAAAAAAACACAAATTTATTTTATACTTTAAAAACAACTACACTTTAAAAATAGCACTGCAGAAATTTTGTCAAGAGAAATGCAAATACTCAAATGCAAATACATTTTGATTAATCTGCAAGTATACTGCATGTGTACATCTGAAAGCATAAGCAAATACACTTTTGCATAACTTTTCGATACATTTGCATACATTTTTCTGTATCCTGTGGTATTTTTAGAAATACACAAACATTCTTATACACTTTCAGTAATCACAAACACATTTGTAAGTAGCTCATTTGTGGAGATATCAGTGAAAAAGTAAGGAAAGTGTTTTGGTGAAGATCCGAGCATCACCTTTTCCTCCTCTAGCTTCTGACGTCGCTTCTCCTCCACGGCCGCGCGCCTCCTGTCCTCCTTAAGCCTCTGCTCCTCCAGACGCCTCCTTTTGTCCTCCAGTTGCTTCTCATAGAACAGCCTGGCCCTCTCATCACGCTCCATCAGCTGAGCCTCTCGTACAGCTACACACAAATAAAAAGAGCCTACGGGTTCAACTAGCCACACAATGCCCAAATGCTACCTCGGAGCTGCTGTCCATGGTTTAAAACGTCAGCCTTTACATTATTTATTAGAAAAATAATCAAATTAAACAAATCTATCAGACCAAAACTTTCGCTTGATGACTCACAGGTTTTACATAACTCTTTGAGGGTGCCATGGCAACCGGGCCACCAAAAGTTTACATAATGACTAAACCTCGCCAGAGCAACCTGCCACGTTCACCTAATCATGCAGAAAGAGTGTGTGTGAGTGTGTGTGTTTGCGGTTTAATCTGTGATTCTTAGAAAGAGTTCTGTTTTTCTCTACGCTTATTTTTTTCAATTAATTTACTATTAATTCCTATTTATTATTTAGATTTTTTGCTAAAAACCACACATACATGCACACAAATCCACACCATGCACACTCCATCTACCACCTATAATAGAACTGGAGGCAAATTTAGAGTGAGTGTGTGAGGGACTTGATTTCGGGATGAAGTCAGGACAAGGATTTCTAATAAAACGTTGTTAACCTCCCAGACAGTAAATTTAACCGATGTGAAAAACGATTCCTTTCCTGAGCTCCTAATGTAGACATGAACCAAAGCCAAGTTTCACATTTAGCAATTAAGTAGGCTTTTATGTCCAGGCAAGAGAAGAATGATCGGCGAGAGAACCTGCGAGTCTCACTAGTCAACTGTGCTCCAATAAAACTTAATGCCCATCATAAATCTGAAAAATAATAATAATAATAATAATAATGATAATAGCAAGAGGGTTTATTCGCTGATGAGGAATGTTGTGGCTAAAAAGGTTTGGATAATTTTTTTTTTTTTAAAAGCTTAGCAGCTGCAATGACAGCAAGCTCATTATCCTAACAACTTGGGATCAAATGTGTGTGTCATACCGCTCTGCTTCTGTCTCTCCTCCCTCCTCTCTCGAGCCAGTCTCTGTCTCTCATCCAGTTTGAGCACCAGCGGCTCTGAACAAACCAACACACACAGAGCAACGTTTAGTTGATCAACAGAAAATGGAAAATGTGTAATGTTATATTCTGTTCAATGCAGATTTCAGTAATGCATTGCATGTGGGTGTGTCTCACACCTGATCTTCCTGCATTGTGTACATCTGGAGAGCTGGATATGATGTACGTGCTGTTTCCAGAGGTTGTCGAGTCGGGCCTGCTAACGGGCTTCTTCACGTCGTATCGGAGATGGGGGTCAGACTCTATAAGACAAAAATAAATAAATAAATGAAGGAATGAAAATAAAATTTTCACATTATATAATTTTGGGGCAAAAATGCGCAGAAAGGTGTGCTTAAGACAATCCGAGATTTGGGATGAAATCTCTTAATGAATGACACATACAGAAGACTTCACGCATAGTACGATAGTCTCTTAGCCGCAGTAAAATATGTGAATGGTGCAACGATTTATAAAGACAACTGTACGTCCGTGAATGACGATCCTGGCCTCGGAGCCCACTGGAGGAAAATGTATTTATTCAGGTCGGTGCGGTTCAGGTCATGATGCATTTTTAATGATTACGTGGACCCTAATATTCCAGTAAAGACAGCTACTGTACTAACAGGGTATCGATTCAGAGAGAAGACGGACAGTCATCAGTGTGTACATGCGGCATGTTGTTTACATCGCGAGGCCTTTCATGCAGTTGATTTGAATGCCTTGTTTAAATTCCTTGTCTTGTTTTTCTGTGATCTGACTTTGACCCTGCCATGCCTCTTTGGCTAACAAACCCAGATTTTTCGTTCATATACAGATCTAAAAACGATCCAAAACATCTGCTGCGGTCGTGTTTGCTGCTCATGTCTGGAGCGACACTGGAGCAACACAGGGACAGATTTTCTGTCGTCCATAATGAGAATTACAGACATGGAGTGAAGACTTAATCAAACTACATGTTCAGTTCAATACATTATCCTCAAACCCATTCAGATTACAGAGAGCTTCCTGGTCAGGAACTAGCCTTAAGCTCTTAGGAAAATCATCCCTCTCCCTTTCTCTTTCTCTCTCTCTCTCTGAAGTCTATTTGCATGGGCCTCACCCTGCCTTGTTCAGATCATGACTTTACAACATGATGTAAGATCCAGCTTAAACATTGCACTGGATTTGAGGGACGAACAACGTTAAATGAAGGTGTGTTTTAAAAAACAGAATATGTTTTTTCTGTGGCACAATTACTGCATAATCAACAGGACAATCAACAACAATTATTTCTTTGCTATTTATCATCTTGGTAAAAGCATTAGGCTAATTTTAGTGAAACACTTTATGTGCATATATATAATTAAAAAACAGTGCCAATTCTAGAACTTTTATCATTATTATTTCAGCAGTTAGAATCCCCATAGGGAGATTTGTTGGTGTGATCTGGCAACCCTGGCCTAAACACAGCATGCTGATGAGAGAGTACAACACCATACAGCTGCATTAAACTTTTATTTTGTATCGTAATTGTTAAACCTTTCGATTTAATCAGTAGTTCAAATGAGCGCTGAACCAAATACAGTATATGAATCACGGATCAGCATGTTTTGTTTTGGTTCCATATTTTATTTTAGCCTAAATAAGTAATGTGCACATTCTGGATCAAATCTGTATTACTTTTCCTCTTGAATGTCACATACTTGTACATCAGATCAACAATCTGATAATCCTCCAAACCAAAGAATTCTAACTTTAGCTTAAAAAGAGCCTAGCTGGCCTCTAAATCAGCTTTAATGCAACTCATGACAGACTTACAGTACAACATGAATACAGACCGTCAGAAACCCACCCTGTTCTGAAACTGCTGATCCACTTCACGCTATATTGGATATTGACATTCTATCAACCAGTTACTGAGGTCACGCTGCTCCTGCTGACTTTCATATTGATTTAATTTTTAAAAGCAATCAACAACCCTGTGTGTGTATACAACCTCGATTAAATATATTCACAACCACATCTATCTTACATGAGTGTTATCATTATAGTGAGCTCTCTGACTCTGGGGTTATGGGCATGATGCTACAATATCGTATAATACTTTCTTCCCCCCCATTATTTTTTTTATTTTGACCATTTGGAGTACAGCCTTATACAATCATGCACAACTTTCTTAATTCCCATAAACAAAGAAATTGCTGCATTCTAGAAGATCACATCAAACAATTTTAACAAAATATTCAAACAAAAAAACAAAAGAAACACAACAAGAAGGAAAAATGTTCCTCTTGTTTTAACACATGGTAAGCTTTTGTAATCTTACTAGTTTCAAAGCTGGATAAAACTTTTTTAAATCCTTTTATTATTATTATTGTTATTCTTTTTTATTATTATTACTAACAAAATCAGAGCTGCACTGTCCACCCAGATTAATCTTCCTCTTCTGCATCCATTATATTCAAATGTTTGATGTAATTTACAAATGGTCTCCATATTCCTTCAAATACATTCTGTTAAGTCTTTAAAATGTAAGTTATCTTTTCTAATGGAAGGCTTGATAACATTTGTCTTAACCATTGGTTTGTACTTGGTCTGTTTGTTTTTATCCACAACAGAGCTATACATTTCTTGGCATAAAGCGAGCTGAGGTCTATAAATGCTCTTTTTTACTATAATTTTGTTCCTCTGGATATAAACCCAACAGAAAAAGCTTTGGATCCAGTACTATTTCTTTTGAGATTATCTTTTCAATTATGAGTCAAAATATTTGGATTTTTCTACGTTGCCAAATACAATGAAAAAAGGTTCCTCTATCTTCCATACACTTTCTGCATATGTCTGGTATACTTTTGTTCTATTTATTTAATCCACCGGTGTTACATACGTCCGCATTATCCATTTATACTGAATAAGTTTGAGACGCGTATTCATGGACATAGTTTGAGCCTTAATACAAACTTTTTCCCAATTTTCATCTGATAACTCAAATTGCAAGTCTTCCTGCCATACATTTAACTTATACTTTGAACCTTCTGGTGAATTAGTTGTCAACAATTCATAAAATTCAGATATGATGCCCTTTCTCAAATTATCCCTTGTTATAATTTGTTCTAATGACAAAAGTGAGGGTTTATCAAGATTATTCTCCTGATTAGATTTTATGAAACTTCTTAGTTGTAAATATTTGAAAAAATGTTTTCTCTTAAGATTAAATTTGATCCTCGACTCCTCAAATGACATCATAGTGTCAGAATCTGTCAGATATAAATCTAGACTTATTCCCTTTGATTCCCACAATATAAAGGTTGTATCCTCTCTCCCTTGTAATACTTTCTATTAGTAAAAAGTCCATAATAAGAAAATCTAGAATAGTTATACAAAGTTGTAGTTTTGTCCAGAATACTTAATGCAGCACGGTAATTATAAAATAGGATCAAAAGGCATGCATGACATTTGAATCATGAAATTAATAAATCGTGCACAATTCAAGTGGTCATGTCATGTTTATTAAATCCATGGTTGAGAGCAAGTCATCACACACACACACACACACACACACACACACACACACACTCTTCCAAGTTCCACATCAAGTCCAAAGTCTTTATGCTGCCAATCAAAAATAACCTGCAGGAGTGTAATGTGAGTAATGTTATTTTCTTTTGAAAGTTGCCACACATGCCGTGCAGATCCAAACAAACAATGAGTGCATTTGGAATGAGCCAACATTTGTAGGATAATGAAAATCTCTCTCTAACATATATATACTATATATCTATGCAGGGAACCCATTTCACCTTCAGAACCAACCGAACACTTTAGGCACAACAAGGCGCTGGAAAAATTCCCTGGAGATTTTGGTCCTTATTAACAGATATGTCGGCTGCATGTCCATGATGTGCACCTCCCGTCCCACCACCTCCCAATTTGCTCTACTTGATTGAAATCTGGTGACTGTGGGGGCCATCGGAGTAAAGTGAACGCACAGTCATGCTCAAGAAACCATTCTGAGATGATTTTAGCTTTGTGACATGGTGCGTTATCCTGTGGTCATACAGAGATGGTCACGCTCAGCAACAATACTTCGGATCCTGTGGCATTTACACCATGATAAGGGGTCCAAGGCATTCCAAGAAAATATCTCCCACACCATTACACCACCAGCCACAGCCTGAACCGTTAATATAAGGCAGGATGGATCCACGCCTGCACGTTGTTTACATCCGAATGTCACAGCAGAAATCAGAACTTATCAGGCACAATTTTTCCAATCTTTAATGGTCCAATTTTGGTGAATCAATGCAAATGACTGCCTTAGTTTCCTATTCTTACTGTAGCTCATCTGCTTCCAAGGTTCAATGTGTTGGTCCTTCAGAGATCGTCTTTAGCAGACCTCGGTTGTAACGTGATGTAATTTAAATTTAATGTTTCCTTTCTACCAGCTCGAACCAGTCTGGCTATTCTCCTCTGACCTCTGGCACCAACAGTGTATTTTCTCCCAGAGAACCCACACTTACTGGATGCTTTTTCCTTTACTCTGTAAACCCTAGAGATGGTAGTGTGAGAGAACCCTAGTAGATCAGCAGTTTTGGGAATACTCCGACCAGCCCGGATGGCACCAACAACCATGACACGTTTGAAGTTACATTTCTTCCCCATTCTGGTGACCGGTTTAAGCTTCAGCAGATCGTCCTGACCATGTCTACATGCCTAACTGCATCGAGTTGCTGCCATGTGATTGACTGGTTAGATATTTGCATTAAATTGTTGAACAGATGTTCCTAAAAAAGTGGCCAGTGAGTATATAATGGTTTATACATATACACGGGTCCTGCTGCATATTTTTTTTTCTTACAGCCTGAACAATTTTAACATCCATTTCTGCTCCAGAAACCCAAAAAGCCCTGATCTCATCTGACCCATTTACTTACTATCAATTTCCAGCCCTTTATATCCACAAACAATAGTTTTTCTCCCTTAAGAAATACGATGAAATGGAGAACAAGCAGGAAAACTCTCTCATGTCACCTGGTCTTGGTTATACCTAAGAAACACCTGTGGGAAATTTCTTTATAATAAAAGCACACAGATCTCATCAAGACATATAATCCGAATGCATTAATTCACTGTAGAGACTTACTGGGTAAGGAATAATGACGGACTACTCTATACTGCGTACCCTACAGCTCTTCCTGAGGTAAGTTTAGGGTTACTGGGGTACGGAGTATTATTACAGATTTGCCAGGAAGACTGACGGTATCTCCAGAATGTCGTATTACACCAGAAGTCATCCGATCATGAAATAAGCTGAGTACTTAAACTGCGTCGTTCAAACTGTTCACGGTTATATTTGGTCCACATAACTGTGAGATCATGATTATTTAATACAATTCCTTGTTGAGTCATTGAACATCTTGCATTTTTTAAAAACGTAAAAAAAAAAAAGACTTGTGTTTTTAACAGTGCAATTTCTTGATTTACAAAAAATAAATAATAAAAACATCGTTAAGACACCATAAGTGTTTAATCTCCCCGTTATCTTGGTTTCTAAATTTGGTAGAATTTAAAATTGTAAATAAAATCTATTGACTGACTGATCGATCGATTAATAAAACATGTTTACGGGTATCTATTAGGGATAGGGATGGGAATCTCCAGGAACCACTGGATACGATATGATCACGATACCCAGGTGCTGATTTCATTCGTATTGCGATCCTGTAAATATCACCATCTTAAAAACATTCTGATTCGATATGAAAATGTCTTGGATTTTGGTACTATTGCAAACAAATTCGGCAAGTAATTTGTTCCTACCACACAGGATGCTGCATTGTATGATTTGGATGTGGGATTATAAGGAAACTACAACCACCTCAAATGCAATCAAAAGTAAATTTAAAATTTTTAAGATTTAAAAAAATATATATAAATATATATATATATATATATATATATATATTATTTTTATTTTTTTCAGAGTGGCGATACATGAATTGCCAGTATTGATGTAACTAAGGCAATCTTTAGCATCTATATTGATTTAATGACATTAGAAGGTTATTAAAAGCGAATCATTCAAGGTTAAGTATTATGGGGAAGATAATGTCACCATTTACTCATGTCAATGCAAAGACCTTTATGCAACTTTACCTTTAATCATTTTAGTAGTTAAACAGTTTTTCAGCCTCTGATGCAATAATAATGATTTCAACGGAAAATATATAATAACTTTTGCGCTTCTCATATTTAAAAACAATGATTTGCTTTAAATGAAGACGTTTAAAATTTCTCTAAGAATAGAGAACGGTAAGATGAACGCAGAAACACTACTGTATATTATCTTGCTTCTCAAATTCCCTCAGAATCAATAGAAAAGCTGCAGCCTCATCATCTTCCCCTCAATCACTCAGGTACAGGAGCAACCGATTTATTCAAGTAATAAAAAAATGATGTTACGTCTGTATGATGAGCTGAACTTTTAGAGCAACAGAAGCCAGTTTAAAAAAAATAGGAGAACTCAAAACAGGGCTAAACGGGACGCTACACGAGACCCTAAGTGTGTGCCAGATTAAAAATGTAGTCCAATATTACATTACATTTAGGGATCTATTCCTGGTGCAGGGTAACTGGGTTAAGGAGGATTAAGCAGAACATCCTCTCTCAGGGTGCTCAAATTGCTGTCAGTGAACTTACACACACGTAAAAAAAAATAAAATAAAAAATAAAAATGGACACAACTGATACAGATCGCTTATAAAAAGTAATCAATCAGATGTTAGGTGTAAAAACACCTTCAAATTCTAAAAACAGTCACACTGTGTTTTCCTTGTATGGGACAACGAGTCTAATAAATATTTAATGTGTTTGTTTGTTTGAAATAAATGCAGCATCACAAATGATAAGATTTGAGATAAGTATTGGTTCAGTATGTAATCACGATTGTTTTGTGTCGCAATTCATTCGCATCTCCTCTATGTAGGGCTGTAATTTTTAGACAGTCGAACACGTTAACAATTACTAATCGATTAATCGTTACTAATTAATAATAAATGAGAGAGAAATGTGCACCGGGTTAAGTTTTTTTACCATACACTGTCATGTACGACAGTATCATGACCTCCATATAACTTTCCTATGTTTGTTTACTATGTAGAATTAGTAAAATCTTATTTACTTGGGCCTAGAACATTAATTTGCATGTTGCATGGTAAGTTGACAAAAAGCAGCAATCAGTTTTGTGACCGAGAGTGCATGGTGAAGTGGATCATAAGCAGTCCAAGTCAACCTGGTGTCCATGAAAGAGATCACAGAGATGAAACTCTTCAATAAGTTATGCATGTAAGGAGCCTTGCAAGTAAGTATGTTTATTAAATAAATAAATAAAAAAACAAACATATGTTTAGTATGGAAATGCAATCGCCATGAGACCATTATTTTGCTTTCAGTACATGAGCACGCTTCCGTAATTAATTATAATCACAATCCAAAGTTCCACTGTATATCCAAATCTAGGACCGCATATGAAAGAACTCATATCCCATCTAAAAACAGCACATTTGTGCATTTAAACATCCCTTAAAAATAGATAGATAAATAAATAAATAAATAAATAAATGCCACAAAAAGGTAAAAAAACATTGGATTCGAGTCACTTCAGGCTGGCAATGTGAACATAGAGTAGCTTGATGCAAGCAAAGAAGTTGTAGGTCAAATTAAAGTCAGATAATCCACTTCTAATTATTAATGTAAACAGTCATGACATGCAAATACGATCTGACCTAAAATAAATGAACAAACAAACATCTGTGGCTTGTAATGTGATCATAACCTTTATTTGAAGGCAGTACATTAGGGTTTACATTAGTTAGTTACTTGTTTAAATGTACACACACGTAGAAGCAGGATTTTCACGGATATAATTCTTTTGTGCATAAACGATAGACTGTATGCATAAATCTGTTGATGTCTCAAACAAGATTTTTTTTTTTTTTTTGGACACCTCTAATGCATCGAGCTAATCCTGATACACTATTATGCCACACAGGCTAGCTTCTTAGCTTCTTAGCTTCTTGGTACAAGTTATAAAATAGCACTTGCAATAAAATACTTGCAGCTAATTTACCACTCACTCATGTGTGTGTAAACTAGCACTGGATATGCACGTGACATGATGCTTGTTTGGCTGTGAAACATTTTAGCATTACACCTTTGCACAAGGAAACTAAGTGAGCTTTTACGGTACAGAAGGTTCACTGTAAATGTCCTCATGATGTTTTTCTGTACTTCTCACCTCACTGCCTTTGTTCAACAGTCAAAGGTCAGATTAGAGTCTCTCTCTCCCGCCTCTGTGTTAGCTAAACTCAAACACATGACCACCATAGAGTGAGTGCTTAATATCATTGTGCGTTTGTGTACTGTGTGTATGAAAGAGACCAGAGAGACAAGAGCTGGAGATTCGTGTCTACGTGTGTTGTGTGACGTGGATAGGATAAGAATCCGGATCTGAGCAGCTTAGCATCATCGTGTGCTAATCTGAGAAAGCGTGCAGGGGAACACTTGCTCAATCGAGGACGAAGTCCGACTGTTCGCATACACGCCGTCACGCGCTATGACTAAGTGTTTAGTTTTTTAAAAAGCGAGCAACTATAGTTTTTTTATTCACCTGAGAATCCATGATTTGAGCTCTTTAGCACTTTCTTGAAAGCTAATTATTAGGGAATCAATCAGTCAGTCAAAAAGTGCATGAACTGAATCATGCTTAACCAGAACACTAGAGTGTCAGGTGGTGTTTCTGATTGGTGTATGACTCGGCATTGGGGCCGGACTGAAAATGAAAGGGCTCAATAATTCATCTCTCGCCTTCAGCACTCGATCCACGAGGGTGGAGGGAATACACCGGGAGTATTTGGTGTGACACAGAACCACACCCTGTGGTGCTCTTGCAGTGCATCACGCGCAGACACACACATACAGACCTGGGGGCAGGGCAGATGTAGTTTACATACTGGGCTGTTTTTGGGAGACAGGATGAAACCAAAGAACCCTGGAGAAACCCGGATGGAGATGGAGAAAATGCTAAATTTACCAAAAACAACACTCATTTTTGGGTAAAAAGTTTTTTTTTTTGTTGGTTTTTTTTTTTTTTTTTTTTTTTTAAATGCACAGATACTTGAACATGCATAATATAGCAAATTTCTAAATAGAAAAACCTTTTAAATGTACCACAATACCCCCAAATACACCAAGTTTAGCTATGTGGACAGCTTTCTTGATTCCAGAGAAAGACTAAAAAAAAAACTGATTCTGTAATGCATCGCAATTCCTTTTTTAATAGTCGTTCATGTACTCTAAAATTTTTTATTTTTTATTTTTATAATACAGTGCCACTCAAAAGCTTGGATACACCCTACAATTCTGTGTTTCTTGCTTGGAGATTTGTTTACTACATTCTAGAACAATACTGGAATTTTTAAAAACTATAAAAAAGCATATGGCATTGGGTAATTAAGTAACAACATCGACAGTCAGTTGTTATTTTAAGACATGAAGGTCAGCTGATCTGGAACAGTTCTTGCAAAACCAGTATTGTCGAGTGCATTTGCAAAACCCATCAAGCTCCATGATGCAACTGTCTCTCATGAAGACCTTGCCGGGAAAGCAAGACTAAAACGAAACTATGCTGCAGAGGAGAAGTTCATTTAGAGTCACCAGCGTCAGAAATCACCAATTAACAACCAGCACCTCAGATTAGAGCCATTATGATGGATTTACAGAGCAGAAAACAGCACAGATACATCTCAATATCAACTGTTTAAAGGAGATTATTGTGCATTTTGGACGCGTTCAGTATTGTTTTATAATTTAAAAAGAAATAAAAACCAGGAAAGACCATGGAGTTACAAGGTGTGTTCAAACAGATCAGAAGGTCCTTGATGATTATCATCCCTACTTGTTACCATTGCACCAATTTATTCCTGCATAATTACCTCATATCGCAAAACAGAATGTTGCTGTAATTCTTAGATTTAATAAGTATAAGTTTAATCTGTGCTGTGATGTCATAACTCGTAACAGCATGAGCTTATTGCACGAGATGGGCTCCTGCTGTTTTGACATCACCGCACCGATTAAACTCAGACTTATTAAATTTAAGAATTACAAGCAAACAACAGTCCATTCAGCAACATTCAGTTGTGCGACAGGAGGTAATTATGCAGAAATAAATGTTTTATTTTTTCTTTCACAAACATTAAAGCATTTCCTGCCACCACTATGGCTTGAAGGCTTGAATATTTTTGGTGCATGCACATGAATTCACGTGACACGTGGCACGTTCCCAGCGATCCAGTTTGTCCGGGAGACTGCATGTGTCACGTCATTACTCCTGACGTTCTTCACCTTCGGGTCATACGAGCGTGTCCGCTATTATTGGATCACGTCGCCGCTCCCGGTAGCCAAATATAACCCGGATTTACTTACAAAAAAAATTGCCTTGTGCCGTCCTATACACCAGTGTTCGATTTAACAATAGCAGATAAAGACTACAGCGAAAGGCATTTCCTGGAAAAATGAAAATTATACATGACACATACTGTAACAACAAAAAAACAAAGAATGGGTCTTGGTTGTGCGTGTGTGGCATACAAGCAAGACAAAACCTCAGGCCTATAGGTATGTGCTCTCTCACACACGCACACAAATATATATCTCACACAGTATACACGCGTGCACTCAGCAAAACAAGCCAAACACCAGTTACACTGGAAATAAAAGTTTTAAAGGACACCTATTATACAAAAATCTGAAATTTCACATGGTTCTCCAAAAAAAAAAAAAAAAAAAAAAAAATCTGCTTTTTGTTCTCTTTCCATTTTTAAACAACTCGGCTTAAACTACTTAGCTTATGTGACCTCATATAAGAGGTATAATAACCCCTCCCCCTGCTTGATGCTTAGCTCTGCCGGTCCCTTGAAACAGTGCATTTGCAGGAAAAGTGAAACAATGGGAGTTTGAGATGTAAGAAACATGCATCATCTGAGGTGTATTTAGCTTTAGCATTTCCACACACACACACACACCCCTTGGGACTTGAACACATTTTTAAAAAATAGGGACCTTGAAGAAAAGGTGCTACTTGAGTCTTTACATGCCTGCAGACTGAAGTAGCACAGAGTGGCATTCAACTAATAATACAAGAGATAGCACTCATGTTTTTTCCACCACATCACCGGGTATACAAGTGCGTATTCAAAATGCTAAATCTAACCTGCATTCAATTCTATTCTGTTATTATCGTTTTTATAAACAGTGTGACCGGGTTATTGAGGACTTTTCAAACTGCACTACCTTTATAATAATAAGATGATAAATGCAGCAGTACAAACCAAAAGAAAACACAAAGGATTGAACCACTGGCCTAAATTCGGAGTCTCACTGTGGAACTTTCTGTATCTCCGGAGCAGGCTACTTAATCCGACCTTCTCCTACGTCACACACTGATCCCCAACTTGTTTCTTGTAATCTCCAGAATTCACTCATGCCTCTAATCCAGGTAACATAATCGTTCTATTCGATTATTCGGATCAGACCTGAAACTGGAACTGAACCCTGGGTGACTACAGAATTTATTTTTTCCACTTCCTGCTCCCAACCTGTCCATCACTTTGTGCTCTCTCTCTCTCTCACTCTCTCTACTTCATCCTCACCTCTTTTCCTGCGTTTCTTGCGCCGGCTCCGCTGCTCCTCGTCTTCCTCTGTGATAGTAGTGAGAGAGGTGATGACCGACCTGCTGCCCCCCTTCCTCAGCCTGGGGGGCAACAGCATCCTCCCTCCCTCTGCACAGCCCTCGTCCTGGCTCTCCCTATTCCTCTGCGTCCGTGTGTGTGTGTGTGTGTGTGTGTGTGTGTGTGTGAGAGAGAGAGAGAAAAAGTGTGTGTGTGTGTGTGTGTGTGTGCGCACACTCCTGTCCAGTGCGCTTACTCACGCTAATGCTAACTACTAGCCCCCAGGCTGCAAGTCTGATCCAAATGCGATCAGAAAGACGCAGTGTCTGAGAGACGAGAAAGGAGAACAAGAAGTCACTAAAAGAAGAAAGATCAAAAAAAAAAAAAGATAGATAAAACAACTGAAAAAGGGAATCTGTCGATCCTGAGGTGAACAGCCCAACTCGTGCTGCAGAACGTTACAGGAGATCACGTAATCCACAGTCTTTCCTCTTTTCTTTGGTCTCTAAGCCGCAGAGATGCTACCACTTTCTCTCAAGGTCTGTTCTGCTACTGTACTGCTCATTCTCGGTCTGTCTCGCTCTCTCTCTTTCTCTCTCGGGTTCACACACATACTCACACACGCCTCTCTATTTCCTACTGAAATATTCAGTGCGGAGGGAAGCAGGGCAAGCTGAGCCACTCGGTTAATGATCGCTGTACAACAGTGTGGGGCTGAAAAAGACTAATGATAGCTAGACTGATGGATGGATGAATGGATGGATGGATGGATGGATGGATGGATGGATGGATGGATGGATGGACGGACTGTCCAATAGATTAAGCTGCTTCTTCTTAAAATAAACCAACGCTGTGACAAAAAAAAACTCAACTGGTCCATTTTGACAGGTTTATCAACTCAACTAACCACACTTTACAATCGTGCTGAGTAGAAAAGCATCTCCAAACACGTCGAGCTTCAAGGCGGATGTGCCGCGACCGCACGAGACTTGCTCCTGATCCGTGACACAGTTCCATTAAAACTATAACATACAGTAAGAAGAAATTGGAATAAATATAGTGCAGTTATTCCTGCTCTTCTGAAAGACACACACAAACACACTGCCCTCTCTTACATCCCTCAGTCTGTGTGCGCGTGTGTGTGTGTGTAGTATAAATAAGCAACGTAAGCAAGCACAGGGGCAATAAGAATTCAACAGCACACAGGAGCATTTCATCACTCCTGAGACCAATCACTTTTGGTTATCCTACACACACACACACACACAGAAAGAGAGACCAGGTTCCATTATGGTCTTCCTGTGGCTTTCCTCAGAAAGCCATAAATGCAAAAACGCATCCATGGCCTTTTGTTGAAAGCATTTCCCGTCCATCGTACCATTTAAATCAGGGCCTTTGTGTTCGCTTTATTTGTCACCTTCATCTTCACATGCAGGAAGTACACCTTTTAGTTTGCTGTCCCTCATAAAACCATAAACCTGCTGAACAAGCGAACATCCGTAGTTTATCGCCGCGTGTGCCATATGGCCTTCCGAGTCTCTCCGCTATTAAATATCACATGTCGTCAAGGACGAAGAGGCAGCCTCGGATTTGAGGGTGTGGCGCTCCAGGTATTCACATCTCACTAGACAGGGCATCTCCACTCATCTACACTTCAAAAGTGTGCACAACACACACTATATCTGCAGCAATACAGTACGATGTCATATTTAGCAATAGCGTCTTGAAGGCCATTAAGAACAGTGGTATCTCAACAGGTTAGGGCTCTGGGTTATTAATCAGCAGGGCAGCAGTTCGAACCCCAGCTACACCATGATGCCACTGTGGGCCTGTGAGCAGGGCGCAGGAGCCTGTAGATTCCAGGGGAGCTGTATCATTGCACTAATGCACATTATGATAGACAAGTAAATAAACAAACAAACTAATGATGAATAAATAAATAAAGTGGATGGTGGCTAGGTTGTTAATCGAAAGGTTAATAAAACTGAAAGGAGGTTCGAGGCCAGTCCTCAGTGGAGAAGTGGGTGGGCTGCAGCAGGACATCTGTAGTAAGGAAATGCTAAGATTCCACCTTCAAATGTTCTATACTGGATGTGTGTGTATAAGTGAAATAACAGTAAGGTTGCTGTGTGTTTATGCAACTCAGCAGCTCACTCATTACCTCAGCACTGGGGATTTTCCTTCAGCAGAAACACCATACAGAAATCCACACGCCCAAATAAAGGTGCAGGCTCGCTCTTTTTCTCTCTCACTCACTCACACGCAGGATCCATTCACACCAGCGAGTAAGGGCTGTGACTTAAGCAATCGTGATCTTTTCCCAGAGTTTAAGCGTAACTTAACTCAATAATGCAAGGAGAAAAGAAGTGCATGTGCAAATCCCCAGTAAGAGACAGCACGAATAAATTTCATATTTTACAATATGCACTACATAGTTGCATTTTTATGTCATTAATTGATTACAAACGTACTAACATGTTGTCATGCTGTACATGACTATGATGTTGAACTGTGAAATAAACTGTGAGGAAGCGAGGCTGGGGCTGTTATCTTTCCAGCCCTGACTGTTGAATCATTGCAGCCTATCAGTGGCAGAGTTTGTTGTTACACAGAGCGACACACCCCCTAGATTTGCTCTCCTTTTTTTTTTTAATGGAAAAAGTACATTTTGCTGACATTACACAAAATGATGACAGATGAGAACAATAGCAGAAATCCACCCATCCTTTCAGCGTACAGGGGTTTGAGATATACGGAATACCACACCAGAGTCGACAAGAAAAAAAAAATGTCTGGTAAGAACTTGGTACTATTGTAGAGACTAATGCAGTGTCAGAAGCATTGAAAGTACAGCATGAGCACACTTGAATTTCATGCAGATTAGGCTAATTTGTGTTCTTGCCCCATAGTGTGTATGTGTTGGATTGGCACTCCCTCCACTCGTGCCCCTGGGATAGGCTCCAGGCCCACCGTGAGGATAAAGCAGAATAGAAATTGAGTGAGTGAGTGAGTGAGAACCACTTGAGCATAGCCTATAGTATGTGATGACAATCCCCACATCTAAACTTGAGACACACCTGACCACAGCATAACCAGTGTTGTTTTTTTAGGGTGTGGCAACGGTGTTCAGGAAAGTGTTCGACTGGATGCAAATTGGGGAATGGAGGACAGGATTTAGCATTAATATTGCTATTTAGCATTTAATATGTTAAAATAAATTTTGCCTAAGAACACAGCCATGAATTTAAAAAATAGTACAAAAACATCGTCAGAGAGCAACTTCTCACAGCCAAGCAAGAACAGTTTGGTAATGAACATGATCCATCATGCTAAAAAAAGGCCATCTTCCCATAGGGCCAAAGTGATAACCAAGTGGCTCAGGGAACAAAACATCATACAGTAATTTTGGGTCCATGGCCAGGAACCTCAATCCTGTTAAGAACTTGTGGTCAATCCTCAAGAAGCAGGTGGATAAACAAAACCGAAACTTCTGACAAACTCCAAGCATTGACTATGCAAGAACAGATAAAGATGTGGCTCAGAAGTTGATTGATAGCATGTCAGAGCGAACTGCATAGGTCTTGAAAAAGAAGGGTCTACAATGCAAATATTGACTCTTTGCATAAACTTAATTGCACTTATGAAATGCTTGTAATTATACTTCATTATACTACTGTTACTGTAGTAACATCTGACAAAAAGATTTTTATTCTTACTAAACTTTTGGCCACGGCTGCAGGGCACCAACAAAGCCTGATAACACACAATTCCATGGCGACAATAAATGAATCATTGAGTCAACTCTTCTTATATGACTCTTTTATTGTTAATCCAGTGTAAACGATGATGACATTGGGGCGTTTATTTAACCAGGAGCTGCACTAATAACAGGTGCACTGACACTGGAGAGGAAATACAGTCAGGTGGAGGACATTACACTCCTGAAATAGATCATAAAATGGCTTTAAAAAAATAAATTACTAAATGTAACCTGTCTCTGGTGTGTGTGTGTGTGTCAGCTTCCTCTTTCAGTGGAACAACAACAAACAAAACTCAAACAGGTGTTTCAAGTCGCTCAAGAGCTTTAAATAAACACGGATGTGGATTTATGGTAAAGTAGAACAAAGTTGCATTTAAAGTAAAAGTTATAATAATTATTATGACCATTATAACAATCGCTATTCCGGTTCTCGGCTCGCGCTCGAGATAAATTCACCTGCGATGTTTGTTTGTTTGTTTGTTTGTTCTTCAAATATCCGCCTCTACAGACAGTCGGGTTAAAACCGGGTTTTTTTTTTTAGTCGTTAGCAGAAACTGACATAATCGGCTGAAAGTTCTGCGTTAAATCGCAAACTCACCCTGGCTCGAGCTCCGATAGACGCCGCTTTCCTCGCGCTCCGCCATGTCCGCGCGACGTCACGAGAATGGATTACGGGGCGCGAGCGCAAAGCTGGTCATCAGGTTCGCTCCTCGCGCGCGCCTAGCGGACAGGTGTAAGAAAAAAAAAAAAAATTAAAAAGTCAGGTTTAAAGCCTGATCAGTCTTTTTTTTTTTTTTAGGTCTATGATGCTATTTAAATTCTTTTTTTTTTTATATAATTATAATATTTAAATGAATAAGTTGAATGAGACAATTTGATGAGGTAATATTTTAGTTTGTTGTTTTTTGTTGTTGCTTATAATATTCAATCTCTGTGCAGTTGAAACAAAGCCGCTTTTCCACCAAAATAGTCAATACCAAAAAATAAATAAAAATGCACATTCACACACAAAATGTAAAATGCAGATTTATTTTTTATATTTATTTTATTTACTACATTTATAAATGTTTGCATAAAGGATTATTCCTAAAAAATGGTCAGTTTTTTTCAGGTCTATAATGGTATTTAAATGCGTTTTACAAATTTTAAACATAGGTTAGAAAAAAACAAATAAATAATCTTTAAATACTGATGTGTGTTGAATGCGTTTCTGAAATACTTCCAGAAAAACCTTCTTGCATCATTTCCGTATACTTCAATTCTTTATTTTTAGTTTGTTGTTGTTTTTGTTGTTGTTTTAATATTCCACATTGATGCAGTTAAAGAGAAAAACATTTTCTCCTAAATAATATATTCATAACTCATATTTATGCACAGTTTTAAAATAGCTATAGAAACACACACACACGCCAAATACTGTATAAATGCAGATTTATATAAAATGCCATTAATATTTGCAAGGACGATTCACAAAATACAAAGAGCAGAAATAAATGAATGAACAAACACTGATGCCATCTAGTGGTCATAACCGTTAAAATGCATTTTTAATACATTCTGTGAAACACTAATAATGAAATCTTTGAATTCCATAATCTTTGGAAAATACTGTAAAAAAAAAAAAAAAAACGTTATTACAGATAAAATAAAGTATGAATAAAATAGATTAACCGTGTCCAAGCTGTCAGTGTGTGTCATGATGTGGACATGGTGTGTCACAGTGGATCTGAAACTTGGCTCAGAGCTGTTAGAGTTGTTAATCCACACACTGGTGTGTTTTGTTTTTTTAAATGGAAGAAAACCTAAGAACCCTTAGTAAACCCATATGGACACGCCGAGAACATGAACAAAGACAGTAATTTGATGAATTTTTAACACTACTGTACATGGAATGACACTTGTTTGTTTTTTCAGTAACAGGTAACATTATTTTATTTTAGAAATTTAATTCAGTTATACCAAGGACCAGCATTTCATCCAGGATCTTATCTTATTCCAAAGCAGACTTCAGCTCCAGCACAAATGACTTATGTCTTGATCGATTACATTATTTGTTCCCTGTGACCCAAACTGTTTCCCTACATCCTTCTAACCAAAAATACTGTTCACCTGACCTACCAGTTTTAATGCAAAGCATTACATAACATGTTCTATGCTGAAGGTTGTACACTTGAAGTGCTTTCTTGTTGTGTAAAGACATAATCCTGTTTAGAGATAACTTTATGCTGACTCTTTTTTGAAAGTGAAACACCGTGCTCATCTGCTTCGCCTGTTTTGCTTACATTTACCTGAGTCAGGTTGATTAGCATGAGGTTATTGTGTGTCTTTAGGTGTGTGTGTATGTGTGTGTGTGTGTGTGTGTCATTTTTTTCTCCCTCAGGTATGAGCTTTGCATTATTAAGCTGAATTTCTTTATATGTGCACAATTTTAGTGTCCAGCAGAGGGCGCTGCATCACAATGCTGTTCACAACTTCTCCACCAAATTGTAATTAATTGTACACATACAGTAGAATACACACATCTAGTCTCTGCTTAGGTCAGTGTGTCCCATATTTGACACAACAAATTAAGCTGATTGACGGCATGGCAGGTGATGAATTGACTGAATCCATAAGTGGCACAAAATGCATTAAGAGGACAAACTGTGTGTGTTGGGGTTTAAGGATATAAACATTCACCCTTGTAACCTCAAAAGTTGGACTTGCGATGGGGCAGAGCATGATGGGATTGAACGTGCACCAAAAAAAAAACTTTTCCCAGCGGCCTATCGATTCTATCGATTCATAAATTCTAACGATTCATGCTACCCTGTTGGACAATATATATATCATATATATATAATCAAAAAAAATTAACAAAACAGTTCCCAAGCTAGTGCATGCGCACAACTGTGAAGTAGCGAAAAATGATAGGCAGTGTGGATTTATAGAACACTGGCTCATAATTACTGTAGCTTAAAAAACAAAACAAAAAAAACAGACAAACCATCAGCATTCACTCATCCTCTATACAGCTTTAGATGCAGTACATCCTGGATGGTGTGCCAATCCATCGCACTGCACACACACTCCACTCATTCAAACATTTGGGAATGCCAATTAGCCTAATCTGCATGTCTTTAAACTGTGGGAGGAAACCAGAGTACCTGGAGGAAACCCACCAAACCCAAAAGGCATGGCTCAGGCAAGCCAAACACCAATCACCCTGGGGGAAATGACATTAAGGAATCAAAAAAATGCCCCTCTGATGAGCAGAGCCAATTGCCCTGATCACTAATGGAACCATAATTCCCAACAATAATGATTAAGCAAAAGTTTTCTATCTAGGTTATCCATACGCACTAGTGCATGACTTTCTCCCTCAGTCTGACAAAAGACATCATACAATTCTCATAATAAGTTTCTCATAAGATGTTTCTAGCTAGCATTTCTTAGAACTATGTGATTATAAAGCATTACGGGACACTAGCAGAAGAGTAAAAACAAGCAGTAGGTTCCAACTGCAAGTGTGTTTGCGTAATGTTCCATAAGATCACAGTATGAATAAGAGTCGAAAAGCTGTAATTAAGTACAATCTTTTAGGAGACAATTTCCATGCATTAAGATTCTACAGATGATGGCCAAAAGTATTGAGATGAAAGGAAAATTCTAGGAAACTTTCTCAAATGATCAATATCATAAAAATAATTTGTTACTTCATGCAAAGAAATTGGTATAAAATATACGACAGTTTTCTCCAGGCTTTATGTCTGGAGATGACCCAGGCTATATCTGTAGAGTTTGAATATCATTGTCACATTGTTCACTATTTTTTTTTTTTTTTTTTATTAGCACCACTCCTCAACCAGATCGGCTAGAACTAAATAGTGATATGTTGTCTTTATATGTTTGGCCCCCACTTTAGATCCATCTATCCATCCATTCATCCATTATATATACCACTTATCTTGTGTAGGGTCATGTATGGCCGGCGGCCTATCCTATGGAACCTAGAGCACAAGGGCACACACACACACACACTCACACACCCAAGCATAAACTATTGGAAGCCTATA
The DNA here is from genome assembly GCF_024256425.1 of Clarias gariepinus. Taxonomy (NCBI): domain Eukaryota; kingdom Metazoa; phylum Chordata; class Actinopteri; order Siluriformes; family Clariidae; genus Clarias; species Clarias gariepinus. The sequence goes on along the minus strand of NC_071121.1, from coordinate 23,946,997 downwards.
TTGTACTGTATGAGAAGGAAACCACCAACCCTGGAGGCGCAAGGCGACATGGCTAACACGTGGCACTAAGCCCCCATGCCACCTTTGTTCCCAAAATTGAGAAATTATGAGATCACACAGACAGTTTGCTGTCAGATCACTGTCATAAAATAGATTAATTCAGACCAATATGTCGCACAGTAAGAGTGATAGTAAAAGACTGTGATTTATTAGGCGTATGAGACCATCTGTTATAGTGTTGTATCTCGGGGTGTTTTTGGGAATCGATAAACGTGCAAGGGATTTGGTTTGACAGCATTCTGATCACTAACTCAGACTGTGAGATGGATAAGATAATTACTTTAAAAAGTGAAAAAACAAACAAACTGGATTTCCTTTCATTTTTTCTCACACACAACCTCACATATTAGTGCAAAGCTGCCTGGAACACCCGTCTGTGTAATAACAGTCCACAATTCTACAGTTATACAAACCTGCAGCTTTTAATGTAAGTGTAATGAACAGTATACCTACAATATCCCATAAACATTATAGCAACTACACTGGTTATTACACTGGTGGGTGTAACACCTATATAATGTGTGTTTTGCATTTTTTTCCTAGAAACCTAGTCACATACACAACCATACACCGGATGATATTCATTGAAGTGCTTATAAGACTGTTCATGACCTTAAATAAAAATATAGAATAAATTAGAAAGATTTCACTAAAAAGTAGCATGGTGGCCTCCTACCTCCAGGGTCGAGGGTTCGATTCTCACCTTGGGTCGGTGTGCATTGAGTTTTCATGCTCTCCCCGTGCTTACTTGGTGGGTTGTCCTCTCCAAATACAGTACATGCAGTTTACAGTAATTGGAGTTCCAAAATTGCTTGTAGTGTGTGAGTGTGCGTGTATATGTGTTCACCCTGCGATGGACTGGTACACCATCCATGGTGTACCCCGCCTCATGCCCTAAGCCTCCTGGGATAAGCTCCAGGCCCCTATTGCCTGTAAAGTGTGTGTGTGTGTGTGTGTGTGTTGTGTTCTTTGCGATGGATGGGCACCCTATCTATGTTGTGCCCTGCTTCGTGTCATACGTCTCCTGGGCTAGGCTCCAGGGCCCCCGCGACCCTATACTGTATATGCTATATAGAAAATGAATGAATGTATGAATAAAACAAAAAGGAAAGAAAAATGCATTAGAGAATACAATTAAACAAAAAAATTAATTTTTTACAAAAAATGAAATCAAAGTTTAAATGTAAAAATTTGGGAATTAAGAAATGTGCAGATTTACAAAAGTTCCAGAATAAAATAGAATCAATGTAGAAATATATATTTACTCACTCATTGTCTATACTGCTTTATCCTGTATACAGTGTCATGGGGGGCCTGGATCCTATACCAGGAGACGTAGGGCACGAGATATGGTACACCACGGATGGAGTGCCAATGCATCACAGGATGTGTGAACCAGAGTACGCGGAGGAAAACCACCAAGCACGGGGAGAACATGCAAACTCAATGCACACAGAGGTGGGAATTGAACCTGGCCAGGAATCGAACCCGGACCCTGGCAACAGTCCAAACCACTAAGCCACCGTGGCACTCCAGGAAAAAAAAGAATAAAATAAATAAAAATAAAAGGGGTAAAAATATATATTGTGTGGTTATGACAGATAGAATAGCGTATACCACTGACAACTGATGATGATATTACTGTATATCAACAGTCTAATAGAAACCAAAAGCTTGAGAGCTATAAGAGTATTTGGTGCAAAAAAGTACATGACTGAAAAAGCACACGATTGACATGCTCTTGCTGCATAAATCTACAGTCTGAGCTAGAAGGTCTTTTTACAGCAGTCTGATGGAGGTGCTGCTGCACATGAATTATCCGACATAATCCATTTTAATACATTTATTAACAACATAATTGTAATCTGATCTGTGAGAGAAAATGTTATAAAATAAATCCTACACTGATATCTTTTGAAACACAGGGCACTTAGTATAGCCAGCTCATTCACACACAAGCCTCCCCTGGTGTACACGTGTGTGTGTGTGTGTGTGTGAAAAGAGAGAAAGTAATAAGGGTATGGTCTTATATAGCTTAAATAAAACTCCCTTTAATGAGATGGTGCAGACCAAGAACAAACCTCTTGTTATGTTTTACCTACTCAACAAGAGTGTGTGTGCGTGTGTGTGTGTGTCCGTGTGATTTTTTATTTTTTTTCTTTTAAATCATGCTGAGTGTGGATCAATACGTGCAGCTGGGTGATAAGAGCACTGAATGAAGGTTAGCCAGGGACACAAAGGACCTCGGCGTCTAAACAATATTACACCTCTGCTGCACTCATCATTACTCAGTCGCCATGCTAGACTGTGTGCGCACGTGATGATAATGATGAATTATATAAGGTGTATATCATTTGCTAATCATAAGAAATCATTATTAGCTTTGCAAAAATGATGCTCTAAATAGATTTCTAGCCAGTGAATACACCTTTTCATTGATTATATCTGTTTAACCAGATTCTGTTATTGACTCTTGACCTTACAGTTCCTTAAATGAACAAACTCAAAGCTCCATAAAATACGTTTTGTTGTCTTTTGTTTTTCCATAGTGTTTTTAACAATATACTCTGACACAAAGCCCGCTACACAAAATCCAGATGTAGATCTCTAAGAAAGATTACAAACCATTATTCTCATTCATATAATTGCAGCAGCAACAGCAGCAGCAGTACAAATCCACCGGTATCCAGCAGAGATTGTCCACGGATGCCAGGGTGGGACCTCTGCGTATTTATTTATTTATTTATTCATTTCGTGCAAGTCTTTAGGGTGTTCATGTGGAGAGAGAATTAATGAAGTGCAAAATGATCTCAAGCGTGACAGTGCAGTCAAGGGAAGACTGCTTTGTGGTAACAAGCAATTATATGTCTTGTTTATGGAGTGCTGGACCTGTAAAAAGCAATTGCATGGCTTTAATAATGATAATAATAATACATCGATCCATTCATCTAGGAACCTCTGCAGTCCAACTAGGGACCATGGAGGCCTACGATGATTGTATTTATTCCTATTGTACGACCGCGGTAGGACTTTAAAATGTTTGATTTAAGTCCTACAGCACCTCATACCTCCGGTCACAACATTCACATACTACAGGCAATTTGGGAATGCTGATTAGACTAATCTACATATTTTTGGACTGTGGGAGGAAACAGGAGTGCATGGAGGAAACCCAGCAAGCACATCCAAACTCCACGGACAGAGTCGAACCCTCGACCCTGGAGGTGCAAGGCGACAGTGCTAACCACTAAGCCGCCATGCTGCCAATAATAATATTAATCATCATCATCATCCATTCATCTAGGAACATTTGTAGTCCAACTAAGAACTGTGGAGGCCAATGGTGATTACCACTGTGTTTATTTCCATTTCTACATACGTTTACATGTGTTTCAACATGCACATGCTTGCACATGCACACACAACCGGCAATTTGGAAACGCCAGTTTGTCTTTGGACTGTGGGAGGAAACCAGAGTACCTGGCGGAAACCTACCAAGTATGGGGAGAACATGCAAACACCATGCACACAGATGCCCAGGGTCAGAATCGAAACTCGGTGGCTAGAGGTGCAAGGTGACAGTGCTAAACACTACTCCACCATGTCGCCATTAATAATAATATACAGTAGTATAAATAATAATAATTATTAATATTAATAATAATAATAATAATAATAATAATAATAGTAGAAGTAATAATTATAATAATACATCCAACTGTGAAGGACAAAGATTATTACCATTGTATGGTGAACACCAAGGTGTCTATTCCCATTTTACGACTATAATAATAATAATAATAATAATTATTATTATTATTATTATTATTATTATGTTTTTGTACTTGTTTATTTGGTAAAAATACTATTCATGTATTGTGGACAAAAGAAATTATAAATTTTTCTCATAAAATGTGTTTATCACTCTGTATTGTACATATACATATTTTTATGTATATTTTTTCATGTTTTTTTTTTTTTTTTTTTTACACAAAACGCTTTTATATTCCTAAAATCGTACAATTTTCTGTGAAAAATAATACTAATAAAAAAAAAACCCACAAAGGGCATTGAGTGCATCCCTGTTAGAGCGCATGCTTCATGAACGACAGCCCTGGCAGCCAATAAGAGCCGTTGACCAAACCGTTGACCAATCACCAGCGCTGAGAGCGCTAATTTAGCGGTGAAGCCCCGCCCAGTGACTTTAAGAGCTCGCGCGGTGCTTTAAATAGCAGGTGTTTGTGCCGCCGCCGCTGCCGCTGTTCGCTCGTGACCTCTGCGCCATGTCCGCCGCCAGCCACGAGCCGTCCGCGCCGATCCCCACGTCCCCGGCTCGGGTGTTCTTCCAGACGTCCCCCGGTGTGGGCTGCGTGGGGAACGGACCGGTGCCTCGGGACGACCCGGTGCAGAAGAAGCAGGGCAAAGTCACGGTGAAGTACGACCGGAAAGAGCTGCGGAAAAGGCTCGTGCTGGAAGAGTGGATCATCGAGCAGCTGAGCGAGCTGTACGACTGCGAGGTTAGTGTGTGTGTAAGAGAGAGAGAGAGATACAGCTGCGTGCGCATTTTTTTTGCACATCTGTAGCGTTACATCTGCATGCACCTCTGCACAGATCCACAGCTGTATCCTGCACCTGTCTCCAGGCGCATCAATTGTCAGGATTTGTTATCTGACCTACATTTTGTCAGGTCCCTTTTGCACTGCTTTCATGCATCACAACACAAACATCTTCACAATACTGAACACTGTGTGATACACCGTGGAAATGATCATTTATCTAATATGAGAGGGCTGCGCTTAACCTTACTGTCCATCATGAGCATGGGATGCTGAGATTTTAATGTAGCAGACGTTATTGTTTTTGTGTTCATTTCTTTTGTTGTTGTTGCTGCAGTATTTCACAATGATGCTCTGTTCAGGTTAGTATTCTTCCTAGGGATGGAAATCATCAGTCATCTTCCGATACGATATAATCACGATACCTCGGTGCCAATTCTATAAGCATCACGATAAAAAAATAATAAATGTCCCAATTCTATATTACATTTTCCCTGATTTTGTTACAAGTTTAAACCTTAAAAAAAAACGTTTAATGATTGACTGATTAAAGGCAGCCTGTTTCTTTTAACATTAAGTTTTCTCACTTTAAAACCAAGCGCAGCATTGTAAACAATACAAAATAACCTCAAATGCTAAGTAATGATGGGAAGTTTGAATCGTTTTAGTGATTCGGTTCTTTGAATCTCGTTCATCAAAATTTCAACAAACAGACCCCCAATTCGTCTACGTACACAAATTTTGCCTATAGTTCCAGTAATGAAAATATTTCAATGCAACTAAGGACATATTATAATAAACAGAATGAGTAGCTCACCTCTTATATCTTCCAGTCTGAGTTGTTTTGCTTTTGAATCTATTGCACCGCATAGTGTCTATAGGAGTCACGTGACAAAGGAACAAACAACTCGGGACTTGAAGGCTCATTAAGGAGAACCGTTCAATTCTGTTTCCTGTGTACTGCACCTCATGGCGTCTATGGGAGTCACGTGATAAAGGAACAAACGACTCGGGGTAGAAGAGTCATTGAGAAAGAACCACTCCATTCCGTTTACTGTACATAACCTACGGCGGGTTTGCGATGATTTGCACATGCGTGCACAGTAGAAAATGGACGAATCACTCACACTACTTGTTCGCTCATGAACGACCCATCACTAATGTTAAGAGTTTAGCATTAAACTGAGCAGCATGTATTTGTTATCCGATGTAATGATTATTTATGAACAAACTTGGCAAATAATTTACGCAATACCAACTGAATCGACACCTACAGTATGTATTGTCATATCGTATTGAATAGTCCTTAGTGACTCCCAGGGCTACTAATTAAACTCCTGTATGAGCATAACTAACTGGGATTTAATTAATTATTTTCGTAAAATCCTACTATTGTTTGCAAACCACCACATACTAATCAGCTCCCCGAAACCATCAGTGGTTGTGTTAGAGTAAGAAAATCTGCAGTTTGAGAGAGTAAAGGACTTTAATTGAGACGTATGCTTTTTACAGACTTGGCTTTTTGGGTCTGTTATTAGTTTGCATCTTGCTTTACTTTTAAAGGAGCCTTTTTTTTTTTTTCTATGTTGCCTTCATTAAAGAGTCATTTGCTTTGTTTTTCCTCCTCACATCAGGTCATTAACTTTATAGGAAATTAATATGTATGGCAGCGTCTCTACTGTGTATCTACAGAGCGAGTCAGGAATTGGCAGCGAATCTTCGTTTGCACAAAATCGCATTCAAACCGAACCAGATGCTGATTTTAATTCTTTTTACCCCCATTGTATTGTGTACAGTATTATGTGCTTTCTTAATGCAGTGCATCATCAGTGGATTTGATTTATTGCTGCTCATACTTCCTTCGTTTTTTGGATGCAGATATAATGCCTTTAAATATGGTTTTAATTCATGGTTACATCTTATTTTCACCTTAAAAGGTTCTGATCATGCAGTACAATGTAAACCAATGAAGGGTTAACTCCTGGTGTAATCACAGGTTCTTTATCCACCTGCAATACTAGATACTGAAAGTATTGTCCGCTGCCTATGGAGATGAGCGTGAGTGTTTGCTCGGGTGCTGTGGCGATCACTCGAGAGATCCAGCGGGATATGTTCTCCCGAAGGAGGTTAAGGTCTAGGGGGAGTGTGAGGGCAATAACAGATTGTGGATTAAATTTGTGTTGAATGTTAGTGGCAATGGTGGATGGTGCTGAGAACAAATGCACAAGAAAAAAAAATTACAGGGTGGGAGGACATACAGTAAGCTTAAAGAATATTGACCAAAGCTACAGTAGTCTCAGCAAGCGCAGAGTACATGGTGAGTTTAAAAAAAGGAGAAGAACAGAAGGAAAAGCAGGTCTGTTTTGAGTAGGTCTAGACAGTCGGTAGCGCTGATGTGTAGGTGTGTGCCGTTCTCAGTATTATGGCGTTAGCATAGAGAGAGAGAAACATGGCACATAATTGACAGACAGCAAGCAAACAAACCATTGTAGACGGCAAGAACTAAGTACTGACATCAAAATACAGTTTAATAGCGACGCTACTACAACAGAAACAAAACTCTGCCCCGTTTTGCCTGGCTCTTCATCTTCTCATTAGTCAGGTAACGATGACTGACCAGTAAATCCACATAGAGAAATATCAAAGCAGGAAGCTTTGGTGTGTGTGTGAGTGTGTTGAATTTATGTTAATGGCTTCTATAACCAGAGCTGGTCACTCTCTGAGAGATCGCTCCATTGTGGCTGCTCATGACTGCTGAAAAGGTTGTGGGTGTAATGCAGTGAATAAGTTGTTAATTATGAATGTTAAAACCATTATGTCTAATATAGAGTTTAAAGGAAGCAGTTACTGGAAATACGTCGGACATCTTTATGCTGAGATGTTTGTGATGTTGGTGCTGTATGTGCTTCAAGTTATCACTGAAATGTCCCCCAGGTGATTGTTGGCCATGAGGGTGAATCATGTTCATTACTGGATATGAATAATAAAGGATTTTTTTTTCTTTTCTTTTTTTTCTTTTGTGTACACATACTCAAGGGGTGTTAACGTTCGATTTATGTTCTGAGAGTAAAAGCTATCTTTTTTTATATATATATATAATATAAAATCTCGTACTACATTAATATACTTATCCCAGAAATATACTGGCCTCCCAGGAACTTCTTTATTATACTAACTAATAATATAATAATATAATATAATGCAACTCCAAGTGTCATTCCCATAATGTGCAAGGCAAGTGGTGTTGGTAAATGATTGTGTGTACAGGCCATGCAGACAGATGTCTCTTCCGCAAGTCAGCGACAAGTTTTCTGTCCAAGGATTCACCTGTTCTACTCCATTGTTCAAGGGAACATCTGCAGTGGGATCTAAGCCACCTAATTCATCGATGTACGACCTTCTTTGACAAAATTACATTGTTTAAATGTTAATCACAAGTCCCAGTTTGAGTTGAACGCCCCTTTATGTACATATGTAGATGTTTCAAATCCTGTCTAGCCAAAGTAACTAATTTACTTTGGAAGATCTACGTTGTCCAGATCAGGTCAGCCTGTAGCCATAGACAGGAGTGGAGCATATAGTATAATCTCCTGTCTTAGCCTGATGGGTTTCACATTCTAAGATGCTTTTCTTCTCACCATGGTTGCAAAGAGTGATTATAGTGTAAGAGTGTAAGATGCTCTAGCCTTCCTTTCAGTGTAAACCATTCTAATCACTTTCCTGTCTATTAGCAAGGCAGTACTCAAACCAGCCTCTCTAGCATCAACCAAATGACGTTTACGGGCAAATTAACAAAATGGCGCAATTTACAATAAACTGAACCTCTTGATCTCGGTCTGCATGAATTGAATATGTTGTACTGCAGTTACAGTACATTTTATATAAATAATATAAATGATATAAATAAAAAAAAAATTTTCCCGGAGCCTCACGTCAAAAATTAAGGAAATTTGTCGCAAATTTGTCTACAGGGTTACCTTAGTCGATGTGGCACACAATGGCCACATATAAGAAACTAGCTTTGCTAACACGCTAACATCTCTAGCCAGCTATATTTTTCAGTAGCTAGACAAAGGATGTTCTTCAGTTTGGGTTTTGGGTTATTAGCAATAATGTTCATTGTTTGTTCTCGAGTTTTTGCTAAATACAACTTTGGAAATGGTTTCTGGCTTTTCAAATCAATAGAGGTCATTTAAAATGGCTGAAACGCCACATCATTTATATTTCAATTTAAGTTTTCAAACATAAGTAGATTTTTGACAGAAACCTAGGCTCATATACAACATGGTTCAAATTCAAGAATAATATTGAATAAAATATTGCAATTCTTTTTTAAATGAATTTTTAGACGTTAGCCTGTGAGGTGTTGTGTTTTTGTTCCCTTAAAACCCTACAGGTGGTGCACTCTTAACTAATCGCACATTGGTGGCAAACTGTGGTTGGAGTTTGTTTGGAATTTAACAATAGAAATATGAAAAATATGTATAATGTGTGTGTCATGATATTAACAGAATTGTAATACAAGTCAGATGCCCAGGTATGGTGATTCCCATTCCCTTTATATAGCTACTGTTTAACTAAATCTTTTTCCCTGAATGGTCAAGGGAAACCCCTTTTTTTTTTTTTTTTTTTTTTTGTATTCACTTTGAATGCAAGTTTAAGTGTTAATCAAGTCTGGTGTGAATTTGTTGTTTTGAAGCTGTAAGACGTTAGCCATGCGCACATGAGACGGTGTTGCTAGCACACCTATTGTAGAGTTGTTGTTGTTGTTGTTGTTGTTTTTTTTGCAGTCTTAAGTATCTAACTTGTGTTCAGCTGAATTACTGCACAGTGTTTGTTGATCTACAAGATGACTAGCGTGATGAAGCTGATGCTTGTATTAGCATAAAATTTGAAGCTTTGTTAGTTGATCTGTTTGAGCAGGGTGTACAGAGCTAGACGGATTAAAGGACATCTGTGTCCATATCCTCGCAGATCTAGAAGGTAAATGTTCGGAGGTTTTATTTTTAGTAGCCCCGTGGGCTTTAAAAACAAACTGTGCAGGATTTTACAGAACACCACTTTGGAGGAATGTAAAGGTTGAATGAAATGAACTTTTTTTTTTTTTTTTTTTTTTGTCCTAGAGGAGTGTGTAGTGTGTGGGTCTGTGCGTCTTGTCATTGAGAAGGTCGACAATTTGAAGTGAGATCAGCAGCTGATGGGGTTGAACACAATGGTATTTCACGTACGTGCGCTCACTTTGCCAGCGGGCTTTCGGTATCGTGGGTTTGTCTGCACGGGCACATGCATGCACACACACTTCCTACTGTGAATCGATTGGTCTTTTGAGGTTGAGCCCGAAGGCCGCGTCTGTCTCTGTCTGAAGCCGTGAGGGGTTACATTTCACACTGTGAGCACTAAGGGACTTCCTCTATGCAAGACTTAAGCATGTGGATGATTACGTGGAGTTTATTGCTGAAAACGTCATTTGAAATGGACAGATCCAAGTACTGATGTGAACTTTTGTTTTTGTGTCCAAGATTCACAAAGCATTCAAAAGCAGGAAGTTGAAGTGCCTGTTTATTAACATTAACATTGATCAATGCATTTACAGCATTGATTTATTCATCCTTAGTAACTGCCTGGTCAGGATTGTCCTGCTTTATGTTTCTGCTAATTTGTTCACATTGGAGGAAATGGATTTAAACACTAAATGAATATTTACTGAAACAAAATCATGTGCACTAACAGGATGGAGGCAGAGGAACCGCTAGTAAACGACATCTCTAGTAATCGCATTGTGTAAAGGTGAAAGCTCAGCAAGGTCAGCTAGAAAATGAGTCTTTATGGTTTCCCGACCCACTTTATCTACTACAGGCTGTTTTTCAAGCACATTGGTATTCTGTGTGTGTTTGCTTTACATGGGAGGGAAGGTAAAGGTTGCTGTCGGCTTTGTGCGTAGCTGGTTTCTTTACTCCTCATAAGCTCTCTCAGTAGGATTAAAGCCTGCTTGGTATTCCATGGTAAACCTTTAGCAAGCTGACCTGTCTGCTCCGCTATGCGCCTGCAGACAAAACGCGGCTCGCTTGCACAATGAGGCAGCACAAAGGAATCGGGTCAATTCTGCCTATGTAGGATTTTTTTTTAATTATTATTATTATTAGCAACACTTGATCTGATCTATTGATGTATGAATTCAAGTCAAATCGGGACTTTTGATTGAGCATAATACAGTTTTTAGAGTATATACCAGCCTTTATTTCTCTATATAATCCCCTGTGGCATATAATGCACTTATCTCAGGGCTTCTCTAGTGCTTGGACACCATTAAGGTGGAATGTTTTCTGATCGGACCGTCTGCTTCACTTCTGAAATGGTGGCTTCCCAGGAACTCCATTAATGGCCCAAACGCAGTGACTGTGTGGCAGATCTAGAGGAGGATTGTTACATTTATGCATTTGGTCAACTCTCTCTCATCCATCTGTTTCCATCATTGGATATAGAGTGAAACCTCGGTTAACGACCACAAAGTTCTGGTCGTAACCCAATTTGGTCATAGACTCAGTTTTCTATGGGAGTACATGTAAATATAATTAATCCATTCTTCATCACTATGAACAATTTACCTTTTGGTATATTTTGTTTACATCACAAAATATAAAAGCATATGAAAAATCCTTAAATGTAAAATTTAAATGTGATGTTTCACTGTATCCTTATAATGGTTCACTAGGTTACTAGCTAGAAGTACCATTAGTTAAACACTTTTTTTTTTTTTTTTTTTTTTAATGGGGCGGCGTTACCCCAAATACCCAAGAAACGGATAGGTCTTTAGGTCTATACGTTATTACTCGGACAACTGTGTTCTGTTATTCTGCACAATCAAAAGTCCCAGTTTGACTTGAATGCCCTTTTGTAAAAAGCTGACAATCGCTGTTGAATGTTGCAGTATTTTAAAGTTTTTTTTAGTTCTAGCCAAAAAGCCAACCCCCTATAGGTTTTAGATGGTTAAATTTGTGTGTATACTGTAACTAATGTCAAATCCCCCTGAGATGGGATGAGATACAAGTAGCCCTGCATCGACATATTAACCGTGACCAATATATATAGACTGTTGCCGAGATCTAGACTTTTACTTGGTAAGACATTCTTTAACAAATTGCTTTCACGTGGCTAATCCTTCAGTGTCGGCTTATCTTGATGGATGTGCCTCGCCCTGATTGATTTCTTTAGTCTAAGCGTCGTTACTCCAGGGTTCTCAATAGGATCCACAGCGCTTGCTAACGGTCCATCGGGGTTAGCCAGGTTTCCTCCACCTTTCTTCAAAGGCTTGCATGTGAATGGGTCATTTAAAATATATATATATATATATACATATACAACTTTTCTATAGTTATTATACAGTATAGTATATAAATTATTATATAGCAAAAGTTTTTAGGACAGAACTTTTTTCAGTATCATGACAAGCTCAGATGTTCCACTTCTACTTCAGGTGAAGTTGTGCGTGAAATTTTGTCATGATGAGCATTTATTACCCTCGCTGAGGTGTTAATCAGGACGACCCGAGGGTTTGTTTTTCTGGGTGGAGGAACATGCAGGACCACTATACAAAGCATGTGAGAGTGAAAAGTGTCCTGCTTTTCTGTTTATACATCTGGGTTGTATTTGGACAGCTGCCTTGGATAAGTGTCAGCACCTCTGTGTGTTTGGGCCGTTATTATTAGAGTGCAGACGTGAGTAAACACCTGACCTTTTTAAAACGCACACACATCTGACACTACTTAGAGAGAGCAATGATAACGGTGACAGGAATCCACATGCAGCTGAAGACTAAAGCCAGACGCTGTTTAATTTTTCCTTTCGGTTGCGGTTAATGAGGCCAGAAATGCAGCTTCATAAACCCAACGTCATGATTTTTCTGTGATGGAAAGATTACCGACTGCATAACATGTGGCTGCTGACAACGGAGACTCTTTTCAGATGATGTCACCCACCCTATCAACAATTACATGAAAGACTGATGCTCCTTACACAGTGTTGCAAATAACAGTACAGGTAGCCCCCGACTTCTGAACGTACGAGTTACAAATTTCTGCAGGTACGAACGAACCGTGGTTTTACTTCTGGTTCAGTCACTGATGTAGCTCACGTGTATTGTACAAACAACAAAAAAGACACTGCAGTCCCCCAAAGACTAGTATTTACAATTATACACGATATTTTCAGTGTAGGTGAAATGTAGAAAATGTCTAAAGTTCTGTATATTGGAGAAAATCTGTCCTATAGAGCTACGATGCAACTCCAAAAAGGTAACATTACAACACTAAGACATGCATGGCATGGGATACGCATGCTGTATGGATTTTATTTTATGTTATATGGCATAAACCCAATAGAAAAGGTTACAATTTCATCGTTTTAACTTTATATTTGCAGCATTGTGATCGTTCGTTCCACGTTGTCTCGACGTCATTTTATAAGGGTCATCGTAATTTTCAAAAACAACTTTGTCCCGACAGTGGACGTCTTCGCAACGTTGTTACAACTATTACAACACTCGGCCAACGTTGGGGTTCCTGCTGGGTTAGTTCTTGGACTTGGAATACTCCAAGATTTTCAGCGACAGAGCAAAGAACAGAAAAAAATTACAATAACTCCCACTATGGACAGTGTTTCTATCAAATGTTAAGTGCTCCAGTAAACTTGGGGCACGAGGCGGGGCACACCCTGGACAGGATGCCAATCCATCACGAAGCACACGTGCACTCTAACACTATAGGCATTTTGGGAACGTTGATTAGCCTAATCTGGACTGTTGGAAGAAACCAGAGAACTCCATGCACTGCAACCCGAAGTGGGAATCGAACCCTCAACCCTGGAGGTGTAAGGCAACAGTGCTAATTTTTCTAGTAAAAGAAAAAATGTTGTTGCAATTCCTTGCAATCACACACACACTCTATGGATCTGTAACACAGAGATGAGGTTGAAAAATGATAAATTATTTCTTTAACACGCGCACACTTGTGTGGAGTAGAGAAGCGAGATGCCTTTGGACAAAAGCATGAGTAAAATGTTTTAAATATGAATGGGGAAGGTTTTTCATTTACTTTTTAAAAACTCCTGAGTCTGCGGAGTGGTGATTTATTGTAAGCTACACACACACTCGACCACAAAGGATGTTGAGTTTATACGATTTTCACTTTCTCTTCTATTGGTCATTTTTCATAGCTGTGCTTTTTCCTTCTTTTCCACCCACACACGTCTCTCTCTCTCTCTCTCTCTCTCTCTCTCTCTCTCTCTCTCTCTCTCTCTCTCCCATCAACCCACCCACCCTGCTCATCCCTTATCAGCTGTCCCCTAACCATTCACTAATGCAGGCACTAATTACTCCGACCCACTTCCTCATCTCCCTCTACTTTTCTTTCTTTTTTTTTTTTCTTTTTTAATTCCACCCATTTCCTACATAAAACCAGAGGATGGTTTACCAACATTTGTTTATTAGAAATGTAAGGCAGCCTTTCTACATTTATTTTTTGTAATAATGCACCATGGCAGTTCTCCTGAGGCTATTTTGGCTCGGCTAAAACAATTTTCAAAAGAGTTCCATCTCAGTAAATTCAATTTATCAACACACACGGCTGTATAGTATATCTGTGTATCTAGTGTTAAAATAGTTTATCTAAAAATGTTTGTCTTTGAATGCCTGAAATCTAGTTAGGACACTTTTGTTTTAGAGAGACAGTCGTGTGTGTGCGTGCGTGCGTGTAGATTAAATTGGACGAGCAAGGAAATATCCATCTGGCAGATGTCCATGGGGTGTACACTCACTCGCACGCACACGTGTACACACAGCCTGGAATTCCCGAGAGCAAGTGCAACAGAGTTCAAAGAGAAATTCAACAAGTTATGCGAATTTTATCGTATGTCATCCAGTGATTGGTTAGTCAAACAAACTGTAGAAACGTTTTCAATTTGCTAAAATTTTGCTTATTATTTGTTGCTAGATTGTGGCCACCAACGTACAAAGTCTTCACTAAAGCCGAGAGGCCACGCCTCCCTAACTCCACCCAACGGACAGAAAAGCCCAACAACAGAATCCACTGCTTCTTGATTGACACCTATCAAAAGAAGCCACGCCTCCCTAATTGGCTAGTACATTAGTTATACATTGCCTCAAAGCTTTTACTCTAACATGCTATTCTCAATGATTTGCTGTGTTGTAAATATTCCAATTGATTAATCTTTAAACCTTGGGAGAGTTGGGTCAGGAAGGGCGTGAACCCTGTTGTGCAGCCGAAAGAAAGTATCGTATTGGAAACCAGCATATAAAATTCCCTACATTATCATGGGACCTGGAGTCTATTCCACAGCAATACACACCTGCCAGTGTCTTATGCCAGTCTGTCTATACATGAGTCTTTGGCCTGTTCGACAGGGAGCACCTGAAGGAAACCCACCAACCACAGGGAGAACATGGAGACTGCCTGAGGCCACTGTGCTGCTCTGTACTATATTTTGTTATAAATATTAAATCTGGGTTGTTCTAGTTGCCATATATTGTCTGAAAGTGCAGATGAAGTGAATCCATCTTTACAGTTTTTAACACAACAGTACGATGTTACCATGAACTCAGGTTGGGGGTTTGGAGATTTTGGGGTGTTTAAGGTTGTAGCTGTTGGCCGTTTTTGAAGGTGTTATGGTTTTTGTTTTGTTTTTTTGTTTGTTTGTTTTTTTTTGTTTTTTTTGGGGGGGGGGGGTTGCTGTTTGTGGGTTTTTTATTATTACAAAGGTGTTTATGGTTGTAGCTGTTGTGTTTTTTGTTTCAAGGGTGTTGATGGTTGTGGCTGTTTTGATGATGGGGTGTTGATGGTTGTTTGTTACAGGGGTATTTAAGGTTGTGGCTGTTGTCACATTGGTGTTTAAGGGCCTGTCCACACGGAGACGCGTTTCACTGTATAAGTATACATTTTTTATCGTATTGGCGTTTCGTCCACACGGATCCGGCGTTTTAGGAGACTGAAACCGCCATTTTTGAAACCGGGTCCCAAAGTGGATAAATCTAAAAACGACACCCTTGCGGTTTAGTGTACTGCCAATCCGTATATTTTTTGAAACGATGATGTCATCACATCACGTGTCGGCTGCGTCACACGTAACAGCAACAACAATAATGGCGGACTACATGATTGTGTTCGTGTTGCTACAAAGCCTACTAGCTTTATTACAACAAAATCTATTGTTTCTATGCAACTGTTATGAGCAACAAGCGATAATGGACAACACCATCTTGGTTCGTATACAGAGTGAAGGTTATGCGCATGCTCAAAGTCTTCTTCTCCGTGTATAGTGTATCTCTATGGCAGAATTACAGCGCCCCATACTGGTCCGGCATATATACTACACCGTTTTCAGTGGTTTCGTGTGTACGCAATTTTTTTTTTTTTAGAACGAGGGGAAAAAAATGATCGGATAGGGAACGCACCGGCTTTGTGTGGACTAACCCTAAAGTTGTTGGTGGGGTGTTTATGGTGCTGATTTGTTACTGGGGGTTCATGTTTGCGTCTGTTTATTGTTCTTGTTATAGTTAAGATTAATGAGGTGCTTTATTGTGTAGTCTGTGTTATGATACAGTAGTTGTTGTAATGCAGGCGTATTTGCTGTAGTTTCTCTGTGTGAGATGTTCTTTTCTCTTCCCTTCTCAGTATCACAGCTACTTGTCAATCTTCCATTCCAGAGAGATTGCTAAATAGAAACCAGACCCCTTTCCAACACCACACATCACTTAAAACGTATATTTATAGCCTTCATCTCACCGTGCATGTGTGTGTTTTCTTCTTTCATCACTATGGTGATTAATGAGGTATTAAATTAATCTCAGCCCCGTGTGACCCAAACACCTCCACAGTGCTTGTAAAATGTTTTTTTTTTTTTTTTTTTGAAGAGTTCAGGACGTTTCGTAACGACACACCTCTGCAAATTCTCACCAAACTGCAACATTCTGACTGTCGACACCACCAGACGAGCGGCGCACAGCGACTGACTAACAGTACACATGCGGCTCAGTGTGTTCATGTTAATGGCGATTGGGAGAGGGGTTTTGGGCTTGTTTTGTTTTTTAAACTCACTGAACCTGAAATTGGTTAGTCATAGAAAAGAATGATTCAAAAATGGGATGTTTATTTCTAAAGTAAATTTACTCTTACTTTATGTCTGTTTTTCAGGACGAGGAGATGCCCGAGGTCGAGATAGACATTGACGACCTTCTGGAGGTGAACAGTGAAGACGAGAGAGCTGTAAAATTACAGGCGAGTGCTAATATTCACCCAGACTGAATTTAGTTTTGTTTTAAATAGACTGAAAATGTTCCGATTTGTTCAAATAAACATGCTGAGATCTTTCTGTTTCTCCCACCAGGAATCCCTCACAGACTGCTATAAGCCTACTGATGTAAGTCAACCCCGAATTTGCATTCCTACTGTGTGTTCTGTTTGTGCCGTGCTCTCTTAAAAGAAAAGGTCCTTGGGTTTGTTTAATGATTTTAGCGTTATCTTTTCTAGAAAGATAACCGAAGGAACCATTTGATTTTGAATAATATCATTTATATTTTATTATCTGCAATAAGCTAGACTTAATCTTGTTCAGGTTATGGCATGGTTGATTTCTTGAATCTGATTGGTCAGGAGATCGGTCCAAATCTTCTGGAACACCATCTCTGACGCAACCTCGCACGTCCAACTCGAGGGTTCGATTCCTGTCGTGTTTGTCTGTCTCCTTCGCTTCCTCCCACAGACCAAAAACATGCAGATTGGGTTAATTGGTGTTCCCAAATTGCCCATTGTGTCTGTGTACTCTTTCCAGGGTGTACTCTGCCTCGTGCCCCAAGTCTCCTGGGATAGATCCCAGGCGCCCGTGACCCTGTGCAGGATAAGCGTTATAGATGAATGAATGAACTATCTGACAAAGTGAGCTGATGCCAAAGATAGACGTCAAAACATAGAACTTTGAGCTTTCCAGTTTCTCAGTAACATGCACTAGCACAGTTTACTAAGCCTTATATACATGGCTTTTTTTTTGGTTTTGTTATTTTCGAAGGCATTCTGGCTCTATAGCATTTATTTGCATGTGCCTAAGACTTTTGCACAGTACTGTATTTGCTGACGCATATCACACTATGGTGCATGGTTCTACCATAGTACATAGTATTGGTACACCAGTGCATGTACAGTACTGTAATATGGTAGTATGGAACACATACCTGGATGTTCTACAGGTTTATGCACTGTGACCTGAGTGGTAAAGTCAAGAAATGCACCTCCATGCCACCTTTTTTTCCCCCTTCTGCTATAAAGCATCCAGTTGTGCGTTTTGTTCAGTACAGTATCTAGTGCCATGGCCTTGTGCCCCAATACACACATTTTGGGTCAATCTGATCGAGCCCACTGACCAGAAAAACCCACATTTGCCTAATAGATCCATCTAAATGCAATATGCACTAAAGCACTGACCTGCATGCAGATAGATAGATACCACTTTACAGTATGGTAGAGTGCAATCAAGGACTAAAATGTTCCATTTTTAGAAGTGCGTGTACGTCATGGGCATCCAGCCATGCTCCTGGATATCTACAACTCTGCAGAAATGTTGTTGTTGTTTTTTTTTAACCCACCTAATCCTTATCTACTTATTCTGTAAAGTATGTGTGATTATCAAGTCATAATATAAACATGGAACTAGAAACGTGTTTGTGTGATATATCTTTTGTATAATGCCTATATAAATTCATCTGTATTAAAAAAAAAAGCAAGCTGTCAGAGAAGGTATTTATAGCTCTAGGCCCCATAAGAAATTTGATCATGGTGCAGGTCTGTATAATGATAGTCCAGTGTTGCCTGTACCATGAGATTTTTCACAAAACCAGACTAAAAGTACTGTGCAAAACCCGTAAACATCCTGTGTTTTTTTTTTTTTTTTTTTTTTCATAAAATAAAAGTCCGTTAGATTTTTCTATTATGATTTTATTATTGAATTGGTACAAAAACATTTCTAATTTTCAAATGTTAAAAAAAAATTTTAGACAAAAAGTTAAAGACAAATATTTGTATGCCAGAAAACAAATGGCACAATATATAAGTGACCGTGTATACCTTAAGTCAAACATGGTCTAGTCTGAAGTACCACGGTAATACTGTGGTTTATTATGGTAGTATAATCATATAAAAATGTTTCATGGAAATTGTCTAAATTTCTCATTCGTCCCTTCACTCGCTCGCGTATTCTCTTCTTCTCTTTTGTAGACTTTCGTACAGGAGCTCCTCGGAAGGATAAGGGGAATGAGGAAACTCGGCGCCCCGCAAAAAAAAAGCCTTTAAAGTGCTCCCGAAGTGGCAACGACAATCCAGCTGCAATGACTGCAAGTCTCAAAATCAATCATCCAGCCCATGCTTGGTTCACCCTAACCAGCTCCTCCTCATTGTCTGGACCACAGACCCCAGACAGGACTCGTCTGAAATCTATAGATCGTAGCGTTCACTTAGCACAGCCTACCACAACCTCAGCGGTTTTTAACAGCCTATAATGTCATTTATGTGGTGAGACGTTGTGTGTTTTGTAAAGTCGAATTTGTCTTTTTTTTTTTTCTTATGTCTGTGACCCTATTGTTGGACACTGATGTCAAACATTTGTTAAAGGTTAATGGATTTGTTTAAGGGTTAAGGATTCCTCATTCTTTGGTGCGCTGTTTAGTTTGAGCATTTTGATTTGTCTTCCCAGCGGTCATCGATGTTAAAATCCAGCTTGCATATCAGTGTACTTTTTTTTTTTTTTTTTTTTTTTTTTATTATTATTTATTTTTTTTATGTAATGCATAACTTGTTATAAACCTTTTGTCTTGTAGCTAAAGAGAAATGTTTTTGTAGGTCAGTTTAGATGTAAAAGACAAAAAAAAAAAGCAACCACAGAGATAAGGCCTGTTTTATGGCTGACGCGTAGCTAATGTATAGCGAGTGCTATGGAGGGTTTCGACTAACTTCATTTGAATATTTTAAGCATTGTATATAAATTTTAGTCCACGCTCGTTTGATGTCTTCGGTTTTGTACGTACTGTAGGTTGCCAAAGAATGCAAAATGGTGAACTTTATATGAAGAGATGTGACTGCAAACTAACTCGTCAAACGTACACGCTTGCACTAGTCTTCACCTTTACACGTGTCACATTCCTGCTGAAACGATACGCAAGTTGTCAGATTTTCCCCCAAAAATGGAGAAACAATGGTGCTGTTACTGTTCCCCTTTTTAATTCATTAAAACAAGCAATGGTGGGATCGTTTGTACTTGATGATCTTGGGTTAAAATTCCTCTCCTCCTTTTTCGTCACCGCTGGATCAGCGAGATGTCCATTGTCCTCCGAGTTCTGTGTTTCCTGTTTCCTTAAAGTCATGAGTCGGGGTTTATTAGCGGATGAGACGGAGCATCTTTGTGAATCCGACAAAACGCGTGCCTGTCTGTGGGCCTGTTTTTAATTCTAAAGTGAAATATTTAAAGGTCTCTCTTCTGTGTGTGTGTTTTAGATACTCTTCAGGGTTTTTCAGGGCTTTGGCTATTATTTCTTTTTATGATTTCTGTAAACATTAAAGAAAACGTAAAGTCTTTATTTCTGCATGTGTTTTAATGGCATGGAGGGAACTTTAGTGTAACACTTACATTATGTATATCATTTTGTTTTTTTAGATACTTATTAATATTCATGTTTATTATAAAGGTTTTTATTAACTGTAAGTCTGAGTTATGGTTGTACTTTTTTATTATGTAGTGTATGGTCATTTGCATCATTTTAAGTAAAATAAAACAACAAGGACATGCTGTTGGTTTAGATTCGAGCCCACAGACTGTCTTATTCTGATGTGTTCTGATCATTTTAATTCTTGTTCTATACTGTACATGTCTATCAAAGCTTTAAGGTTGTGACCCCCCCCCCCTTTTTTTTTTTTTCTTTACAACGACAAAAATTTAAGTGTTTTCATCAGTGCACAGTAGTTGGTGGTAAAGTAACCAGGATGCTTTTTTTTTTTTTTTTCCTGCACCAAAGTGTGTGGATGAGATGGAGCGAGCCATTTAAAACTCTCCAGATAAAGAAGGCTGTTGAACTACAAGGGGCATTCAAGTCAAAATAGGACTTTAGATAACAGTTAAAAACTCACTTTATTTTTCTTCTGTATATAATCCTCTGCTACACTTATGCACTTATCCCAACTTTTCACAAGTGCTTGAATACCATCAACACACCACCGGAACTGGACTGCCTGCTTCATGTTTAAAACATTGGCCTCCCAGGAACTCCAAAGTCAGGACCACATGAGTAATGTGCAAGTGGTGTTGGTAAATGTGTACAGTTCCTGCAGACGGATGCATCTCGTCCCCTCAAGTCTGCGATGCCTTTTTTTTCTTTTTTTTCTTTCTTTTTTTTCAAGAATCAGGTGCTGTACTTGTCTGAATGTTCATAGAAACGACGACAGTAGCCGGGATAGTCATTCACGGATGTAGTCTTCAAAACGTTTCCACCATTTTAGATGTTTTACTAGAGTCACATCACTGTACTGTGCTTGAGGTCTTTTGTAAATGTCAAAGGTTTTTACACCTTCATTCATAAGCTGTACAAGTCCATGATTGTCCTTCATTCACAAGTCCCGGTTTGACTTTAAATGCCCCTTCGTATATACTTTTAACATGGAGTGTATTGTACTGTATGTAGTGTGCATCCTTTAATTTAAAGAGGACATATTGTCCAGATGTTGGCTGTTTAGTCTTTTTGAGACACTTGGGTATCGTGTGCATTTCTTCCCAAACAAAAAAATCATGTTCCCTGCTTTTTGTTCTTTTTCTATTTTTCTAGTGACCAGGGCTTAAACAAGATGGTTAGAATTATCCCCCTCGCTGCATATTTGCTTAGTGCTTTTGGTGTTCACAATACAAGTAGACTCAAAAGGGAACTTGAATGCTTTTCTAGTCTATTTTAGCACATACGAGACCTCAGACAACTTCAGAGTCATTAAAATCAACTCTTGCTACTGACAGTTTAGCTTATGCGGATGGATGGGGTAGATGAAATGCAAGCATACACCACTTGCATACTGTATGTTACTGTACATACATGTTGTATACTAATACTATGATGATGATAGTAGCTATTGTTCCTGTCACTGACACATTACTATTATTACTGCTGCCTAA
Source organism: Clarias gariepinus (assembly GCF_024256425.1). Taxonomy (NCBI): domain Eukaryota; kingdom Metazoa; phylum Chordata; class Actinopteri; order Siluriformes; family Clariidae; genus Clarias; species Clarias gariepinus. The sequence continues at coordinate 23,925,173 of NC_071121.1, read as the reverse complement.
CAACTTTTATCTTTATAGCGTGACTCCTACTGCTACAGTAGATCTATTAGCTTGTCTGTCGTTGCTACTGAACACCGCTGCCATTATTTAGAGACCACATGATGCCATGAAAAGTTTTTGTCTTTTTCTTTTAAAAAACTGAAGTACAGCAACTCTCAAGTTCTTTATCAAGTATTAAGCAAAATGTAAAGCAGACAGAGACAACGACTTTATTTTCACAGCGCACAAATGACAAGCCGCTAAAACAACCACAAATGGGACAAACCCAGACCACATCTGAAGGCGGTCACTTGAGACGAGTCTGAGATCATTTCTTGTGTTTTTATAATGGCTAAAAAGTGCTGAGACACTGATGTAAGGCCACTTCAAGCATTGAAATGGACAAAGTGTGAAAGTATTTAAATTGTCTCTTTCCTTAATTCTTAGGGTTTTTTTCATGGAAAAACTTTAGCAAGTGTCCTAATGTTTTTTCCCCCTTCTTTTTCTTTTTATGAAAAAATATACTGCTCAAAAATAATTTCTATTGAATTTAAACTACACGTACACCTACAAGGTTTGTCCAAATCAATCACTATTTTGAATTGATTTCTGTGAAGTCCCTTAAAGGGGCATGGGTAACAAAAAAAAAAATCCACAAACATCTTTTCACAAAGCTTTCTCAAGATCTTATACTTTGGGTGAGTTTTTAAATTGCTAGCTTAGGCAAGAGTTAACAAAATAAATAATCCTTATCGTCAATGACACTCTTATTTTAAAATACCTTGATAAAATCATTAGTTAAATGACTAACACTGATGTTGAGATGTAGTAATTTATTAATGTTTACTACAGACTGGCTTAGTCGTTAGCACTGTGGCCTCACACTGGGCAATTTGGGAACTCCAATTAGGCTAACCTGCATTTCTTTGCACCGTGGGTGGACAACGGAGGAAAGCATGCACACAGACCCGGCGGTGGAAATCGAACACGGACCCAGAAGGTGCGAGGCGACCGTGAAAACAAAAGCCAACATGAAATTTAATGTGCTTGGTGTGGATATAAGGACGCTGTCGCTTTAAATCTTTTGACCTACTTATTCCAGCGCGCGCATCGGCGCGTTCACGAGACGAAGCTCTGTGACCGCAAGGTGAATGTGCAGCGTGAAAGACGGGTACGCGCATTCCATTGCGCATGCGCGCTGTAATAAAAGGCACATCAGCAAATTGTCCACTGAAACGTTAATATAAACTGTGCATTTCAGCCTGAAAATAAAAAGGGATGATATTTCATGGACCCCAAAAACAGAAATATACATAATATATAACAATATACAGGTATATATATATATATATATATATATATATATATATATTGTATATGTGTGTATATTATATATATATATATATATATATATGTATATATAGCCTATTAGTCTTAGTCTAATTAGTTGTTTAATGTCAGTGCTAAGAAGAATGTGCTTATTTGTTCCTCTCTTGTCTTGTTTTCCATCCTCACTTGCTTTCCTTCAATATTTCATCACATTCCCCATCCCCCTACTCTTCCAGCCTCAGATCTGTCATGCCTTTATTTATTTATAATTTTATTATTATTTTGGACCTACCTGAGTACAGGAGGATTGAGGGTCTCTATAAATCTACACACACTTCACTGATAAGTTGGGCATGAATTTGCATAATACTCTGCAATCTCGAGCAAAATAATATGAAATCATTTTCAGTGACAGTGAGACATTGCGAAGATAATGCAACTCCGAGCGATCGTTTCTTTCATTTCGCCTGGAGTGAATCTGGCTGTACGCTGAACAGCTTTTCCTGCTGGGATGGCATCTCTCTTAAGGGGAAGCAGATGCATTGTGGGACGTTTGCAGCACACGGTCGCTTCAGGGAAATTGCATTTTTTTGCCAAGAAACTGGAAGTGAACCAGTGAGCACAAAAGACTCCATCCTTACTTTTCAGATCCGCAGAAAGTGCAGGTCATGTGTACACACTCACACACGGGAATACATCTACATGACCAGTCAAAAGTTTGGCTAGACCTTCTAATTACACTGTCTTACCTGATTGTTGTTTTTTTCTACATTTTAGGAAAAAACAATACTGAGGGACGTCCATAATTTCCCTTATTATGCAATTATCTCCTTAGAACAGTTTATATTAAGATGTGTCTGCTACTTACAGTATGTTCTGTAAAGCCTTCATAACGGCTCTAATTTTGGTGATGTTTGTTAACTGGTGACCCTAAACTCTCCTCTCTTTATGAGAGCCAGCTTTATCATGGTGGTTGATGGGTTTTGCAAATGCACTTGAAAATACTGTTCTTGCAAGAACTGTTCCAGAACAGCTGACCTCACTCACTCACTTTATCCCGTATTTTGGGTCACAGGGGGCCTGGAGCCTATCCCAGTTAACTTAGGGCGCAAGGTGGGTTCCTGGATGAGGTGCCAATCCATCGCAGGGCACACACATTCACACACTACAGGCAACTTGGGAATGCCAGTTAGCCTAATCTGCATGTCGTTGGACTGTGGGAGGAAACTACGGGGAGAACATGCAAACTCCATGCACACAGATCGGAATTGAAGACATGTTATTTAATAGTTTCAAAATCTCCAGTATTATTCTAAAATGCAGAAAACAACTCACTAAGCAAAAACATTTAATTAAAAGATGTGTACACACTTTTGACTGGTCTATATTATATGCGTAGGCCTCAGAAATATGCTTATAAATAACCCATAAGGCACAATATGTGAGTGCGAAAAACAGGTTACAAAACCGGACAAGGTTTTTGTGTCTGTGCATGCATGTGTGTGTGTGTGTGTGTGAGTGTGTGTTTGGCTGTGGCCTGAGAGGGCGTAACCGAGCGTAACCAATGGCAGCTATCCTAAAATCCAGAGCATTGTGTTTATTGGTGATTAATATTTAATGCTCCATCATTAACCCAGTTCTGTGGTGAAGCCCAAAGGCAGGACACATGGAAGGTCACCATCATTTTTTGACAGCGTTTTACAAACACACACATACAAACAAGTTTACAGTTTAAATTTGTCTACACAACAGGAACATACAGTAGCATTCACCTGCAACTCATACAAAACTCCAAATGTGGATAATAAATGCAGTTATTTGTTTTTTCCATTCGCTGGTTTGAATCCGTTGTGATGCGCTGGTGTGGCTAAGTGGCTAACAAATTCCTTAAACAAATTATTTGGTTCATTTAATAAATAAGTTTGTGAATTAATTATCGTTTATCGTTAATGACCTCATCACACTGTAAATGATTTTATCTTGTTTCTGTTCTGCGGCGGTGAAATGCACACAACACCTTTCTCTCTCAGATACACACTTTAAATCTTTTTTTGTAGTTGTTTTTTTTCTTCTTGCTGAGACTAGAGGGCGTGAAATTGCCCGCTGAGATGAGACATGTGACGCTGAGATGTGCACAGGCAGAAACTCTCATGCATTTTCAAACAAGATTACGCGCCGTATTAAATCCCCTGACGGAGGCTGTGAATTAATTATCGCTAATAAATGGCCGACATCACAACAACAACGTTCGACTGTCAGGTTCAATATTTATTCTGAAGCTGCGCTCGGGAGACTGAAAGATGACGGGAAACTGTCAATTAATATTCCACGCACTGCTTAGTTGGATGGATTTGTATCAAAGATGCATTTTGTCTGTTGATTTATCTGTAAATAGAGTTCACATCTAATACCAACATTCATCATCATTTATGTTATTAGTGATTAATGTTTGATTGACATCTAGCCTTGGACATTTGACCGGTCTGTAAACTGTTCTAATTTGCAGGGGGTGAGGTCATAGTGCATATTGGCAGACACAAATACAACACTTTGATTAAAGTTTGAATGTGAGCCAGAAGTCATTTACTGATCATCCAACTAGTTTTGGAGGCACAATTCAGAGAAGTGGCAAAATAAACCAATCAAACAGTGCAGAAGCTAGGACAGACATATACATTAATGATTAAAGGTGCAATATGTAGTTTTGTGTTATGATGTTTACATGGGCAGGGTGGTGGCTTAATTGTTGCACTGGCGCCTCACAATTGAGGGCAGGGGGTTTGAACAGGTGCAAAAAGAATTTTCAATTCTTACCGGTACTATGTAGCTAAAAGGTGATAAGAATAAACAATGGAAGTGTTAGACAGTCCTAAAAAGGTTTGTTTTTCCACTTATTTTACTTCTCCAAGGGTTTCAAGGTGGAATCCTCAATAACATTAAATGGAAATCTAGAACACTATGTAGGGTGTACAATCCCTTGTTTCAAGTGCACTTGATTACAGAGGGATTTGGAATTCGGCCTGCTGTTAGAAGCTAGTTAGCTTTGTACCTCGCATTAGCAGTGAACAACACACGAGAAACTTCAGACCAATTCAGAAAGTTCTTCTTAATCCAGTTGACATGAATCAACTTTCAGATAACCTCACCTGAATGACTAAAAATCTTCATAGTCTTAAAAGAAGTTACTAAGTAGACAAAGTGTTTTTTAAGATGGTGTAACATTATCAGATGTGTTTTTTTGCTGAAAGTGCTCCTGTGACTGGTTTGGAACGTGTGCTTTGGCAGGCAGCTGCTCTCTCCTCTTTCCAGTACTCAGGACTGTACCGACCTTCTTTCACACGCATTGCAACTGACAGTTACTGAAATAAGTGGTTATTAGAACACCTGTGACACTTAGGGTTACATATCCAGTAGTTCATGTCTCAGTGCTGTTATGTTCTATTATCAGCACTCGTGGAATGATTCTTGTCTGATCAGATCACACCGTCAAAACTAAATGTTTAATAACTCTGTATAATCAGAGAAAACTGCACTCACAACATTTACATTCAACAGATCTCATTTTTGCTTAATTGTTTACAGCTTATGAACTAGCTCATATATGTGCGTAACAAAGCTGATCAATTTCATGCCTTTTTTCCTTAAAAGGAACCTCATTTATATATTTATTTATATATCATTTACTCATATTATCAACTAGATGTTCCTTTGCATAAAAATTAATTGCACACTCATATTTAAAAAAATTTACAGCTTCACCTGTTGAATTTTGAGATTGACTAATTATTTTTTCAGGTTGATTTTTTTTAATATAAGGGCATTTTCCATTTGCACAAAAAAAACAAAAACATCTTGATGTGTTCTATTACTCCCAATCAAGATCAAGTCCCCCCAATTTTTTTTTCTGCTAATATCTTCAATTTACAGACACACCAACTTTGCAGTTCTATTGTATGTATATATAATTTCAATAATTTCATTGTGACAGCAATTTAACCTTGTGGGAAGCAGAGGGCCCACAAAACTGTATACAACTCCTTTAATCCCAAATTATAATGATTATTGTGCCTAGTGTTATATAATATAATGCAGAAATCAACCGCTTGAGCTAAAAGCTTTAATATGTAATGGCTTAATGGGTTAACAAACTAAAACAGAACATTTATTGTGTACATACGGTATATATAAAATATAATCCGAGATGTAAGTGAATAATTGGTTATTATTTAAAATTTGCTGCTTAATAAAGCCTTTGATTTTATTGCATTTACACAGTTTTTTTTTGTAGAAGACGAGATATCAAACTTAAAAAAAGCATGATAAATAGAAAGTAATTAATTATTAAACACATGTATATAAATCTACATATTTAACTTATACAATGCAAATATTCCAAAATCTAGTAGGTTCTAAACTGTATTGTCCTGCCGAGTGCCTGTACTATGCAATGCCAATAAAGTTACAGTGTGTGCTTGTACCCTGCAGTGGACAAGCGCCCGTCTTCATGGCCGAAGTCTCCTGTGTAGGCTCCAGGCTTTCCATAAACCTGTAAAGGATGAACTATACAGAGAATGAATTAAATAATTTAGCTTGGTCATGAAAGCAACGAAATAAAGCACAAAAAAAGTAAAAGAACCTCTTATATGAAGCTTAAACATAGCATGGTGGCATAATGCAGACATTCTACATGTATTCTAAAGCAAACTGAATACCACAACTTGGTCATCTTTGACTGAGCAGCTGCTCACCGCAGTGCATCATCCCTTTAGAAACCTGCTTTCCATTACAAACCCATAAACAGCAGAGACAAGCCTGTTCCTCTCATCTTGCTCATTCTATTTTTCAGCCTCTTCCTACATGAGTGAGAGACCAGACTGTCAAAACATGAACTCGAGCACAGGCAGACAGCTACTCACCCTCAGGGCTGAAGCTGAGCAGACTGCACATCATTTTCACAACAGCATTACACAGTTATACAAGCGTAACTGCTGTTAATACTCTGACACTCTCAGGATGTCGCGGTTTCTGTGTCCAGGACATACTGTAAAATACTATATAAATAGTTAATTTCCAATATTTACCGCAGAATGTAAAGAAATAAGAATGGAAAGATATATACAGGTACAGTAGGTGAGGTACAAGGAATAATAAATGGAGATGGATAGAGGAGAAAAGAGCAAGAGACTAGAAATATTAATATAATAGAGCAAGTATTGAATAGAAATTTCATATAAAATCCTCGTTGCAGACGCAGCTAAAAACACTTAGCCCCTTTACCCCTATTCAATAAGGAGCGTTTAAGTGAAACAAGGACTTTTGATTGTGCAGAACAACAGAACACAGTTATAAGAGTAATCCATAAACAGTAAGTCATAATCAGACTGCCTGAAACGCTGTACAGTACATCTGAACTGCCAGGGTGTTTAATCGAAAAATGCTACTCATCGAGTTGTGCTACATACTGTATCTGCGCATGAGCAGTCCCACAAGTTTGCACTCTGTTTCCTCGCCTATAAATCCATGCTACCTTGGTGCTGAGACTTCGGTTGACAGTGAGTTTAAACCGTTTTCCTTTGCTTACTTTGACCGAAACATTTGAGTTTCTGCATAAATTGTCATGAATGAGCCTTAACAGTAAGGAAAATATAAACTTAGAGTAGAAAACTATCGTGGAGAAGCTTTGTTACTCAAATTGAAACATTTAAACTACATTTACATCTTTTTGTATACTTCTGCTAATAACATTGAACATCCATAGTGTAGTTTTTCAATAATTTCGGTAAGCATTTATTAATTTACAAAAACCTTAGTAACAATAAATGTGAATGAACTCCTAACTATCTTCTGCGCCATTACCCCGGTGAAAAGGTTTACCGTACGAATTACGGTAGCGTAAATCGATAGACTCTGCTATCGATTTGTGCTACGGTAGCATTTTTTTCGACAAGGCAGAAAAAATCAACATAAAACCGGCCTCCCAGAAACTCCTTCAATAGCCTGAACATGTGGAATTAACTTGGAGCGTGGTCAGGACTGTAAGGGGTAAACAGCAATGACTCTAGCCGAGTTCCTGTAATGTGTGAGTGGTGTTATTGTGTGTACAGTTCCCACAGACAGATGCGTCTATTCCACAAGTTATCCGACAAAGATCAGACATCACGCCGGCTGAATATTCACAGAAACGATTGCAGTGGGCTGCAAGGATCTTCATACATGGACATGAGCCTCTAGAGTCTCATCACCTTCATTCACCAGAAATTTCATCACAAGTCCCAGTTTGACTTGAACAATGCCGCATAAAAATGAAGCATGGCTATGAAAGCATCTTATTCTGTGGGTGCTTTTCATCGGTCTTTGGAAAACTAGGTTAAGGGTAAGATAGATGCAGGTGATGAAGTTTAGAGATGCTTTTTTTGGACAGATTACTTGGATGTTGGCCATCCACATCTTTTTTCTCACAGATTTTTACAGATTTTCACAGACTGAACCAAATTTAGATTTAATTATAATGGCCACTTTCATGTGAACAGAACTATAGCAAATTATAGAAAAATAGAAAAACTATAGAACTATAGAAAAAAATAGTTAAAATTCTCATGTTAAAATCCCTGATCCCACCATTATCATGCACTAAAGTTCCACATAGTTCAGTGTTTTCATAGAAGACCTAAAATCAATCCTTGGATTGTACTGAAAGACACAGATATAATCCTTGCTCTTGTGTTATACAGCTGTCAAATTGTTTTACATTGTAAACACAATAACCACACAGTATCAAGAGACCTCATTTCCGATAAGAGGAATGATCTTGAGAGGAAAGGCTATTATTAGGATTAGGAGTTATATCAGAAAACGGACTTGATCCTCATCTCTCATGAATCAAACATGAGTCAATTATTATGTTGCTCGATAAAGAAAAAAAGGTCGTTCTCAGATATGATGTGAGGGATTTACGTTAGAGGATCCTATACATAGCATCAGTATCTGTTTATGGAGCTAAATGAAAAGTTTTAATGTGTTTCTGACGAAATACAGACTCAGTGAACAGCGTCTGGACATAGAGACAGCGTGACACAGACAGTCCCGGCCGCCTTGAGAGAAGAGACAGCCATGCACACTCAGTAAAATAGAGATAGAGCTAAACGTCCTCACTGAATGCCCTGAATATCACCACATTCATACTGAATTCCTTACAAAATTCATAACATCAAATACCACTTTTATAAATTATAAAAAACACTATTAAACACTAAAATCATTAAACAATAGTTAATTATAATTAATAATTTGAAACAAATTTCAGTCATCTCAAACTGTCATTGGTATTACTGTTACACAAAAATCATTTGAAATTGCTCCTGTGTCAGAGGTCACTACATGAAAAGGACTGAACAAATGCAAAAGTCAGATGCCCCGCTTAAATTTGTTTAGAAGTGTCTTTTTTATTTTTTTATTTATTTTTTTACAATTTTATGCAAAGCTTTCAAGTTCATCATTGCTGGAACTCCTTTTATAAATATCATTATTGTGAGCCCCTCACAAACTGCCCCACCCACTAGGGAGAGCTGTACTGTACACCAGCAGCACAGGACACACACAAGACAAATACTTATTATTATTATTATTATTATTATTGTTATTATTATTATTACTATTACTATTATTATTAATTTTATTACATTGGGCTCCACGGTCTCTCCTTGGACTACAGAAGTTCCTAGATGAGTGGATGTGTATAGAGAAATAGAGAGAGTGAGCCAAAAAATCTATTCAGGTAAAGAAAAACTTTTATAAATATTTTTTAATACAAAATGTATTTTTTTATTGATGTATATGATTATTATGAACATTATTATAATGATATGATAATATTATTAATATTATACTGTACCTGTACATCATACTATACTTCAGGAACACTTTTTGGCTAACTAATATCCACTCTCTCTCTCTCTATATATATATATATATATATATATATATATATATATATATATGTGTGTGTGTGTGTGTGTGTGTGTGTGTTACATATATATTATTCTCTCTATATATAAAAAATTACTATTTTGTACTTTTTTTCTTTCTTTTTATTATATTTATTTGATTTATTACTCTTTTCTTTTGATTTAATTTGAGCTTTGGCAATACAAATGTCCATCCCTGTCAGGTCTTAACTCTTGAGAGAGAGAGAGAGAGAGAGAGAGAGGGAGGTTGAAACATTAACAGGTTCCGCCCCTGTAACTTCCCCCTCACAGTCCAGCAGGCCTCTTACTTTCCCCAGTTCTCCTCAACCCTCAGTCCTGTGTCCTGTCCTGTCCTGTGTCCTGATCTCAGTGTCATGGCTCTGATTTCCACCCTGACTCCGGTGTTCGTGGCCGTCCTGTGTGTCGTCATCGCCTTCCTGTATAAAGCGCGGCGCGGGTCGGAGTCTTCCTCAGCGCAGAGATCTCCAGAAGCCCGGCCCTGGGTGGACGAGGACCTGCAGGACGACACCGAGATCAGTGGCAGAGAAAACGGTGCGAACCGAACCGACCTGAACCGCACTACATCTTTTTCTTTATACTTATTGACGATCAGGAACTGTGATTAAATAATTAACTGTGATTAAATAGTGACTTTTTTTCTAAGTGACTTTTATACTGTCATTTAAAGAAAAAAAAACTCAGATATAATAATAATAATAATAATAATAATAATCTCATAATCTGCATTCTCACGTCCTGTAATTTGAAGGAAGGAAAGAAAGAAAAACTAATTCCATAATAGTGTGTCCTTTATGAACGAGTCGACTCATTTATTCGGATCTTTTCAATGAACACACACAGGGAGTCGACTCATTTACCTCAAAACAGCTGTTTCCATGCACATTCTTTGAGTAATTCATTTAAACGCAAAAGAGTCGGCTCGTACTGAGGAGATGAACCGACTCACTAAAAAGAGTCGACATATGTTATGAAGCTTCCACCCATACAGGTTTTCGTGCAGTTTTACATAAATGAAAACTGTATGGAGTCTGTGTAATTTATATATATATATATATATATATATATATATATATATATATATATATATATATTGCTTTTTTTTTTTTTTACAGAAAAGTAAAAATGCATACAGGTCGTTCTACAAAAAAGGTGTTTTGTTAATTAACATTAATTAACACATTACTTGTTTCTGTTCAGAAAATATAGTATCGACTTTCAATCATGAAATACCTTTTCTTACTTTAATGTTCAATATTTAAGTTTTTTTTTTTTTTTAAGGGCAAGTTCAAAGTAATATCTTGACATTTTGATCATACATCAAAGCGGGACCATATACGTTTCATCTAAAGATATTTTTTTATGAAATAAATCTGATTTACAATAACATCAATATCTTATAAAATAAATACTATTACACACAAAAATCATTACACACTAATAAATTATAATTAATAATATGAAATAAAACCAAAACTATGTCATTGGTGTTACTGTTACACAAAAAGAGTTTTATTGTGAAATACATTCGATCATTTAAAATTCTTCCTGTGTCAGAGGTCACTATATGAAGAGCACTGGACAAATGCAAAAGTTAGATGTCCCACTTCATTTGTTTAGTGTCCTTTTTTTAAATTTTATTTTATGTGAAGCTTTTAAGTCTGTCATTGCTGTTTCTTTTTCAAGAATTACACGGTGACCTGATTAAGCACCAAAGCTTTTTGGATAAAATTACATCCTAAATGTATTTATATGGTTGCAGTCCATTGGTGAAAACTGACCACTTTATTTTAAGACCTGCAAATCGAGAAAGTAATGTTTGTATTATAGAATGAAGGACGACTGACTATCCCGTATGTTCATCTGAAGTATTTTTTGCCACAAAACCTCTTGAATTTTGTACACCTGAATGCTGAAGCTCTGAGAGGACAATGACGTCTGTAACTACAGACCGAAGTCAAGTTGAAGTCAATGAACTGCGTTGAAGTTGGATGAAATTACTGTTTGGAGACGTCATCCAGACTGAAAAAAAGGAATCTGACTCCATGAAATGTTTCGCGCTAGGGATCGTTCATTATTAATCCCATGAGACAGAGAGTCCCACTATACCCAGAAATTAGTACATAGTACTAATTCAGTTACACTATGTACATGAATAGACATTTTTTCTAGATATTTGTTTTTATGTGTGCATCCGAGTACATATTGTCATAAATGTGTTTTTACAACAGCATCGTTAAATTATTGCTTCTGATTGGTCAGATACGTTGTTAAATAATTTCCTGTTTTTATACTTTCGGCTACAAGACGGATTTAAGGTTCAAGTTCAAGTTCAAGTTAATCGAAATGTACAAAACATGTACAACATTACTGTTTCCAGTAACGGATTGTAATAATCTGTATGTAGCAACACAATACGTTTGATACTGTAATTGGAAGTGTACCTGATAAAATGGCCATGTGTCAGTAAAATGTTTTCTGTTCTGTAGAGGAAGATGATTGGGCAGTTGCAGGGACTGAAGATCTCCCCCATGTCCCGTACACCCCAGATCGCTATTCCGAGGAAGAGATGCTGGAACGTTCCAAACAGTTCTATGCCCTTTTGAACGCACGCCGGTCAGTGCGCTTTATCAGCCCAGAACCCGTCCCACGAGAGGTGATCGATTACGTGATACGCACTGCAGGTAGTCACTACACGACAGCTCTGAAAGTAGTTTCAGCCACAAGACAAAACCCAGGTTTATGTGCGCATTCTTACGTCGTATTTTGTGTCAAGACTTGTGTCATTTTGTGTCATGAATTTCAATTTTGGACTTTCGACATAAGCGGCTTAAAAACTCCACAGTTCTGTAAGGAAATGTTTATTTAGCCTTTTTGAAATTCTGCAATAATGTAAGTGATAGTAGGAATCCCTCAAACTCTCTCTATTGCATGCATTGAAAAAACTGTATATTTGCTTGCTCACACACTCCACCAGGATTGCCAGATCACACTGACAAATCCTGCCTAGGATGTAGTGAAACCCATTTCAATAAAATAAAATAGGGTCAATAATAACATTAATACTAGAACTCACACTGCAGCTCGATTATATATGAATTTACTTCATTTTAGTAAAATTGAACTTATTTTATTACCAAACCAAAACACATTTTTCCAGCCAAAGATTTTACTTATTTTTTAATCATTCTTTATTATTCAAAGTGTAAACCTTATTCCTTTAACAACTGTATTGTAAATGTAATATGCCTCATATTGCACTTTTATTTAGAATTTTATCTAAACATTAAATAGAATTTTATTTAAACATTAAACATCTTGATTGCTGTTTTCATATACAGTAAGACCAGAGAGTCTTATAAGTTTCTTCTTCTAAGCATTCTATAAATTCTAAAACTAATAAAAGAAAAGCAAAATTATATTTGTCTCCTTTTTGGGATTATTTGACAAATACTTTTATTTGTGACTTAAAAACCATGATGCAATCAAAATTGTGAGTTTTACTGCACCCCTAGTTGTAACTAACGCATTTTATGTATTGCTGTTTAAAAAATAACATTTGTTAGCATTAATAATTAAAACCCCTTTAAGACAGCAATCAAAAGTAATTGCTCAGGCAGTTAGTAAACAAGGATTTTTATGGTATAATGTATGATGTATTGTTTTAGAGTTTTAACTATAATGAATATTTAGGTTAATTGGAGTACACACATGGCATCCTATAGTAGTCCATAAGGCTAAGTTTGTGTGTGTGCTTGTTGTTTCTGTGTGTGTGTGTGTGTGTGTGTGTGTGTGTGTGTGTGTCTGTGTGTAAGGGACGGCCCCGAGCGGGGCTCACACTGAGCCGTGGACGTTCGTGGTGGTGGCCGACGCTGAGACCAAACACAAAATCCGAGAGATTGTGGAAGAGGAGGAAGAGATCAACTACAAACAGAGGATGGGAGATAAATGGGTTGAGGACCTGCGCAGACTCAGGTAAAGGGAATGCATTTGCGCTTGTGTGTGTGTGTGTGTGTGTGTGTCAGTGCCAGAATGCACTTAGTACATATATCTCTGCTTTTTTTCATTTCCTTCTTTCTTCTTTTTTTTCTTTCCCCTTATGGTTTATATATTTTTTGTCTGCCTTCTCTCTTGGGTTTCTGCTTGTACTTCTGCTTGTTTTCTGCTTGCTGCTTGTATTCTCTTTTCCTTTTCTATGTTTTTTTTTCAGTCTCACTCAGATAGATAGATATATTGCACATTACAGGAACTCACTTCATGCTATTTCCACATGTTTGGGCCATTAAAGGAGTTCCTGGGAGGCCTGCGTTTCAGACATTGTACAGGCGGTCCGATCATGGCTTTAGCGGACTGAGAACACTTTTTACCTTGATGGTGTCCAAACACTAGTGAAAAACTGTGTAGGATATAAATAAAGGGAGTTTTTACTCTTATACTATATTCTGTTATTCTGTGCAATCAAAAGTCCTGGTTTGACTTGAACTCCCCCTGGTACACCTGTAGCACTAGCTCCCTCTTGTGGCTAAACTCTCATTAGATATTCTTTGGCCAAGGTATTTATTTTTAACAAAGTGACACTGTTTCCAAAAAATCCACCGAGCTCTAAACGATAAATTACTTCTACAGGACTAACTGGGTGAAGGAGTATCTTGACACAGCACCATATCTCATCCTCATCTTTAAGCAGACGTACGGAATAAAGCCTGGTGGAAAGAAAAAGACTCACTACTACAACGAGATTAGCGTGTCCATCTCATGCGGCCTCCTTCTGGCGGCTCTACAGGTGCGGAGAACACTTAGGCAAAAATGTCTACACTGTGGGACTCGTGCACTTTTTTACGTGTATGTGTTAAACAGAAACATTGTGATGAAAGAGGAAATGTCTCTCCTCTTTGGGGATATGTGTGCACAGTAAGTGAAATAAGGAACATGCTTTTTTTGCTCTAGGTTCAGCTTTTGTTGATATTCTGCTGCTCTAATCCTCAGAACGTGGGTCTGGTGACGGTGACCTCTACACCTCTAAACTGCGGGCCACAACTCCGGCTCCTCCTCCATCGCCCGGCCAACGAGAAACTGCTCATGCTGCTTCCTGTTGGCTACCCAGCTCCGGACGCCACCGTGCCCGATCTCACGCGCAAGGGACTTCAGGACACCATGGTGTTTGTGTAACATCGTCAGCATCCACCTGGCTTCCTGAGTACAGACTGGCATGGAGACTTGATTGAAATTACTTGTGATGGCGGAGTATTTTTAAAAAAGAATTGCTTTATTAAACAACAAAATGGTTAATCAATATATATATATATATATATATATATATATATATATATATATATATATATTGATTAACCATTTTCTCTCTCTCTCTCTCTCTCTCTCTCTACATATATGTATGTAGAGAGAGAGAGAGAGAGAGCGAGACCAGAGAAAGGTTTCACAGTTGATACTCACTGAAAAGTGTGTAGTTCATGCTTCTGGGTTGCCAAATTTTTCTGGTTTTGAGTGGAAATAAGTTCAGTATGAGTTTTTAAATACAAACACTTTGTTTCTCTAAGCCTCCAAAAATCTGCAATAGAAAATCCTGACTTAATACTTAATACTGCTTTTCTCTTGAGTTAACAACATGCAAGGAAAAGTCTGATATGCTTAAGTCTGATTTCAGAAGTAAATGTTCCTGAGACACGCCTTTTGTTTTTGTCAAGCTCCCACCTGTGCAACTCTCACGCAGTTTCTGAACACCGCTTACGTCTGAGGTCGGAACGTCGGCTATATCCTCACTAAACTTAATCTCCCATGCAAGCCGATAAAGAAAAACAACTTCAGCAAATATTGACAAGTCTTAATCCTTACCTTTTAAATCCTGCTACTTAAATGGTATATATACAGTCAAGTATAAAAGTTAGTGCCCCCTCTTTTTACTCTATGTTTTTTGTTTGTGGAAAAACACAATAGAAATGATCTTATCAGTATTAGGCAAAGATTACCCCAGACGGACAACAACATATAGCTTTTTTTCTAAAAACTGCTTCTACAAGATTTAAAAGGGGAAAATGCAGCCATGTGCTGCAAATCATCAGTACGTGATTAATTGATCCTCAGCATGTGTGAGGTTTAGGCAGTTTGCCGGTCTGGAACATTCAGGTGTATGTTAACACAGTGCTAAGAGAGAAAGAAATAAGCAATAGTCTTAAAAAAGCAAATAAAATACAAAAAAACACAAGAGCTACATCTCAGACCCCACAGACCTCAATAAGCATGTTAAATGTAAAAGTCCATGACAGTACAATTAGAAGAAGACTGAAGAAGTATGGTTTGTTTGGAAAGATTGCCAGGAGAAACCTCTTCTGTTTAAAAAGAACACAACTGAGTTTTGCAAAATTGCATTTGAAAAAAACACTAAGGTTCTGGAACTGTATCTGTTAAACTGTATCTGTGCTTATATATATATATATATATATATATATATATATATACAGACACAGTTTATAAAACAGCTGCCTTTAATATGTAAGTGTATCACATGCTAATAAATGTGTGACTTGCAAAATCATTACTGTATACTGTATGTTCATACACAAGACAGATCACAGTTTTACATACCAATGAAATATTATTGAGTAACTTCCCCACTCTGTGTTTGTTATAACCTTCACTCTTTTCGGAAGGCTTGCCTCTAGTTTTGAGAACATGGCTCTGGAGATTTGTGTCCCTTCAGTCATACATGTGCAAGACACCTGGCACTGATGTCTCATGCACGTTATAATCCGTTTCAAAGATGTTAACTGTTAACATAATTTTGTGCATGTCTGCTCCAGTTCTACCGTACTAGCTTTGGCAAACTAGCTTTTATGGACCTTTGGGTTTGTTTTTTATTAAAAAAAAAGGTGCAATGTTACAGCAAACAGAGATATCTGTCTATTACATGCTTCCCATTTTGGGGCAACAAAGATACAGAGATGATGGTCGGGTGTCCACATACTTTTGGCCACACAGTATTTTCATTAAGGACATTTACATTTGGGCATTTGGCAGATGCTCTTATCCAGAGCGACTTACATTTTTATTTCATTACACAGCCCCCAGCTACCCCTAGCCCCCATCACCTACTGTTACAGATAGTGAGGACGCTGACCACTATTACATTTGGTGGGGATGGTGCATTCTGTTACATTCGGTGAGGACGCTGCCTAATGGTACATTCGGTGAGGAACTCCTGTGATGGAACGCTTGTGACTGAACTACTAGTACAAACGTACTCTATACACTTTAGGGAAGTCTACAGGGGGAAATAATATATTAAATTTATTTATATACGTTTATATGATGATATAATAACAATATATAATTGATATTATAACATATTATACATTATACTATTTTTCTTTTCCTGAAGTGTGTATACAGTTTTTTTTTACAGCTCACTCTGTAAAGAGAGAGGGACAGAAAGAGAACGAGAAATTTTATACATTTTTATTTGTATTGCACTTTTAACAAAATACATTAAAGCAGCTTTAGAGAAATATATATTGATCCCGTTAAACATTTCCATTATTAAAATCACGACACTTTATCACGTGCAGCGTGACTTTTATTTGAGAAATTCCGGATCTTGACTAGTAAGTCGTGACCGGAAATGACGTTGTGACGCCGGCAGCTCCGTGTTGCTCGAGCTCCTCCTTCACACTCCAGGTGATTGTGACCGGACCGCGGTGCTGCCGTCGCCATGGCTCTGTACGAGTATGTCACTCAGGACCAGCTCTCCGGTTTTGATAAATATAAGGTGAGGCTTGGTTGCCCTTAGTTTCATGTCATATTACTGAACTACAGCTGTTGGCTGAAATGCTAATAATGCTAACCTTAACGGCATGGGACGGTGCGCGAGCCCCGGTGATGTCTTTCGTTTTAACCGGTTAGCTTTATTGCTTTTTGAAAGGCACCGATTGTTCATTTGTGATTTTTTCCCCCCAGCAGTTATATGTAGATAATGAGCTTGTTTGTTTGGTTAGAATTGATTTAGAAATGAAAAATAATCGCCTGTTAGAAATTTGGGTTGGGTCTGGCGCTCGCGAGTGAATTACCCCCGGGCGTGGTTTCAAATCCATAAGGGTAGAACTGTAGTGCACTACTTAGGGCGTGGAAGCCTTTATTGTTTGTCGTATGCAGGGCACTTGTGTAGGCTTTAGCAAGGCGTTTGAGATACATCCCTGGCTTTACAGCCTGTTCGTTGAAAGCAACACGCCTTAAGAATATAAATCTCGATATCGTAATATTAGTACAACAGGGTTTGTTTTTTGCGATATCCTGGGTGTCATTAAAGTATTTTGTTTTGTATTTTTTTTTAATTTGTAATCATATTTTTACCCCTAATTTTTACAGTAACTCGTATTATATTTATTTTTTTAATTACATCTAAGTGTTATCAGTTTATTCTTTTAACATGAGACTCCTGTTGTAGAAATGCCTTTAAGTATCATGTATGAAATCTTTGTCCTTATTGTCATGTCTTAACTAAATATAAATCAATCCAACAACTGTTTTTTTTTTTTTTTTTTTTTTGAAGAGACTTATGGATAATGTAGAAAACTAGACCAACATCTCCTTGTTTATGCACTAAGATTATTTTTTGCTAATCTCTGTCTTTGAGAGTGATCGTGCATGCAATTTAATCGGTCACGGTGAATCTCTCGTGTTTGGGGGTTGTTTGTGCAGGATGATCACCTGATCTTTACTCTGTTTAGAGCACACTGTCAATAAGCCTTCGGCCCAGTTGGAAGATTTTCCAGCTCAGGGCATAATCTGTGTTTTATACACAGATCATGCCCAAGGTTTAGTTCAGACTGAGTGATCTGATTGGATGAGAAGCATTCCACGAGTGCTGATAATGGACAGTAACGGCACCATGCTTTTTAACTATATGCATCGCTTTGTGTCCCAGATGTTCTAATAATTGTTATTTACACTAACTGTTGGTTGCAGCATGGATGAAAGCAGGTCTGTATGATCCGCAGTACTGAGGAGAAAGCAACTGCCTCCAAACCCACATTCAAAACCAGTCACGGAAGCACTTTCAGCAAGAACGGCTTCATCTGATAGCTTCATGTCATCTTAAACAACACACCGCCTGTTTCCTTACTTAGAAACTGCTTCTAAGTCGTTCTGAATTGTTTTGTCCTGGCTATTTTTTATTTTATTTTTTTCCCGCTACAAAGATAACTGGCTCTTAACCCAAGGCTAAATCCCAAATTGCTCTCTAACCCTTGATCAAGGGGCTGTAGACCTTACATAGTGCCCTAGCTTTCTATTTAACGCTATTTGGGATTCAACCTCAGAACCTGGAGGTTAATGTAGAGAAATGGGTGAAAATATAAACTAAATCTTATAAGCTTCTCACGACTTGCCTCCACTTGCATGGTTTATTCTCCTCACCTTTTGGCTACATAGTACTGGTAAGAGTTTTAAAGAGTCTACCTTCAACCCTGTTAATTACACTGCCTGTCGCTCCTAAGCTCCTCCAATCGCGGTTAGTTGGTTCTAAAAAAATAACTAGTTAAATATAGAAACAAATCATAATCTATTGTTAGTAATTGGTGTTTGTGGAACTGTTGTATAAAAGTACTATCACACTTAGTATTGCTTAATTATATGTTGCTGTCTTTTATAAATATTATTTAGGTGTACCTAGACGGTATCACGTGGCTTATAAAATGTCCTGCATGCAGTTTGGATCATACCAACGTTTTGTATCGCTTCATTACTGCTTTCTCATCTCCCTTGCATAGACTGGAAGGTCAAACTGAAAGTTTCAAAGCAAATTTTATTTCCATCATCTAATAATGTACATGTTCTGAGGAGAAACGTGTTTTTGTTTTGTTTGTTTTTTAATGAATTCTATATAATCTTTTTTTAATTATTTTTACAAAATTATTTATACTGGAAATCAATTCCAAAATATTGTCTATTGTACCTGTTGAGAGCTTCCACACATCCCAGTCTGACATGCAAGTGAAGTTTCATCCTCATCAGATTTGAACTTATGAATGCCTTGTTTATATATTAAATTATATATATTTTTTCACTACACATACAGTAGATTGTACACTGTCACTATGCTACACACAAATAAACTAACTAGAAGTCACCTAGACACCTTAAAGCATGAGATAAGATATGATGTGTACACAGGGAACGTTTAAAAAAGTTCAGAAAATGTTCATCTTGCTCGTTCTATATTATGAACAGCCATTCAAAGCAAATTCGCTAACATGTTATGTTAAACAGAAGTGATAGATTAGCTCACGCTGGGTTACGCCATCGATCCTCGGCAAAAACCGCAATCGCCAGCACAGCCACTGTTTTCAAGTTGCTTCAAGTTCGATTTCATTTAGTTCAATTTTATATAGCGCTTTAAGCAAACATTGTTGCAAAGCAGCTGGAAATTAGTGTGAAATGTGTAAGTAAATACGTTTGAATCAAAATGATAGAATTGTCCCTGATGATCCAATTGAGGGTGACGGTGGCGAGGAAAAACTCCCTGAGAGCGCAATAGGAAGAAACCTTGAGGGAAACCAGACTCAACAGGGAACCCATCATCATTTGAGTAATAACAGATAACTGGAATCGTTTTGCAGTCATACTGTGAGTTATGTGGCTGTTTTTGTGTGTTGTCTGTTTGAAAGACTACTCACATCTGTTTCTTCTGTTTTTCTTTGTGTTTTTAGTATAGCGCGGTGGACACCAACCCACTCTCCATCTACATCATGCACCCCTTCTGGAACTCTATGGTGAAGGTGAGACCTTCGTGCCATCCTCTCATCGCTTCCACAACCTGTCTATACACATCAAAAAATGCACTGATCGATGCAAATGTGCCCTTTTTTTTCTCCACTAAACATCTCAGGGTCTTTTAATATTAATTTGGATACAGTTAAAAGAAACACGTTTGCATTAAAGAAATGTTTCTACGTAACTGTTAATCACAGGGACTCGCTTGGTATCCGGTGGCACTCGTTTTTTTTTCTTCTGTTTTGTTCTGTAGTTCTGTGTTAATGTAAAAACAGGCAGTTTACACACTGCTGAGTTTTTCCAGCATACCTTTTTGGCTAAACTTTTTTTTTTTAAGCAATGTTAATATCTTTTATCTATAGATGTGCAGAGATGCAACTTTAATGAGTTTTCCACTTAGGTCTTATTGCAATTACAAAAGAGCTCACACCCAATACATTAACATTAACTCTCTCTCTCTCTCTCTCTCTCTCTGTCTCTCTTTTTTTCAGATCTTGCCCACGTGGCTGGCACCTAACCTCATCACCTTCACTGGGTTTATGTTCCTGGTGCTCAACTTTGCCATCTTATCCTTCTACGACTTTGACTTCTACGCATCAGGTGAGCGAGTGACGTAGTGCAGGCTGGCATATAAGTACAAAGTCCTGCCTTCAAAGTCCAACGTTTTCTACCCAGTTACCTTAAGTTTTCTACCTAGTTAACACAATAAGTCCTCTCTCTCTCTCTCTCTCTCTCTCTCTCTCTCTCTCTCTCTCTCTTTCTCTCTCTTTCACTCACACACACACACACACACTCCTTCACTTTTTTTCTTTTTTTCTTTTCCTTTTTTTCCCCTTCTCTTCATCTTGAGTATCTGAGACACGTGTTCATTGTAGGAACCGGACTAAAGTGTAACACCCTGTGAATCATCTTCCTCTTATTAACATAAACACACACACACACACCCTGAACTGTCTCGCTTTGCTTACAAAAGTCAATATGTAACTGAACCGGTGTTTTGTGACTCATTCCTCTATGTGTGTGTTTTAGCGGAGGGTCATGAACATGTGCCAAGCTGGGTTTGGATTGCTGCGGGCCTCTTCAATTTTCTGGCCTACACACTGGGTAAGTGTGTGTGTTTTGTTTGTGTACTAATGCAAAGCTTTTTGATGATCTTTTTAAAAAGAAACAGGCATACTTTTGTTAAGAGTATGTCATGTGAATGTGTTTGTATTAGCTATGCTGGAGGTGAAAATAGTAACAGCAGTGTGTGAATGTTCCTGTCATGCGGGTGTGAGTGTGTGCGCACATTTCTGTATGATGGTATGAATGTTCACACACTGTGCTCGCTAATGATTAGCATCTTAGCAGTCTTAAAATGTTTTGTAACTTTCAAGGAATGAAACATACAAGTGTGTGTATTTGTGTGTGTGAGCAGATGGTGTCGACGGGAAGCAGGCCCGCAGGACAAACTCGAGCACTCCTCTGGGCGAGCTGTTCGACCACGGCCTGGACAGCTGGGCATGTGTGTTCTTTGTGAGCTCGCTGTACTCCGTGTTCGGGCGCGGCGAGAGCGGAGTCAGCGTGTTCACGCTCTACGGCCTGCTCTGGGTCGTCCTCTTCTCTTTCATCCTGTCTCACTGGGAGAAATACAACACCGGCGTGCTCTTCCTGCCCTGGGGCTACGACATTAGCCAAGTGGTAAGAGCTGCTCGGCTGCAGCACACACACGCAGAAATACACACCAAATTGCAAATGAAGCAGTTGGACCCAGCGGAGACGGGCTCAGGTGTACAGCTTTAGGCAGAGTGTAGAGGAGCTGCTGCACAATGCAGAGGTGTTATGATGTGAATCTCCCGAGAAATGGCTCCGATTATCTGATGTGACTCACGCATATAAATCCCTGATGTGATTCTTTGCTATGAATCTCTAATACGAGTCCATGATTGTGTCACCTGATGTGATTTACAGAGGTGAATCTCTCGTTGTGCCTCTCTGCTATAAATGATCGCCTGGTGGGGTTTTGTTTGTGTGACTCCCAGCTATAAATACCTCAAATGACTCATGGATTTGATTCCTTGATGCAAATCCCTGCAATAAATCCCTCATTTAAATTTCTGATGTGATTTCCTGTGTCATTACCCCCCCGCCCCCTCTTAATGTGATTCTGATGCTATATAATGACACGACTCTCTAAGCATTATACACCCAAGTCTCATCCCCGGTAATGATCCTCGACTTGAAGGACAGGTTTTGAAAGACCTTGACGTGATGTTCCTTCTGCTCTGTTACCAAACTAGTTTTGAAACTTTTTTGATATTCCTCCGATAAGTCTCTGATATGGATCTTTGATGAGATTGCCTGCTATGTCACTGATTCTCAAACGTGATTTTCTCATTTCTTGTTTCTCCAAACCGTGATTCCGTTCACTCGTATTATTCTCTAACACGATTCAGTAATAAATAAAGTCTTTGTATTTACTAATGTTTTAATATTTTTTGGTCTTTTCTTTTTTTTTATTTCTACCTTTTACTCCCTTTTTTTTTTTCTTCCACTATCTGTCTATCAGACAATCTCTATCGTGTACATTGTCACCGCCGTGGTCGGAGTGGAGACGTGGTACAAACCTTTGATCTGGAACATTCTCTACAGAGATCTCTTCATCGTCATGATCCTGGGTGAGATGTCGCTTTCTCTTCACCGTGACTCTTTAGCGTGTTGCGTTTCAGAGCTTGGGAAAATCTCATCGCTGCGTCTCTCTGGTCTGCCTTACAGGTTGTTTGTTTGCTGTGACGTTACCCATGAGCCTTTACAACGTCCTTAAGTAAGTGTCACACCTTCTGAATGTGTTTTGTTACGATTTTGTCTCAGATAGATGTTTAAAACTTTGGTGTCACGCAGGGCGTACCGCAGCAACACCCTGAAGCACAGCTCAATGTACGAGGCCCTCCTGCCCTTCTTCTCGCCCATGCTCCTCTTTATCCTCGCCACCCTGTGGGCCATTTTATCTCCCAGCAACGTCCTGGAGCTGCAGCCCAGGATCTTCTACCTGATGGTGGGAACAGCCTTTGCCAATGTTACTGTGAGTACAACACACGCATGCCCCCACACACAGTCGTAGTCATATAGACAAAGGGACCTCTTGTGTGTCTGCTGGTTTCCGTCAGTCTCTTCTCTCAGCCTCGGGAATGTTTCCTGGCGTGAGTGTAACGTTACATTACTGCCTCAGCAGATTCCAGGACAGAGCATAAGAGCAGGGTTTACTACCTAATGAGTTCAAATGAATGAAAAAAAGTTTTTAAGCAGTAGAAGGGCATAAAAAGCAGCGACCCTTTTTTTCTACTGTCTCTGTCTTTTCCAGTCTCTCTCTCGGTCAAGATTCAAAGGTGCTTCATTAGCATGACAAATGTCGACATTTGATTAGTAAAGTGCTCCACCTATTATCTAGAGATTGCTAGTTTGTTTTCCGGGTGAGGCTTCTGGGGGGACCAATCTCTCTGAGAGGGGTAGGACGGGAGGCACTCCCAACGTCACAACAAGAATAAATAAATTAACACAAACTCTGTGCTCTTGCATCAATCGCAACTCAAGGCCAATCAAAGGCGTCTGTGAGCTCATGCAAGCAGAAGAAGCGGATAGCACTGTCCTTCGAATGTGGTACGCCACTCCCAACGGTGCACGAGCGACCAGTTCGTTAGGATACGGTCGGCTGGCGTCACGTGGTTCGGAGAAAACATTAGGGCATCCTACTTCGGCCTTCGCTGACTGCTTGTAGTAGCCTTGATGGGAGAGTGTCCTAAAAACGGGTCAGAATTGCAACAGTAATAATAAGAATAATAATAAGAATAATTTCTTTCTGCCTCCCTGTATCTCTCTCTTTTTGCCTGTCTGTCCCTCCCCCTTGTCTGTCTTTTCCTTTTGCTCTGTCTCTCTCTGCCTCTCTGTCTTTCTTTATCTGTCTTTCTTTCTATGTCTGACTTCCTCTGTGTGAATGACTTTTATTTTTATTTTCCTCTTAATTTTTTTCCCCTTTCTCTATCTCTCTACTTGGCCCTTTCTGTCTGTCAGTTTCTATGTAATTCTCTCTCTTTTTGTCTTGGCCATTCTCTTTATCGCTTTCTTTTTCAGTGTGTCTTTGTCTCTACACTGTTAAATATCACCCCCCCCACACACACACAGAAGGCGCTGTATCCTACACAGTAACTCAATCATTTTTTTTCCCCTACTGTAGTCTGTCTGTTTTCATATTTAAAAATACCTCCATGAAATTAGACACATGATTTAATGATTATGCTTTCAACCAAAAAAATGCATTTGTTGCTTTAACAGATGAAATTAATCCAGTTCAATCTAAGTTGGTTTGTAATATTGCAGAGGGTTTTTCAACGAGAAAGGGTCAGCAATTGAATGAAGCGTGAGTTAATTGTTAGGCAAATCATTCATGTGAATTTTTATCCTCATGTTAACCAGGATTTGGATGCAACACTTTTATTCATTTACTTCATTAGAATGTTTTTCCTAGGGCTGTAGCTATCAAATATTTTAGTAATGAAGTATTCTGCCAAAAATGTAATCAATTAATTAGATAAAATTTACTTTTGCTTAATTAAACAGCAATGTAAAATATATAAGAGAAACGAAGATTAAGTTTTTTTAAATGCATACAGCATTTTATTAAAAATAAACTGTCATTATTCACAATACAAGGAATAGCTTAAAGTTGACTAAGATAAATTAAGTGCATTACAGTTTCATACATTCTCATTTTAAAACCTTTTCTCAGATGCAGAAACCTAAAAAAAAAGTATCAAAAAAACTAAGGCACACATTAAAATAAATAATTATACATGAACTCTAAGTTGTACAACTTATCTTTCAGAACTAAATTTTTTTAAATCTACAGCTCAGGCATAACATAAGCCTTTACTGACAATTTCTGCCATTTTCTCTTGCTGCTTTCTTCTTCTCTTGGTTCGCTGATATTTTTATTGCTCCTTTCCATTTTGCAGCCCCCAACAGAACCCTTCATCAAATTAATACACAGCTAACTGTTTGCGTCTCCTTACGCTTTTTTTTGTATTCGAGGAATCGTTTCAGCCCTAGTTCTTACACATTTTAGGCTTTTATATGTATTTAAACTGGAAGATCAAAAGGGTCAAGTTAAATTACTCATACGTGACTTGTAGGCTGTCAAATGTCTCATTTGAAGTAAACTTACAGTGTCAAATATTTAATATGACTTTTAGGCTTTTTCTCTTCCCCTTAGCAATCGGTTGTAGTGTATGTAATTCCCCATTATGCACTGGTTCTACAGTAGGCATGTTTTCGTGTGCTCTCTGGTCTGCATAAATGTGCATAATCATGGTAGACATACAAGGCTGTAGTTGTACTGATCCCCCCTCTCCCCCCCACCCCCTCCTTCTCCCTGCAGTGTAAGCTGATCGTGTGTCAGATGAGTAACACACGCTGCCAGCCTCTTAGTTGGCTGTTGGTGCCAATGGCGTTGGTGGTGCTGCTGGTCATCTCGGGCGCTGTGCAGGAGAGTGAGACGCTGCTGCTATACGTCTGGACAGCTGTGGTCCTTACCGCCCACATACATTATGGAGTGTCAGTGGTGCGTATACACACACACACACACACACTCTACTTCACCCCAAACAGGAACTCCCAACAGTGCTGAAAAGAATGCTGTGTTACAGCTTTGTAACACGTGGCTACTGCTACAGCGTGATCACACATACAACATGTCTGAAATGAGTGTGTCTTTGTGTGTGTGTTACCATCTCTAATTTTATCTACTCATATGTCTCCTACCATATATGCTGCTCTCTGTTTATCTGCCTATCTGGTTCTCCATCTGCCTGCCTGTTGGTCTCTACATGCCTGTTTTTTTTACCCGTACATCTGTCTGTTTCCCTACCCATAGTGTCTTTTTGTCTGCTTGTCTTCGTGTTCGTATGTATATCTGCCCCCGTGCCTGCACGCCTGCCCCCATGATTGCACGCCTGTCTCTCTTCGTCCTTATGTCTTTCATCTTTCTTGTATCTCTCTTTTTCACTCTGTGCGCCTGTGCGTCTCTCCGCAGGTGCAACAGCTGAGCAGTCACTTTAAGATCTACGCGTTCTCACTGAAGAAGCCCAGCTCAGACTGACAGGAGGAGGAGAAGATCGGTCTGACGGCGGCGGAGGAGGAGGTCTAAGCAGTCACTGCGCCCTCCTCGACCGGCCGACACTGAACCTATCACCGCCGAGACACGCCTCGAACCAGGAAACCAAAAGCTGCTGACTGAACACGCCTTCTCCCGCCCGGACACGCAGGACATAGTGACGAGAGGGAGACGCCGTGTCTCTTCCTCGTCTCACGTGGATCTGCGTGACGAGATCGGCCGAGGCTGTTTGGGTTTTCCAGTGTCCGCTGAACAGATTCACTTGTTTCCTACGGAAACGCACTTTCAGCTGAGACGCAGGAGCCTGGAATGATAAACACGCATCCACATACTTCAGCCTTATCAAAAACATACACATACACACACATATACAGAGGCATGCTTGTTAACACATACAGCAAGCAACGTGTTTAATACGCAACACATTAATGAATGTTTTGTACGTTTTTGCCATGGGCCATTTTATTTGGATTTATTTCGGGCATATTTTTAGAATTGAAAGATTTAGAGACTCTGATAAAAAAAGATATTTCTAATTTATGGCATTACAGGATCATAGTGTACCAGCTTACAAGTGAAAGTAGTGGACATTATTATTATTATTATTATTATCTTTCCTAAGAAAATCTGATCTAGATCTTTAACCACACTTTCCTGTGGTGTTTTATCAGACATCTGCCTCAGAGCATCAGGCAGAGCATCAGCTTCAACAAACCACTCGTAGACCTCAGAAGCTCCTTTGATCAACACATGGTTTACGAGGCCTAAACTTTGACCCGGCATCACCTATAAACCTCATCCACCTCTTCCTACTTTTCCTTTTTTGTTTTTTCGAGTTTGCTTACTGTGCTATGTTGGTGATGGCGTGTCAGCCTGTTGAGCTTTTATGGTTTCTGTTTTTCTATTTCTTCCCTACTTCACTAGTGAGCTTTTATTGAGTTTATTTGCGCTTAAATGAAGAGTGCGCTTCAAAGCCTGTCCAGGAGAGGGCGCACTCGGAGTGAGCGAGTGGCACCTCGCTCCGTCCTCTAAACACAATAAAAGCGCTAGTCTCTCTCTCGCGCCTTTTCTTTCTCTTTGTTTATCATTATTATTTCTAATCTGACTCCTCAACGTCCAAAGTGTCCGATATGTGTGTATTATAATGTACGTAATGTGTGTGTGAGAAAAGGGCGAGAGAGCATCTTGTTAGCTCTGGACACTTAATGGGTACAGTCGCCATGGGATCAGCGCCAGTCTGTGAAAATCTGCTAATTAATACTTGTTATTGATAATGTAATAATGTAATGTGTTATTACCACAATTACTTCTTTTTTTTTTTAAATGAAATTCAGTGACGAGAAACCTCTGAGATCGTTCAGAGGGCATGACCGTAAATGTTTTGCCTACCAGAGTGCACAAGCAGGAACTCTCTTTTTTTTTTTTTTTTTTTTTTTTCCTCCAAACTCAAATCGTAGCCTAACTTTTTTTTTTTCCAGATATTTATGATTAAATAGTTGTGTTCATTTACGTTGCCTGTATAACCTCTAAACAACTATTTCATAGACATTGGTCAGTATCTTAGTGTATACCCGGCTAATGATTATTTCATTTTTCTATTTTACTCACACATTAGTCAGGTTTTTTATAGATTTTTTTTTTTAAACAGCTGTTCTAACGTCAGGATGTAATGCAACATATTTAAACAGGAACTTTGGTGTTTTTCATTGCAACATCTGCAGATCTGTAGCATGTATGTGAATTTTATACATGTCAAACTTAGCAAACTTGTTTCCCCCCATACAAAGGACGCATATATATTCAAACTCAATCAAAATCAAGTCTAGGGGCAGATGTGAAATTTCACCAAAATGTCAAAAAGTAGTCAATAAATAAAAAAAAATATGAAATTAGTCCAGCAGTAAATAGTTTCACATTCTGAAATTTAAGCATGAGATTAACGTATGAAGAGATTTTTATTAGTGACAATGTTACTCACTTATAATAATAATTATTATTATTATTTATTATTGTTATTATTATGTTACGCATCGTTTATTGCTTCGTGTTTAGATCACACGGAACACAATGCGTTTGACTTTTTGAAGCACTCTAGGTTTAAAGCTTGACGTGTCAAATTCCTTGAACGAAATTGTTCACAAAAGCGATTCACTGAAATACTTTTTATTCAAAGTGGAGGCGAAAATATCTGCCTCTATACTTTCTATAAAATTGAGATGAGAGTAATATATTTTTTTTTTTCCCGCGGGGTTATTTCCCAACACAAATATTCATATTTTTAAGTTTTTAAACCATGGTAGTCACATGGATACACTACAGATTCATTATATGACATCAAGTTAAACATCACTTGAGTATTAACTCGATGTTTATTACTCTGTACTGCTGAGAATAGAACAGGGAGCTCTTTACTCTGTACAGGGTTGTAAGCGCTGGATCTGTCAGTGCGGTCCCCCATTACGTTTCAGGATCGTCCCTTGCAAATGTGACCTTTCTATATGACTGGATCAGGGAGCACCAGAGATCATTTCTCTCTCTCTCTCTTTTTTTTTTTTTTAATCGCTAAAAATACTCAATGTGTAATCTTACTGTGTGTTTGTAAATGGATAATCAAATAGTTTTATTTTTATGATTTTTTTGTTAACTTAAGCAAACTGCTCAGTATGAACCACTAAATATTCAGTGTGTGATGAAATGCAGATGTACTGTATTGTGCCCTCAATATTGCAAAGCCCTATTAAATGATCGCAGATTGTCAAACATGGCTGTTGCTGTACAGATGTGTGGGATTTTTTTTCACCTAAGCTTGTAAAAGCCCAAAGTTTTTTTTTTTCTTTTTTTTGACCATTTAAAATATTCAATCTTCTTAGATCATAAAAGTCCTAACTCCTAAACTTTAAAAAATTATCCCAGACAATGAGTCTAAATCTGTTTCAGCTCCTAAAATTATATATTAAAAACTGTACAGTATGATTCGATTTCCCTTAAAATGGGTAAGAATCGACACAAAAGGCTTAATGGACTCCTTTATCTCCCAAATAGTTCATTTACATTTTCTCTGAACCGTTGGAAAAGAGGCCAGCTTAGTGGTTAGCACAGTAGCCTTGCACTGCTGGGGTCAGGTTCGATTCCCGCCTTGGGGTCTGTGTAAGTGGAGTTTACATGTTCCCCGTGTGTTGGTGGGTTACACAGTTGAAAGATATGCAGATTAGGATATCTGGTTTTCCCAAATTGTCCATATGTGTGAATGAGTGTGTGTGCTGTCCGGTGTACCCTGGGATAGGCTTCCTGCGACCCTGTATATGATAAGATAAGATTTCTTACAAACTTAAATAATTATTTTTGATTGTGTAAAGCTGCTTTGCGGCAATGAAAATTGCTAAAAGCGCTATACAAATAAAATTGAATTAGTATAGAAGATGAATGGGAAAAAAGAGGTTTCTATTAGAATGTCACCCTTAAAACTTTAAAAAAAATGTCATGTTGAATGTCTTAAAGCTGAATATAACTTTTTTTTGGACATTGTCTCCGATAATTTTTTTTACAGTAATATACAAATTTACGCTAACCATTTAGGCGTCACCATTTGCTATTAGACGAAACATAGGATTGGTGCTAAAAAAGTGTTGAAATAGAATTATATAACACTAATTATATAACATTCATGCTTCTTATCCATGCTTCGTGTTTTGTAAATATGCATAAACATTTATATTTTTATCAGACAATGAGAAACACAGTTGCTAAATACAATTTTATGCTCCTTTATGTAGTGTCTGTAACTTTTTAAAATTCAAATCTTTCAACGATCTTAATTGTCATTCATCTAAAACTTGGCCAATTAAGATTTCACATGAAAAGACATAAAGCTGAAAAGTGTATTATTTTAAAATGGCAAATTGTTAAGATATGGCCATTTTTGGGGCACATATAAAATCAGCTCTCCAAAACTGCTAAAGTTAGCAACTTGAAATTTTAAAAGACGCAAGATTGATCACTTCCATGTTCATAAACGTCAGAAGTAGCTTCCTTGGCACACACATTTTTGTATTATATGTATAATATTAAAAATAATAATCGAATCAGCACCGATATTGAGGTTTTGGCCGTTTCCTTTGTATGCTTTTATTTTGACATTCTGATTCGCAGCACAGTCAATATGCGTACTAACGTCCTAAACAGTGTGCCAAACTAGTACGCCACCGACAGTCAGCATGGGAAGCTGTGGTGGCGCCGCGTGCTATTATATCATACTAATCAGTAGGGTAGTACGCATCGCGCGCTCCACAGGCTCCACACAGCCTCAGCAGCAGAAGCCTCAGGATGAGCAGGATGCCAGCAGATGTTAAACATCATAGCGACAAAATGCGAATTTTGCAGTCGGAGCGGATTTGACAGCCCTACTTTTTGGTTGAAAACTATTTTTATACAGGAATGAATTAGAAAGGTGCGTTTTATATTTATTTATTTTTTTTGTAAAGAAAAAGCTACGTAGTTTAAGAGTGTAGTGTCTGGGATAACGGTTAAACCCGGTAAAGCTAGCTGCTTAGCTTGATAAGCTAGCACTGCTATAGTAACCAGGTAGCTAAATAAGGCTAA
The DNA here is from genome assembly GCF_024256425.1 of Clarias gariepinus. NCBI lineage: Eukaryota > Metazoa > Chordata > Actinopteri > Siluriformes > Clariidae > Clarias > Clarias gariepinus. The sequence goes on along the minus strand of NC_071121.1, from coordinate 23,894,357 downwards.
TATAAGTCTTATCGGTTCACAAGTAAGGTTATTTTATTTTATTTTAATTATTATTTGTAGTTAAACGAACAAGGTCACAGAATTGGGTTGTGCTATTGTCAGTGGCTGTAGTCATATGGTTAAACAGTAATAGATGTATGTATGTATGTATGTATTTAAAAAATACGTTAAATATCGCTACACACTTGCTAATCGCTAACCTTTAGACTAAATAGCTGTTAACGTTAAATGACCAGGCGCGCGTGCCACTGTGGACGAGCTCCAAATAAGCACGTGCGCCCCCTACAGGTGATACTATGGCATGGGCTATGACCAGCTGTCTGAGACTTAAAGTACAAATCTACTAGAGATGGGAATCACCAGTCATCTACTGATACGATATAGACGGGCTCAGGAATGCGGAAAGAACAATGCATTGTGGGAAAGGTCATAGGTTAAGGCCTCATAATATGGGCCCGCGAGCGTAAAGATAGTAAGTTTTATTGCATAAATTCACGTGATTATATATATATATAATTGTTAGCCAAATGGCACATGTTTATAAAATGATTATTATCATTATTAGTTGATCTAAAAAATCTTTGTTATATTATTATATGAGAGCCACTGCCATTTATGTGTTAGCCAAATAACCCCTTTTCTTCTTGCTACCGTCCCGGAGACTCAGTGCTATGTCTTCACAAAATCTCAACTCGGTTCATTTTTTTGTATGCCCAAAATGCTTCGTGTGCCTAGGCAAAATTTTTGCTAAATTTAAAATCTTTGGTTCGTATGTTTTAGGTACCACTGTAAGTATTATTTTAAAACATACTTACGCACATAAGTTAGCCTACCACACATGAAAATGTTGGTGATTATTTTTATCCCCTCAAATGCTTCCAAAGTCCCAAAACTAAACTTGACAGTGAGTACATGGGTTGAAAGTCTGTGAGCATGCAGGCGTGTACGGCTTCTAATGTGGGCAAATCAATCAATACCCTATGTAGGTGAACCGTCTAGGGAATAACCTTCTATCTTTCTAGTGCCCTACATTTTGAACAAAGCAATATTACATTTCTGTGTGCCTTCGGATTTTATTATTACAACTTTTTTTTTTTTTTTTTATCTTTGTTTTTGTTTTTCCAGCCTGGAGTCCTGCCTAACTTCACAATGCGACGCTTGAATCTTCTCTCCATGCTGATCCTTTGTGTCCTCTTGGCTGGAGCTCAGGGAGACAGTGAAGAATTTGACCCCTACAAGGTCCTGGGCGTGACCAAAAGTGCAAGTCAGGCTGAGATCAAGAAGGTGTATAAACGCCTTGCTAAAGAATGGTAACGTTCTTTAAATTAAATGTTTCATGCCTTACATCCGCATGCCTTATTGAGTTGCAACAGTCTATGTTTTTGCCCTATAAACCTCAAGACATAGCTCTACTGAACTGTGACTGGTCATGCAGTAAGATCTGAAGGTGCATGTGCAGTGTTTAAAACTTTCAGGAATGATATAAGATAAAAATACAAACTGTTCCTGCTTAGGTTATTTTGTTCTTTTTTTTTTGAAAACAAGAAGAAACTTTTCTCCTGATTGATCTCCTGGTTGAAAAATGTTTATTATAGCGTGCTTCCCAGGGATCAGCCAATATGATATTATTACAATACCTTGGTACTGATTTGTATTGCGATTCTGTAAACATAACAATTTTATAAATATCCAAATTTGATATTATTTAATAATTAAGTTTTGTTACCTGAAGTAACAAAGCTTCCTACAACACAGGATTCTGCGATGCCTGACAATGTATGATAAGTTTAAAGCATTACCTGTAGGATTATAGAGGAACTGCAACATTTTAACACCTTAAATGCAAATAGATGTGAATTGAAATTTAATTAATTATAATAAATTTTTTTAAAAAGCAGTCTTGGACCCAGTGTGGTGATACATGAATTGTCACACAAAAGAATCATTTTTCAGCCATCACATTTTTTTTACCCCCATCTTTATTTATTACATTTGTCTTGCATTTTGATCTTATTTGTATCCCTTGCAACGGTCCTTGCCAGGCATCCGGACAAAAACAAGAACCCAGAAGCAGAAGACATGTTTATAAAAATCACCAAATCCTACGAGGTATTACAGATCACTTCACTGGCTTTGATGTCTCATTACTAACGATAATCTATCATAATGTATGTGGGTTTGGTTTCCTTGTTCAGATCTTATCCAATGAAGAAAAAAGAGCCAATTACGATCGCTTCAAGCAGACCAGCTCCCAGCCCTACGGGCCTCATGGCTTCCGTCACTTCCACGACAACTTCTACTTCGACGAGTCCTTCTTCAACTTTCCCTTTAACAGCAAGAGCAGCCGTGATGCGGCTGACAGCAAGTACACACTGCACTACAACCAGTATGTCAACAAAGTTGTGTCTGACAGTTTCAAAAGGCCGTATCTGATTAAGATCACATCAGACTGGTGCTTCAGTTGCGTCCACATGGATCCAGTGTGGAGGGAGGCTGTGCAGGAGCTCGAGCTTCTCGGTAAGGACTTAAAAAAAAAAAAAATTATAAGCAGATGATATAGACAGCTTATTAAAGTTTAATTATTATTTTTTTAATTATGAGAATGATGATTGGACAACCAAATCTAAGTGATTCTGAACTGATTGACGAACAGGGAACTGGAACGTGTTTATATTATTCAATTTTATTCAATTTTATTTGTATAGCGCTTTTAGCAATTGTCGTTGCCGCAAAGCAGCTTTACATAATCAAAAGAATTATTTAAGTTTGTATGAAATGTGAATGTGTATGAATCAAAATGGTCAGTTTGTCCCTCGTGAGCAAGCCGAGGGCGACAGTGGCAAGAAAAAACTTCCTGAGATGGTAATAGGAAGAAACCTTTAGAGGAACCAGACTCAACAGGGAACCCATCCTCATTTGGGTAAAACAGAAAGCAGTTTATTATCTGCATTTATACAGTGTGTTAGGTGGCAGGCAGTTCAGCTATCATAGCTGATATTAATTGATGTTAATATGGAGTCCAGGTAGTTATTGAAGACTCAGCTAGACTTCTAGGAAGTTCCAGTCCGGAACTATCGAACTGTCAAGTCCCCAGAGAAACAGATAGGTATGGTCACAGTCACACAATGTATAATGTGAATGTATATTAACTGTAGAGTGCAAGCAGAGACTCCGGCAGGACCAACTATGACAGCATAACTAAAAGGAAGAGCCAGAAGGAAACACAAACCTGAGGGCTTCCTGAGATGTAAAGCAAACAATCACCTCACCGTCAGCAAACCTGAGTGATTAATGAGAGTGAGGAAGACAGCATCTAAACATACCAGTTTACCATAATACTCTACGTCCATGAGTCCCCCAGATCTGCTCCTTTACCTAAGGCAAATCTATTTATAAAATGCTTGGCTAAATAAATAGGTTTTTAGCCTGGACTTAAACACTGAGACTGTGTTTAAATCACGAACACTATTTGGAAGACTATTAAATAATTTTGGGGCTTTGTAAGAAAAAGCTCTGCCCCCAGCTGTATTTTTCATAATACGCGGTACTGACAAGCAGCCTGCATCCTTTGATCAAAGTAGGCGTGGTGGTTTGTAAGACACTAGCAGTTCGCTCAGGTACTGCAGCGCGAGACCATTTAATGCTTTATATGTCAAGAGTAGTATTTTAAAATCAATGCGAAATTTCACAGGGAGCCAATGCAGTGAAGATAAGATAGGGGTGATGTGCTCATATCTTCTGGTTCTAGTGAGGACTCTCGCTGCTGCATTCTGGACTAGCTGAAGCTTATTTATGCACCTACCAGATAGTAACCAGAACCAGACAGTAAGGCATTACAGCCTAGAGGTGATAAAAGCATGAACTAGTTTTTCTGCATCGTTTAGCGACAATATATTTCTTATCTTGGCAATATTTCTGGGGTGAAAGAATGCTATCCTGGTAATATTATCTACATGAGCTTCAAATGAAAGGCTGGAATTACACCAAGGTCTTTTATTGTTGCACTTGATGGAACAGAAAGGTCATCTAAAGTTACGGTGTGATCTAAAATTTTACTCCTAGCTGTATGCGGTCCTATGAGCTTCTGTCTTATCTGGATTAAGCAGAAGGAAGTTAATTAGCATCCAATTTCTTATGTCCTGCACACCTTGCTCAACTTTAGTAAGCTGTTTTTTCTCATCAGGTTTTGCTGAGACATATAACTGTGTGTCGTCAGCATAACAATGAAAACTAATACCATGCTTACGGATTATGCTGCCCAGAGGAAGCATGTAAAGGGAAAAAAGCAGTGGGCCTAAAACTGAACCCTGCGGAACGACAAAGTCCACTAGAGAACATGCAGGATAATCACCATTTAAGTCTATAGGATCTGAGCCAGGAGAGGGCTGTACCCTTAATTCCTACTACATTTTCTAATCTGTGAAGAAGAATAGCGTGATCAATGGTGTCAAAAGCTGCACTGAGGTCGAGTAATACAAGCATAGTTACAACCCTGATCAGAGGTCAATAGGAGGTCATTTACTACTTTAACAAGTGCCTTCTCTGTGCTGTGATGAGGCCTAAATCCTGACTGATACAGTTCATGTATGCCATTTCTATGTAGATATGAGCATAGCTGCTCCGCTACTATCTTTTCCAGAATCTTAGAGATAATGAGGAGGTTTGATATTGGCCTGTAATTGGACAGCTGACAGGGGTCGAGGTCAGGTTTCTTAATTATTGGTTTAATAACTGCTAATTTCAAAGATTTTGGAACATAACCAATGCTGAGTGAAGAATTAATTATTCTCAACAGGGGTTCTGTTATTGCTGGTACTATCTGTTTAAGAAACTATGTCGGTACAGGAACTTATATACAGGTTGATGAATTTGCAGAAAAAATAAGTGAAATTAGTTCATTCTCTTCAAGGGGAGTAAAGTATTCTAGGTTCTGATCTGACATGGCTAGATTAACATCTGCATCAATTACATTGTTCGGTTTCAAAGCCTCAATTTTATGCCTAATATTTACAATTTTATTATTAAAAAAGTTCATGAAGTCCTCACTATTGCATGATGATGTTGTGGAGATTTCTGCAGTGGTCTTATTTCTGGTTAATTTGGCAGTATTAAATAAAAATCTATATTATATCTATATCTTATTTTTGTTTTTTTCTATAAGAGTGGAGAGATATGTTGATCTAGCTACACTAAGAGCTTTTCTATAGTTCAGGATGCTCTCCTTCTATGCTATTTGAAATAGTAAAAATTTTGACGCCATTTACGTTCTAATTTCTGAGCGGTCTGTTTTAAAGTGCACGTGTGATCGTTATACCAGCGAGCAAGTTTCTTATCTCTAATAATTTTTCTTTTAACTGGAGCTACATTATCTAAGGTATAGCGAAATGTCGACTCTAAATATTCAGTCGCCTGATTGAGTTTTCTTTGTGGTTAGAAGGTGATCTAATCGAAGTTGAGACTTCTGGGAGTTTACTGATAAAACTCTGTTTGGTAGTTGATGTGAATGTATGTTTCATACGGTAGCACGGCGCTGTGCGTACATTATTACTGTGACATACTTGAATTGAGACAAGATAGTGATCTGAGATAACTTCAGATAGTGGAATTGTGAATAAATTACTTATACTTAATCCGAATAATATTATTAAATACAAAGTGTGACCTGCTTTATGAGTGGGTCAATTTTATTTAAAAATATAATTTTCTTTGCCTCTCTTATCTCTAGGTATAGGAATAGGCGTGGTTGACGTCGGCTACGAGAGACGCTTGGCGAATCATTTAGGTGCTCACCGCACTCCGTCCATACTCGGTGTCATCAACGGAAAAGTCACTTTCTTTAACTATGCTCTGGCCAAGGAGCACCTCATGCAGTTTGTAGATGACCTGCTCCCTCAGAGACTGGTCGAGAAGGTAAGTGCATGACTGTCTCTTTTCTTATCCAGAGGCCGATCTAATTTCTAAAACTGCTATTTTCGGATTGCTTTCCAGGTCACTGACCGTAATGACCGTGACTTCTTGAAGAGCTGGTATGATGTTAACAAGCCCCACGTTCTGCTTTTTGACCAAGTGCCTACGGTTCCTCTGTTGTACAAGGTACATATGATACATTGCGATACCGGAAGTAGATTTTTATAATCTCTTTTTAGGTTTTGTTACAATTCTAAACAAACTCCGCAAATAATTAGCTCTTACCACATAGTGCTGTGTAAACAGCTAACAGCTTAGCGTGCACCATTACAGAGGAACTGCAACATTTTACCACCTCAAATACAAACATACTGTATGTATTAAAAAAAAGAAAATTCTGGTGTGAACATGAATTGTTTCTTCACAGCTAACTGCGTTTGCCTATAAGGACTATGTACAGTTTGGCTACGTCGACCAGGGTCTGTCTGAGACAGCAAACCTGCTCAAGCAGTACAACATCAACACTTATGCCCCAACCATGCTCGTCTTCAAGGAGAACACAGATAAACCAGCCGACATCATACAGGTAGATTATTTTTCCAACATGAAATGATGGAACCCTGTTAATGAAAGGTATTAAATAAAAGTCGGTGATGTGGTGGTGTGATGATGATTTTTATAATTTTTTTTCAATAAACAGGCTAAAGGGATGAAAAAACAAATAATCGATGAATTCATCTCCAACAACAAATTTCTTCTTGCCCCTCGTCTGGTAAACCAGAAGATCTTTGATGAGCTTTGCCCCGTCAAGCAGTTTCACCGGCGCAGAAAGTAAGCTTATTAAGTAATGTTTACTCTGAGCTACATAAAGTAATATTTAAAGCTGCATTAGGTGTGGTTTATTATTAATATTTTAATTTAAAGATTAATAGTTTGATGCGTTTGACTTTAGAATTATCTAAGGTGGGACATACAGTGTATTGTCTATAAAATGACGGTCGGTACGATTGATTTGAACTGTTTTTCGGAACTATTGCTTCCTCTCCCCAGCGCCGCTCCCCAGCGTTTCCATTATTTTATTCTTTTGCGTATTTACACTCTCCGATACGATGTGCACCTATTTAGTTTGAGCCGCCCTTAAACGCAAGGTGTGATAAGGCCACAATTTAATGCATTGTTTTTTATTATTACATTCTACAACCATATCTTCCAGATTATTTGTAAAGAATAATAAAAAAATGCCTATTACACATTAAGGACATTTTATGTTGATTTAAAACATAAAGTAGAAATATCTTGGAGTGAAAATGCGAGGATTGTGTTCCACTAAATCTACAATAAATATACCTAAATATTTATCTACCACTATTTTTGTAGAGTAAAATTGTGTTGGAGTCACATGTCCTGTTTGTGGTTCGAATGCTTTAATGCTTTGATAGTAGTAGCCCTTAGCCTACGTATGAGCATAGGACGTCGACGACCCTCCGCCAGCAAACTCGGTTCTGGGCTTCTAAGTCTCGGTGGTTGAGACCCTTCCTTGCCCAGGTAGATTTCTTTGCTTCTTGTCATCGATGCTTCTGTAGCTAGAGTGTTTTTTTTTTTAACGGGGTGGGGTACCCCACGCCCAACGTTCCTCCTTTATCCGGGCTTAGGACTGGCTGTTGCCAGGCTTAATGTTTAATGCTTTAACATGCAGTACGGTTTACTTGTTCTGTGATCACTTTTCAGAAGCATATTTGTGGTCTGTATTGTGTGTAAGAACTGGTTTTGTTGCTGTTTTACTGTTCCCACTTCAGATACTGTGTTCTGCTTATCACCGGTGAGGAGGAAGCCTTTGTGCCAGGAAACAAAGCCTTCTTGTCTCTGGCCTCCGCGAACACAGAGGAGGTTCTCCGCTTTGCTTATGTGTACCAGCGCCAGCAGCAGCCTCTGTGTTCTGTGCTGCTGAAAAGCAGAGACACTCCACCACAGGTACATGCTCACTGCACCATCCAGCTCACACCAAAACAACATGAAAAAGGACTTCACAATCCCACTTACTGTGATCAATACCAAGTTTTTATAGCAGATGGCTATCAGGTGTTTAGTACTGCTAAAAAGTAATTTTATGAGCTTGTGTTACTTACTACCGCCAAATAAGAATGAGGTCAAATAAAAAGTACAATAACAATGTAATTGTATTTGTGTGTGTGTGAGTAGGTTGTAATCCTAGAGAGGCGAAACGGGGCCGGAAAGGTGCTCTACAAGCCTGTTCAGGGTGGCTGGAACGGCAGTGAGGAGGACAAACACAGGCTTCTGGAGGAACTGGAGCGGCTGAGGAAAGACCCCTCTATCCTTACCCATGATGCCATGTTGCCTGAGCTGAATAATGAGTTTGCTTCAGTCAGTCCCTTTGAGCCTCTCTTTTATTTTTTTTTATGTGAAATTGGTCCTGAGCTGGCCTACAACCTTTAAGTTTTATACGAATGATTGCAGTAATGATTACAGTAATCATTTAAATAACGGTTTATGTTTGTCTCATTGCAGATGTTCTTAATCAGATGGATTTATGCAGCATATGACTACTTGTCTGAAATTATTGATGATGTTCTCCACAATAATTGGTAAGTAACAAAGCCAATATACTTTTTTCTCTTTCAGAAAGATGTGTTTATACTTAAGTTGTTATTCCTCTTCTCACTGCAGGCGTGAAATGATGCCTCTCTTGTCTCTGATATTCTCTGCGCTGTTCATCCTGTTCGGCACGGTAATTATTCAGGCTTTCAGGTACGATACAGTAGGTCTACAATTTCGTCATCATTTCGAAATTAGCATGATTGAGACATGATCTTCAAAATAAATATGGTTTCAGTGATTCTGGTGAGGAGAAACAGACCAAACCAAAGGCCAAAGAAGCAGCGAAAACCCAGAACGGATCACCAAGCACTGCCAGCACTTCCAGGTGCCTCACCTGTCCATTTGTGAAAGAATATCTTTGTTTATTAGAATTGAATTAAAGATATGTGAATTTTATTTCTCGAGCAGCCGTCCACCAAAGAAGAACTTCGTGGAGGTGACCGAGTTAACGGACATCACCTACACCAGCAATCTGGTAAAGCTAAGACCAGGCCATATCAACGTGGTGCTGGTGCTTACAGACGCAACTAAAAACATTCTCCTCAGCAAGTTCGCCAAGGAGGTTTATTCCTTTACTGGGTCAGTTTTTACTGTACATGTACCTGTTACATTCATACGCTCTTAGACTCAGTTTTACACCTGGTGAATCTAAACTTATAGATCACTGATGCTTCGTAGTAATAGAGTCAGTTACGGAGCGTGTAAAAGTGCATGACCTGGGCAACTGTGTATGATCGTATAAGGATTAAAGTCCTGTAATTCGCAATGTATATAGCATACAGCAGTCTTTAAATACAGTGCAAGTACAGTATTTATTTATCTTAATCGCATATACTGTATATTATAAATAAGGATAAATCAGGATAAGTCTTAGCAACTATGGCAATGCTGTTAAAAAGTCTTTATTGTAATTTTTTTCGCAAAATAAAAAAAGTATTGAAATTCATGATGGTATCGGTCACATACGTTTTTTTTTTAACGTGACAACACTAAATACCAAAGTCAAGTCAGTATATTCAATATATTATTTGCTAAAATGCTATCTCCTGCAGTAAAATCAAGTGACATTATATTTGAGTGTACTGTGTTTTTAGGTGAATATTTTTTTTAGAATATAAAGTATTTAAAGAGTATAATGTTTATAGTATACTCTGTTATTTTTTATTACACTGTATTTTAAAGGTATAATTTATGAGCATATGTGCTATATTTTTGGGTATACTGCTTTAAGGGATTACTGTATTTTGAAAGTATAATTTAAGAAAATACTGTGTTTTGAGAGTATATATTTTTTGAGAATGTGTACTGTACTTTGGGAATATATTTTTTTGCAAGCGTACAGTATTCTAAAAGTGTATTCTTTGTGAATATTAGGTATTTAAGAAGTGTTTTTTTTTTTTTTACAGGAGCCAGACGCTGCATTTCTCCTTCCTTAACGTGGACAAGCACAATGAGTGGATGTCCACCCTGCTGGAATACGCCCAGGACGCCATGCAGCTGGAGGCGGACGAGGAGGAGGAGGCCGGCAACCGCAAGACGGACTACACAGGCTACGTGCTGGCCCTCAATGGCCATAAGAAGTACTTGTGCCTGTTCAAGCCGGTGTACACGGGCGAGGACGCTAACAGCCGGCCGGAGGAGGAAGCTCCTGGGAGCTCCAGATCCAGGTCAAGCTCCAGAGACGAGCACCAGCACAGGAAAGGAGGAGCACGCTCACGCTCCACCACTCTTCACATTCACCACAAACTGGACCGTCTGGGTCTGTGGATGGAGCGGCTCATGGAGGGCACGCTACCTCGCTACTACATCCCGGCCTGGCCGGGCCTGGACAAGATCACGGTCAATAAGTAGAGCAGGGAATCCTAGCAAGATGTTAAGCATAGACCGTGTTGGTTGTTTGAAAAGAGTGTTTCATCGTTCATAATGCTGTGTCTAAGGGTGGCACCGTAGACAGACTTCGTGACCTCTGAGCTCAGACTTTGATCTTACACAGATGCTGTAAATGACCCGAGTCTAATAGTAGCTCCGTTTAACCGTGAAGCTGCAACAAAGCTAACTACTGAATGCTGCTCAAGTAGGGACTTTAACGGTACAAAAAATAGGGATGTCCGTTTTAAAAAGACAAAACGGAAAAATCACTCTAAATGAGTTGCATATCAATCTTTAATTATAACATGATATTCAATGTGGTCTAAAAATGATATATTATACAGTATAAGTGTTAATTTAGAAATATCACATGAGATGAAGTGTTGTTGTACTGAATATCAGCAGGGTTGTGATGCAGTCGTAGGCATGACAACACAGTCCGAGTACTGAAGATATCACATCTGTGCTGATGTTCAGTACAACCGCATGGCCTCAATTGTGATATTGCTTTTATGTAACAGTTCAACAAACATCATTTATTATCAACAGATAAGAATTTGTTTATTTATTTAAAAAGGTATTTTGCTCCGCCAGCACATATCCTTACACAAGTGGTGAATCTAGTGTTGGGTTGGAAAATGACAGTTAGTGTAATTAACAGGGGTAAAAGGAGTTTTTAATTCTTACCGGTACTGTGTAGAGAAAAGGGGAATAAAAAGAAAAGTAAACCATAGTGGTGGTGGACAATCCTGAGAAACTTACAAAATTCAGTTGATATTCCTAATTATTCCACCTAAAAATATCAGCTATGTTAACTTCCAGGTTCTGGGGTTGAATTCCAAATAGCGTAAATGGAAAAGTAGTGCACTATGTACTGTAGGGTGTACATTGCCTTAAATGTGGGTTTTGGTTCAGGCAGCTGCTCTCACCTCTTTCCTCTACTGCAGACCATACGGACCTACTTTCTCTCATGCTGCATCTGAGGATTGTTAAAACACATGTAATGCAGAGAATACATATACTTACGTCTCAATGCTGTTATGCTCAATATTAGCACTTGTGGAATGGCTCTCGTCCAATCAGATCTCTAGGTTGGAACTAAATGTTGTATGATGTCACTTAAATACCAGCTGATCTGGGGCAGTGGGATTCAGCTCCCTGCCTTCATCTCTATGGCGTTTTAGTATTTTAATCCAACAAGCTCCCTTCACCTCATCCATCTATACACTCTGCTTATACAGATCAGCTTCCGAACCTTCAGCGTCCCCACTAATACTTCCATCTTACTTTACTTGTACAGTTACAGTATTTACAGTTCCCCCTAATTTTTGGCTCCTGTTAAACACTGTTGTAACTGCGCTAGCAATAAAAGTGGCAGAAGAATGGCTAAAGACTTAAAAAATGGTTTCAGGGTGGAGATTTCCTTGAGACCCGTAAGTTAAGGTCATTTTAACCTGTTACATGTAGCATGAAATAAAAAAAAAAAAAAAAAAAAAAATGGGAAGCTCTCCTTTTACAATTTTCATTTAAAAAGCAAGATTTGATAAATAATAGTTGGTATTTTACATAGTTATATCAGTATTAAGAATAAATGTAGATATATAGATTGTGTTGAACAAAAGGACATATAAGACAGTGTCGTGTCTGTGCAATAAGACTACTTTGCCTTGAACATGTTTAAGCATGGAATCTGATGTAGTCCGTCCATTAACGTTACACTCTCCTGTGTATATCCTGTGCATCTCTAAGGAAAGGCCGGTCAGGCAATTACACATATTAGTCAGTAAAGCTTTGTTTTAAATGCTTCACACCAATGTGGTTGGATAAAGCAAGGCCATGCGGAAATGTGGTTAAGTAGGAGTACAGATATTGCATTACTTTTGATTGGAGTAAAAGGAAAAAGTATTTTCTAACAAACCTACTCAAATAAAGTACAGATACATGGAACATGTACTTAAGTACAGTAGCGTACAAGTACATATACTTGGTTACCTCCCGCCTATTTCAAATTTTTAAATCCCGTCGCTTTGTTTTATAAGTTTTAATTACTTTATTAAAAGTAAATGTTTAATATATGGTAATTTATGGTACTGTTCAAACCCAATCATAAAATTTTAAATAAGTAAATTTATTTATTGTAAATAAATGACCTCTCGTGACCCATCTACAGTACCATCACATCTTTGGGAAACAGAAAATTACGGTAACTGTAAAGTGATATCAACTCTAATACTTTTCTTCCTTTTTCTTTTTTTTTTGGATGAGCTTGAACAAAAAATAAAAACATTAGTTAAGCTAGAACTATTAACAGGTATGTGTTATGTCATAAAATTTAAGAGCCAATCAGGTTCTAGTATGCAAATTACAGCAGAATTCCACAACAGTGTTACACGTTATACCAATAATACAACCACCACGCTAGCTATAGCATAACCCTTAATTTTTTTTAAATTGGTGAAACTTGTAGCTGCTTCTGTGCCTTTTTTCTGTTTTCTGACATTGTCATGGAATGAGTTTTGGATAATTTATTTTATTATAATTTTTTTAACAGCATGATAATCCAAATCCAGTCTTCCATTTCAGAACAGTTTTAAGGACAGGGCTTAAACAAGCTACCAGATGACGCTTTATTACCTTACCAGCGTGCTCTTCGATTATCACTAATGCATACAGTGTTATTTATAGATTATCGTATCCATGTGACTGTGATGCAAGACAAGGCTGTTTCTGTTCAAGTTGTCCAGTGTTTTTAACGTTTTATTTAGTGTCACGTTTTGGTGATAAGCTTCGAGTACGTTTCAGAATTTATGTACAGTCCATGTGTATGTATGCATATATTTGCCTGGAAGAATTATAGAATAAATATAAAAATATGTGGCCTGTTTTGTTTATTGTTAAAATAAATGTATAATATAATAAAGCATTTAATTTTATTTCCATAACTGTGATCTGTGTCAGAGTATTTTTTTAAGCCTACTCACTTTTAAGAATCTAGGATTAAAACTACATAAAATGAGCTGCATAAGGAATCAGATTTCTCTAGTCTAGCACCATGGACTGATCTTAAATCATAAAATGAAAAAAATAAAAAACAAAACAAAAACAAACATCAATGCAACTTGCTTTTTTGCAATAACACATTTATTAACAGAATAAACTACATAATACACAACTTTGGTTCGTTATTTAAGTGCTTACGTGGCCTCCAGGACCGGAAAGTGCTACAAAAGAGAACTGGTTTTAAGACTACAAAACTCAAATCGGACCGGTATCCGACTGACGTCGTAGGAACTCCTTCTTAATTAGTAATATTTTGTCTTTGGAAGGACACAAAGCATTTCAAAAAGCAGGTTGGCTGCAGTCAGAGCAGTGTTTCCTGTAAATAAAATAAAATAAATAAATAAATAAATCAACATACTTGAGAATAAAAGATCAAAACTTGTCACTGTTCAGGATGTGTGTTTACCTGTAGTGTCGTACGGTGGGGAGACCTCCACTAAATCACAGCCGACGAGATTTAAACCTCGGCATCCGCGAATGATCTCCAGTCCCTAAACACACACACACACACAGTTAGAAAAATTGTCATGTTACAAAAAAAAAGGCCTTTTACCTTTTACAGAAAGTAAAGAGCAGACTTGAAAACAAAGTGGACAAATACGCAGAAAATAAATAAAAAAAATTCAGGAAGGAGGAAAATACTCTTTACGGCTGTGTGTGTGTGTGTGTGTGTGTACAGTACACACTCGCACACATATACAACACCAAGTGAAAGCATAGTTACTATATGTTCAATACCTGTGATTTGCCTTGTACAACCTTCTGTCCAAGCAGATTTTAGAATTAACAATAGTTTTATATAAATATTTAACTAATAAAATGTATTTTATCTTAAATCACAAACGTAAGTAATATGTTTAAGTGATACCAACACTAGGTCCTTGGCCAATAATAAGGTTCGCTACCAGTTTTACGTATAATCTGAGGTCTCAGCATTCAGTAGGTCAGACGCGGATTTACCTGAATAGGCGTGAGGCCTGCGATCTCGGGCGTACCGGTGCCCGGGGCGTACGCAGGATCCAACCCGTCGATGTCGAAGCTGAGGTAAACAGGCCCTTTGCCCATTTGGTCTCGAACCTCTTTCATGAGCGGCACCAGAGATTTGTACCAACACTCCTCCACGGGCACAACACGGAAACCCTGCAGGCATCAAGTCAAACACATTCACCCCAATCACAGTTCTTGTTCTTAATCCTCAAAAAGATCTTTAAAATCCTACACTGCCCCCTGGTGTCAAAACAGGATTACATTTTCATTCACAGTATTTGCAAGTCTCATTCCTCATGGCCATATCTCATTACATATATGAGCGGATAAGGGTGAAGGGCCTTGCTTAAGGGCCCAACAGGGGCAACCTTGTGGTGCTGGGGTTTGAACCTGGGACCTTCGCGTTAGAGTACTTGGATTTAGGTTTTTGATGTAATGAGAAATCTAACTAATAGGTTCACCATTTAAGTTATTTAGTTACATTTTCAAAAATGTAATCCGTTAATCAGACAATTTATGTAATGCGTGAGCCAGACAGCAGTCATTCTCAATCTGTTAGTGTGTGGTGTGTGTGTGAAAGTCGTCCTACAAGCCCCGCCCCCGATAACCCGCCCCCCTCTGTTGTTCCTGCTGTTATACCCCTATCTCACCGATGCGGTTTGACTATGTGAGGACAGACGTGCGGAAAGATGGAAGCCTAATCACAGAGTCAAAACTCACGGTGAATCATGATGAACCGTACTTACGGCCACCGCACGACGCCGCGTACTGTAGGTGAGATAGGGGTATTAGTAGTTAACAGATTATGGGCCAAACTTCGCTGAGTGATGATGGTAGAATAATTATAAAGGTCTTCACTAAAACAACATGCATGAGGAATCACAAAGGAGTTTTCATTTTCTGCAATGGAAAAGTACTCGAACTAGTTACTTTTATCAGAAAGTAACGCTATAACGTAACTGATTACTTTTTAAAGACAATAGTTTTGATGTAATTAGTTACTTTAAAAAGTCACGTCCCCGAACCCTGGTGATGAGACTCAAACATTTGCTAAACCTTCTTCTACCTTGATGGTATCCAAGCACTAGTGAAAAGCTTGGATAAGTGCATGAGTGTAGCAGGGGATTGTATAGAGTAATAAAGATACATTTTACTCTCCTAACTACGTTCTGTTATTCTGTGCAATCAAAAGTCCTGGTTTGACTCGAACGTGCCGCGCACTTACAGTATCAGTATTGTCATTTCTTGAAATCAGACCTGCTCTCTGCTCCAGGCGTAGGCGTCGGGCGTATAGGCGGAGCCCCGGAGGCCGATCTGAACCACGCGTTTACAGTCGAGCAGCCCCTCCTCCACACAGCGCCTGAACGGTGTGCCGTGAGTGATCTTCTCCCCCAGGGACACGTCACCAGTGTCAGCATGAGCATCCACATGGACCAGACCCACCGGACCGTATCTGATACGAATAAATCAACATCAGCTGTCAATCAACAACAGGCATGTGTTGTTTTTTTACATGAAGTCATCTAATGATTAATACAGACAGTGTGTAAGCGTACCTCTCCGCTACAGCCTGTAGAATCGGGTACGCAATCGTGTGATCGCCCCCTGTCAACGCAAACAGAGATTTTAATCTTGGACCAAGGTTAAAGTATTAAAGCACGAACATCTTATTGACATGACGGTAAATCATTGACTGGCCTGATGCATGAGCTGGTCAAAGGTTAATTAGTACAGAAGGAGCATCTGAGCTGCAGACGATGAAAGTTCAATGTGCAGCAGGTTTTGAATGAAGTGACTTCTTTTAAAAAAAAATCGTTTGATCTCGGACCGGTTCTTTGATTATTTCCCCAAGAGTGAACTCACCCAGTGTAAGTGGTACGCAACCGTTGCGGACGACTTTACGATAAGCCTCGCGGATCCGTCTGCAGGCGTCCTTTAGGTCATACAAGTTCACGTTGACGTCGCCGATATCCGCAACCATCATGGACTCCCAGGGAGCAGCTCCTGTGCCGGAGTACCTTCTCAGCATGATAGACTCGGCTCTGATCTGACGAGGGCCGAACCTAGCAGCAGAGCATTTAACAAAAAATAAAACATTTTTTTCAGTGCTAGTGCAACATGTGTTGTACAGGATGCCACTGAGAATATAGTGAAATATGAAATGATAAACAGCCCCGGTGGCAGGTGGCATGTCAGCTTTAATCCATACAATTTAGACTCTCATGTCCTTCACCCTGATGATACGTAAATCCCCGGTGCCTGATCGGCCCTTTTGCTGGAAGCAGCTTATTACAGGTCTGTTGAAGATGCCCAACTGTAACGAGTGTCGCTAAATTAGAGAAGATAAGCTGTAATCTCATTTGAGTAATTTGGTGACCGGATAACTCTGGGGCGACCCTGTGGTTGAATCTTATTACCCATTACCCCCATCATTCTGTCAATCCATCCATCTGCCAGAGGAAAAAAAAGATGCAGAAGCAAGGTGAGCAAGATAGATCTCCCTTATGACCTGGGGTATTCTATAACATATCACGGGTTGAGATGTTATTTTTATTAACGTCCTGATGCCCAGGCAGCATCATCATCATGTCTTAGTATCTCTTAGAGAAGACATATTAAAACACGATGATGCTGCTACTGCCTGGACATCACCAGGTTATAACAGATTATATAACAGTATATTGCTGCTTGTGCAATAGTCTGACTTCTGACTCGACCCAAATCTGAACCTTACTCATTCCCACTTTGCACTGGGGGGGTTCTCTAATAACTGTACCATTTGACATTTAACAATGTCAGACAAATTCTTCCTTCGATATTAAACTAAAATAAATAAATAATAATAATGAAAAAAAAACTTAATTCCGATTTCCGGTTCTCTGAACCAGAATTCGATGCTTTTAAATCGGTGAAGCAAGTAACTGAATCCTGGTTTTAGAACCAGAGCCCTTGTCCAATCCTACACACCATCTCGTCCTATGACCAAGATAAAGAGCTTGAAACAATTACTGCATTCATTTTATAACACTAATAATAAATAATAATCTCCATATAATAAATTGCATCCACTCACTTCTCTGCTCAGATGAAGTTCTGCTTGAGTTGTGCTTTGGAAATGTTTTACAAAAATGGTGAAAAGTACTGATGCCAAAATTTTCGCTGATGCCAAAATCTTTTACTTAATCATAAAAGACACATTACTTGTATATGTTCGGATAATATACTATGTACTTTCAACCTTTTTTTTTTCCTTTAAATGTTTAATATTAAATTGTATCGTTTTTCTAAAACAACAACAACAATAAAGCCAAGTTCAAAGTAATATCTTGTCACCTTGATCATACATCAAAGCAGGACCATATATGTTTCATCTAAAGATATTTTTTCATGAAATATATATTTACAATAACATCAACATCTATAAAATAAACACTACCAAAATCATAAAACAATAATTAGATTATAATTACTAATATGAAATAAATATCAGTCGCCTCAAACTATGGTCGGTGTTACTGTTACACAGAAAGAGTTTTATTTAGCAATACATTTGGCAATTTGAAATTGTTCCTACATCAGAGGTCACTAGATGAAAAGGACTGGACAGATGCAAAAGCTACATCAGATGTCTTGCTTCATTTGTTCGGAAATGTCAAATTATTTTGCAATTTTATTTTTTATTTTTTTGCAAAATCCGTCATTGGTGTTACACATTTCATAATTATAACTATTAAAGTTTGGACATTAACTACAAACTAAAAACTGATCACATCTAATAATTAATTTACCTTGACACAACTGAACTTATACATGGAAGCCATTAAATTCCATAATTGAAATCACCATTGCTGTTACCGTCACTGGTATTACAGTCATTAATGTTAGTCATTAGTGTTACTCATTTTATAGTAATTATGGTAAAAAATTGGACACAAAAACTTATTATATCTAATAATTAATTGATTTTAACCATGTTGTCTTGCACACACAAGCCATTTTGTAAAGAGTAAGATTTTTTTTTAAATTGTCATTGGTCTTACCATCATTGGTGGTACACATTTTATAACTGTCAAAAATTGGACATAAAAAATCTAAATACACTTTATACCCAGCAAACATTGGTCTGGCGGCGACGCCGTGTCCCTGGCCAAAAACAGTCGTGGTAGAATGCCATTAATTGGTAAAAATATGTGGCACAGAACATTTCCTAAAAATGAAATTCAGATACGTTTGTACAGTCGCCTGGGGTTGCATGTATAGCTGTTACTCTGACTTTTAGCTGTGTTGTTTCATATATACCCTCAGAGCGAAAGATCTGGACGACTGATGACGGTTTATAACAGCTGTTGTGAATCAGATAACGTCAAAGACGTCTGTTCAACTTTCATTCTGGAACTATTTTCCAAACTATGACGGGACGTGTCTGAGGGACGTCATTTCAACGGTCATCAAACGCCCAAACGTTTGCTGGGAATGAATTGATGTTTGACATAATTGAAAACCATGTGGTCTTACACACACACACACACACAAGCTATTTTAAAAATAGTTAGAATTTTTTTCATTGGTGTTACCTGGAAGAGAAATTACAGCGGTTATTAAATGTATTAAATATGCATTACTTTTTGTGGATTCAAGTTTTAAAGTAAGTTATGGCTAATAAAGAAGTTCTAGGAGAAATAGACATTTCAGGAGAGTTTTATCATCCAGCTGTTCTGTAGAATGACCCAGACTGATGAGACACAGAGGGAACATGACAGCTGACTGTGATGGTGTGTATGTGTAAACCTGGTTCCGGGTCGGTTGGAGGTCCCGGTGTCCAGGGGGACTCCGATGAAGGCTGCGTCCAGGCCCTCGGCTGTGTCCTGATACGGTAACTTGGCCATGGTGGCGATCCCGGATACGCGCGCTACGAACTCGCCGCTCGGTGGCACGTTGTATGTTTTGCTGGACATCAGTCTCCTCGGGGCGCCTGTCCCCGTCCCTGTCCCCGTCCCGTGCCCACTCCCACTGCCTCTCCTCAGCACGGGCCCCTGAACCCGCGCGAGCGCCACGCACGCGCTCAGCTGGCGGACTCCGCTCACCGTCATGACCTGAAGCATGCGCATCGTGCTAATCTTTACCGCGCGCACCGCAGACGATCTGCTTCCCTCCTGTCCGGACTCTCCTACAGACTCGAACGTTCAGCGCTGGAAAACTTAGTCCGAATCTGAGCTGAACTTTTGCACTTGCGTAACAAGATCCCGGCGCGAGAGGGGCGTCTTCTCCCCCTGGTGGTCATGGGACATGTAGTTCTCCTATTTGCACGAGCATCTGCTTCAAAGGTCACCGGAAGTTTTAATACATAGAGAAATTTAGATGCAAAATGCGTGGGCACGCAATAATAAGGCGAGAGCACGGATTAGTAACCTCAACAGAGAGATTCACAGTGATACATGCAGCACGATCCCTTTTTAGATTAGCCATCTTTATTTTTACTTCCCCACTTTCTTTTGTATCAATAATGATTCCTCTTTCGCTGTAATTATCGCTTTTTGTTTTTCTTTAATGGTAATAAAATATTAATCCCTAGTGCCACTTCATATTTAACTGCACAGTGCAATATTTATGCTGTCTAATCAGCACCTTGATATGCCACACCTGTGAGGTGGGATGGATTATTTCAGCAAAGGAGAAGTGCTCACTAACACAGATTTAAGACAATAATAATTTTTGATGTCAAGCCACACGTTTTCTATTGGATTAAGGTCTAGGGATTGGGCTGGCCACTCCATAAAGTTAATCTGGTTGGTCTGGAACCAAGATGCTGCTGGCTTACTGGTGTGTTCGGGGTCGTTGTCTTGTTGAAACACCCATTTCAAGGGCATTTCCTCTTCGGCATAAGGCAGCGTGACCTCTTTAAGTATTCTGATGTACTCAAATTGATCCACGATCCCTGAAATGTGATAAATAGGTCCATCCCCATATCACGAGAAGCATCCCCATATCATGATGCTTGTGCCTCCATGCTTCACTGTCTTCACAGTGTACTGTGGCTTGAATTCAGTGTTTGGGGAGGTCACCTGACAAACTGTCTGCGGCCTCTAGACCCAAAAAGGACAATTTTGCTTTCATCAGTCCACAAAATATTGCACCATTTCTCTTTAGGCCAGTCAATGTGTTCTTTGGCGAACTGTAACCTCTTCAGCACATGTCTTTTTTTCAACAATGGGACTTCTTTCTGTTAGCTTGGCTTCACATAGCCGTCCTAATAGTAACAGTACTCACAGGTAACTTTAGGTGTTCTTTGACCATGCTGGAACTGATCATTGGCTGAGTCTTTGCCAATTTTGTTATTCTTCGATCCATTAGAATGGTAGTTTTCCATTTTCTTCCACATCTTTCTGGTTTTGGTCTCCATTTTAAAGCATTTGATATCATTTTAGCAGAGCAGCCTATCATTTTCTGCATTTCTTTGTATGTTTTTTCATCTCTAATCAACTTTTGAATGAAAGTACGCTGTTGTTCTGAACAATGTCTGAAACGACCTGTTTTACTCTGATTTTCAGAGGGAAATGCACAGGACAACCTTTTCTGCATTTATCCCTTAAAAAGGGGAACTTGTTTGACACCTGGTTTTTACAGAACATTTTACCTCTTCAACTAACTTCACACTGCTATTATTTTAAATGATTCAATTACACAGAATCAGGTGCATGCAAGTCATGACTGTTGAGTCTGTTGGTTTTCTATTACTCCACTACACCTACAAGTAAAATGTTTACCATGAAGAATATACATGAATATAATTTATTCCAAAAACAATTATTGATCTGGTTACTGATGTTGGACTGCTATTATTTTGAACACAACTGTATATCAGTAAAATGGTGACAGGATCAAGGGAACCCCCGGTAACCAAAGCCCAGCCCGTTCAGTGCTGGCCACAAGAGAAAGGCACCACAGGATGCTGGGCACGGGGCCCAGCATTTAAAGAGCCCAAGGCTGCCCGGGCAGCCTCCAGATTCCCTGGATCCCAATATCATCAAGTAACTATTGGATGTGCCAGACAAACAAGACTGATCCACAGATGGCATGGTGTAATTTCCTTTTCCAGCACAAATTCTGCCACCCTGAAGGCAGGTCCTGACTGTTAGAAAGCTCTGGCACTGGAGACTCTTTCCATAACATTTTATATAAAGTAATGTTAAAGAGTCTCCAGTGCCAGAGCTTTCTAACAGTCAGGACCTGCCTTCAGGATGGCAGAATTTGCTCTCTTTTTAATTCTTTAAAGCTGATAACAAACTGTTTTTTTTGTACATAAGAATTATATTGTGTATCTTATAGATGATATGCGATACTATAAAAAGTGTAAGATTAGAACGTGTGTCCCAATAACAAACAAGTTCTTCCTAAATGATTTAAACATTCAAATGTTTATTCATGAAAGAGGGATATAGTGGCAGTTTTCTTGGACGCAGTGTGTTTATTTCTTGTGATGTAATGAACAAGAACAAATCCATATTCCCACATTTTAATTACAACCTGTGTGGAGACTAGGTCTAACAAGAGACATAAAAGTGCATATACAGTGCCTAAAGTGCTGTTACTTTAACACAATCATAAACGCAAACTTGGATTTGGCTTTATCCACAGGGTTAACTACAGTCTTTGTGCTTTTTTCAGGATTATCCTGAAATCTCCCACGACAGATTCTCGGGATGGGGGTCAGGTGCTAACGCTCATCCGTTCAGGAGGTATCTGACTGCCGTGCGGAGCTCCTCCAGATCCAGGCTGGCGAGAAATCCTCTCTGGAGCTCGGCCTCCACCGAGGCACCGCTGGCACAGCCTTGAAGGAGAACCGCAGCTGATTGACACAGCAGCCATTCGGTCATCTTTACCATGCTGGTATGGTTCAGACTGGCTAGTGCGCGTTTGCCCCACAGGCTGAGATGCAGGATGTTCGCAGCCACACGTGCACTGGGGCGCTAAAGGCAAAAAAAATTAGTTAAATTAATCAGTAGCTTAAACTTGTTAGGAGTAACCCAAGGCGGGATATGGGTTGCATGAGTAGAGCTTACCTTGTGAGGGCTCCTGCGCAGAAGCAGCCTTACCACCATCTGAGCATGCAGGGGCACGCTGGCACCCAGAGGTGGCAGTTGTTTCTCGTGATAGGAGCGGCTTTCCAAGCCCACGGCGCCGTAAAATGGGTTCGGCTGACCGAAGATCTCATAACCGATAGCTCCTACTGCCCACGCATCTGCCTTACTGTAATCAATCTTCACTCCGGGGCCAGGCTCGGCTGTGGCCACCTGCACAGAGTTGTATTACATTAAACACTCTAGGTTGCAGTGTATTCCTGATAATTAAGAACCAAGATTTGTCATAATATCCAATTTTTAAAGATCAATAAGAGTGACAGTAGCCCTGTACCTCCGGTGCCATGAGGCAGGAGTTCCCTCCTCGGAACACATAGCGACTATTAAAGGGCAGTTTCAGTCCTACACCTTCCTCTGCCAGGCAGCAGCCAAAGTCAGTGATGACCAGTCTGGGGCAGCCCACTTCATGAAATAAAAATATTACAGTCAGAATAATTAAACAAATCACCAAGTTCTTATATTTATGCTCCATGTTTCTTTTGGAAAAAACGTGACAGAGCACTAACCGGAGTCAAACTCCAGGAGGATGTTATCAGATTTAAGGTCCCTGTGGGCGACGCCCGACCTGCACAGGTGATCCACTCCCTCCAGCAACTGCAGAAGCATCATAGAGCCGTGTCTGGAAGCTGGCTCGCACACCCGGAGAAACTGGCGCAGGGTGCACGGGTAACTGCGGGTGAAACAAATAATGAATCGTGCTTTCACATCTAGTTTTGTCTTTAAATCTGATTCTGTTCAGAAAGGAAGTTCCGATTCCATCGCTTACTTCTTCATAACCAGGAACAGCGTGTGGTTGTTGCCCAGGCCGTATGGGTTGAGTCTGGCAGGCAGGGCAGCGGGGTATTCGTCCAAAGCATCAGGCAGAAGCGGGACCTCAGCCGTGAAGGCTCGGTACACTTGGATTATGTTGGGGTGCGTCGTCACTCTCGTGGGCGCTTTTCCAAAATGCCTGCAAACAGAATGCATCAGGTTAAACTTCCCAGAAGGAAAAAAACAACAACTTTATAAAATCATTACAGCAAAACTGAAATGCTTTTAATGTAAGTATATTTTTCATTCTAACCAGCAGCTTTAAAAATATCAATCTACCCCTTTAACAAGATCTGTCCCCTAGAACATCTTTCCTAATGAGACTCACCCACGCAATACAATCTGTCCTTTTTCTTTTTTCAAAGCCTGGGGACTCGCAGGAACCAGCTCTTGAGACATGGCATTGAGGATCGCCTCACTAGAAGAACCTGCCTGCAATGCAGTTACAACAACAATTATTACAATACAAAAACAATAATAATATTAATAATAGTAATAAGTTTGTTTATAGTTGTAATACAGAAAATAAATCATAACACTGACAGAACATACCCCAATGTTCCACATCATTTTCATAGCCAGGGGGTAGCTGTGTGAACTGGTGAATTTTAAAGCTGCCCTATCATCGCTTTCATCTCCATTTGGTTTTAGCTCCACCAGCGAGCACTTGCTGGTTGTCCCAAGCGGAGCGAACGGAGCCGCAGCCTCGTAGACGGCGCCATTGCAGCCTTTTCCAATCCGTTTACCAATTACATAATCCTCCAGTTTATATCCAGAGGAGAATGGTTTCACAGAGCTCTGAAACTTCTTCTTCGTGAATACCGCCTGTATGTCAGTGGAGAAAAAAAACACCATGACGTAATTTTGGGGCAAAAAGGTATTCAGTCAGCCACGAATTGTGCAAGTTCTCCCACTTATAAAGATGAGAGAGGCCTGTAATTTCCATCATAGGTATACCACAACGAGTATAATACTTTTAATCGTTTATAAATCACTCAATGGCCTAGGACCTAAATACTATGCAGATATGCTCACTGGATATAAACCTTACAGACCACTTAGATCGTTAGAATCAAGTCAGTTAAAAATACCAAGGATTCACACAAAACAAGGGGAGTCCGCTTTTAGCCATCATGCTGCCCGCAGTTGGAACCAGCTTCCAAAAGAGATCAGATGTGCTAAAACATTAGTCACATTTAAATCTAGACTTAAAACTCATCTGTTTAGCTAAATTTATGTTTACCTTATATTTTTACCAGTTTTATTTTTATTTAAAATCAAATTTTAAGTAGTTTTAAAAGTGTCATTACAAACTGTTTTTATTTTAATTTTAAATCAAATGTAATTTTTTAAAATAAGTTTTAGTGCTGTTATTTTCCATTTCTTTTAATGATTTTTTTTCTTCTCTTTTATGTAAAGCATTTTGAATTGTACGGGCGTGTTATTCCTCCATTCTTTCTTATTGAACTGGTTTAATCACGACTCGGACGTCCATGAATTTTTTGTCTCATCGTTTATTTTTAACGTCAAACGTTCAACACTTTTTACAGTTTTCTTGCATAAATCCACTATGGTTACAATATTATTTAGTATTAAGTATATATATACAATTTATTTGCTGTATCTTATTACGGTTTTTTGATTACGGTCAAAAGCTTGTGTTCTTCACAACTTCCGTATCCTAACAACTTCTACCGCGCGTAATAGTCATGCAACTACGCAATTATGGAATGACGTCACAAAACAACTTACGATTATCATAAATGAATTCTTAACTGATAAACTTTGAATAAACACAACAACAGAATCCTAAGAACTAAATATGGCTCTTACAACCATTGTGTATGAAATGTGCTTTACAAATAAACTCGCCTCGCCTTACAAGCGTTTCAAAGTGCGGCGGACACAACCTGCAATAATTCTTCTTCTTTTAATTAATCTTAAAACTAAACAATTGGGGCACTCTTCTTAATCCTATAGATATAGTTCCGTCCGATTTATATTTCAGATCGTTTACATTACAGTGATTTAAATGTGCAGCATTTCGTCTTTTAATAGACAATTAATATCCTTTAATTTGACTTGCCCTGAACTCGTTACTAATATTCAAGCTGATTGGTTGGTTCTTGTCACATGACCTGCGCTGCAGCGTTCTTAAAAGGTCACGATTTCCACCGTGAAAAAAAAAAAACACACGAGCGTCACTCTCTGTTAAAATAACGTACTTGAACGGCCGTTTAAACACCAAAAGCACGTTAAACACTATACAAATGTAATATTAATATTTTAACTGCTGCCGTTGATATTTTAGCCGTTTTTGCAGGCTGTTCTTGTAATGTCACCTGGATTTCCTGGCATGTCGCTGCGCTCCTTCGGTCTTCGTCCAGCTGTTGATCGATTAAACCCAAGCCGACACCGAAAGCCAGAAAAACGGCTCTGTTTCTCGGAGAGCCGCCCCCTATCAGCCTCCTGAAGCCGGAGGACTGGAGCTGCGCGGCCACGCCGCTGAGAGACGTGCGGTAGTAGCGGTAGCGCGCAGGCAGGAAGGTCCGGGGCTGGAGGCTGCGGCCCGGCGGACTCACACGCAGGCGCTCGCCGCGGAGCTTCACTACGATCCGGCCCGCGGGTTTTAAGATTCCGAGTTGTAAAAGCGACCGGCCGAGTTCCAGCCCCCGACCGAGGGCGTGTTTCACCGACATGTTGTACTAAAATTTTCCAACAAAAATCAAGAAACTGATTAAATGAAACCTCTGCGCTCGCCGTGAAAGTTACGTATCAAGGGCAATGTTTACTTGATTCCTACTGGCTGAAAGAGCGCATGTGTGATCACGTGACGCGTGTCACGTGTCACATACAGCGTCGCTTTATTTATTTTTGTCAGAATGAAATTTTAATACACACGTTTTAGGCACGTGGTAGTTGAAAAGAGGCACAGAAGAGGGAGTTAAAAGGAAAGATAGACCAGTTGTGATAAAAGTGTGTGTGTGTATTTCTACAAAGTGTGAAGTGTAGTGTGATGTCATAATCTGGTAGTTGAAATTGGCCTGTCAGGGGCGATGATGCAACAGACGTTCTCTCTTACTCTCTAATTTGTAACTAGGTATAGTAACTACAGCTCCAGTTTTCTCTGAATCCTGGTCCTTAGAACCATCTGTGAAGATCAGTTGCATTGTCTGGTCAATATATACTGAACAAAAATATAAACGCAACACTTTTGTTTTTGCTCCCATTTTTAATGAGATGAACTCAAAGATCTGAAACGTTTTCTACATAAAAATAAAAACCATGTCTCTCAAATATTGTTCACAAATCTGTCAAAATCCGTTACGATGAAGAACTGGAGTCAAGTCGAGACCCCAATGAGGATGACGAG
Organism: Clarias gariepinus; assembly: GCF_024256425.1. Taxonomy (NCBI): domain Eukaryota; kingdom Metazoa; phylum Chordata; class Actinopteri; order Siluriformes; family Clariidae; genus Clarias; species Clarias gariepinus. Next base: position 23,867,597 of record NC_071121.1, on the reverse strand, counting down.
CATGCAGTTGAGCTTTCCTGAGACAGTTTCTGACAGTTTGTGCAGAAATTGTTTGGTTATGCAAACCAATTGTTTTAGCAGCTGTCTGAGTGGCTGGTCTCATGCGATCATGGAGGTGAACCTGCAGGATGTGGAGGTCCTGGGCTGGTGTGGTTACACGTGGTCTGCGATTGTGAGGCCGGTTGGATGTACTGCCAAATTCTCTGAAACACCTTTGGAGACGGCTTATGGTGGAGAAATGAACATTCAATTCACGAGCAACAGCTCTGGTGGACATTCCTGCTGTCAGCATGCCAATTGCACGCTCCCTCAAAACTTCTGTGGCATTGTACTGTGTGATTCAACTGAACCTTTCAAAGTGGCCTTTTACAGGTGGCCATTCTAAGGCACACCTGTGCAATAATCATGCTGTCTAATCAGCATCTTGATATGGCACACCTGTAAGGGTGGGATGGATTATCTCGGCAAAGGAGAAGTCCTCACTATCACAGATTTTGACAGATTTGTGAACAATATTTGAAAGATATGGTTATTTTGTTTATGTAGAAAATTTTCAGATCTTTGAGTTCATCTCATAAAAAATGGGAGCAAAAACAAAAGTGTTGCATTTATATTTTAGTTCAGTATATCTGTAGAATTCGCTAATCGGGTCGGCTGTCCCAACATTGATGCTTGATCTTTAATTAACATTTGGTGTTTTAAATTCCCAGAACAATCTGACAGCCCACATTATAGTTGACTGAAATCTTTATCTATTGACAGCTGATCTCCTTTCCAACCAAAAGTTTCCTCCTGAGCCCATTCCCTCTGCCTACACTCATCTCACACTTTCTTCATCAGGATTTTCCCATGCTCTTTTAGATCGATCCAATAATAAACCTAAAAGCTGTTTACAATTTTTTAAATATATAAGTCACAATGGCATTTCACCCTCTTCAACCTGGGGAGCACACACTGGGCAGGTTCTGACAGCTCCTAGACACACTCTTAGACTCTGAGCTTGCACCATATGCAGGCCTGACAACACAGATTCAGCTGCTGATCCATATACTAGACTGCTATAATCCATAGGTGGCGGTGATGCAACATACAGAACTCAAACTAGATGCTGAGTGGGAATGAAAGGAAACATGTCAAGAAGAAAGAGTTTAGAAGTACCGGATAAAGGAGATGAAGAACTCAGGACAAGATTGGGGAAGAAAGCATTAGATGTTTTAAAGAAGGCTGGGGCCAGGAAGATGAGGGAGAATGAGAGTTGTCAGTAGCCTAATCTACTGGATTCCAACCGCCATTAAAAACAGGATAGAAGACAAATGTATGCAACAACTGCAACTGTTTTAGCTGCAACCAAATCAGAAGTTATGGGTCCGCATATTTGATTCGGCACATATTTTATGTCGGATGCCATTTCTCTAACAAGCCTCTCCAAATTGTCCAAGCTTTGTGACTGGCACTGAAAGTGCACACATTTGTCTAATTCTCCCAGTGGCTGGGGTTGGTTCCAGCCTGGATCACAGCAGCAGTAGCGCCATATGCTAGCCATTAGTCCACCAGGCAACTTAATTTTGTCCTCTTACACTACAGCAATTGAAAATATTAAAAACTCTTAACAACCTCTTAACTGTTTATTAAATAATATTAATTTTATTTTAATATCACTGCATGCATACATGAAAGTTTTTACATTTCGCTTTCAGTGTATACTGATTTTATAAATATATTAACCTATAAGTTAACATAAAATTATCATTTCCATTCTCAAATGGCAGCATATTTGTTCAGTCAAATAATCTTTACGGCTGTTCTCAGTGTGAATCATTTACTCTTTAGCAAGTCTTCAGGACCAAATGAGACAGGAAGGAGCTCCCCGGCAGTCATCTTAATGAAAGAGCCGTCTGGTTTGGACAAATAAACTTCCCAATGCAGGCCGAACTGCAAAAGAATGAATTAATTTTAAATACAAAACCAAGTACTTGTCAGGATGCAGGATTGCTTTAAGCAAAGCAAAATATTGAAAAAGAAAAATGAAAAACAAAGCCCTAACCTCTCTCAGGAACTGTCTGCACCCACCACACGGTGAGATGAATTCATCCACCATGTCACTACAAAGAAAAAACAAAATATATGAAATGAATAATTTAAAACATCTAACGATATTAGTTTTAAATAACCATAAAGTGAATTTTGAATTATTAGAACCTGGCTATAGCAATGGCCTTGAACTCTTTAAATCCCTCTGACACAGCTTTGGAGATGGCGACCCTCTCAGCGCAGATGCCCAAAGTCAGAGAGGCATTTTCTACGTTACATCCTAGAAAAGGAACAAGCGTAGCAAAACATACAGCATTCATAAATAATTTATGAAAAATTCCACAGTTTTAACATTTTTTGCTTATATCACTTCAGACAAAATAAACAGTACTTGGACCAAGAAGTGGTGTTGTCGTTTGACTTTGTATTGTGCTTGAATAACAAGACGAACAGCTATAACCAAGCTTATCTATGTACAAGTGGTGTTCAGACCTGGGCGGATAATTACATTTCTGGTGAATAAAGGCATAAAACTAATTTTGCAAAAATACAGAAGATTTCAAGAACAATAGCGCGAGAGTGGACAGAAATGTTTTACTGCAAATGAGACTCTTATCTGCAGTAAGACATTTGAATTGTGCAAACATTTTAAAGAAGGCAGTAAATCTGTGAATGATGCTTCTGGCCGAGGTGGCCCGCTGCAGTCCTTCCCGAGAACATTCAGTGAGTGGAATCCTGATGCTTGAACATCAGAGGATAACTTGCAGAAGAGACACATCTGTCTGTGGGAACTGTACACACAATCATTCACCAACGCCATTTGCACATCACAGGAACCTGACTGAGAGTTATAACCACATCCTTATACAGTCCTGACGATCGCTCCAAGTTATTTCAACATGATGGTCCATTAAAGAAATTCCTGCACATGTTTCGGCCCAAGGTGTAATGGATTCTAATTGTAGTTCTCATGCGGCAAGTGCCATAGTTCAGTTCATTACCATAATTACTTGGTATTTAGGGCTAGTAAGTTGGCCAATTATACATTTTTACCTGTAATAGGTGAGTGCGGCAGATATTTTGAATAATAACATACTTAATTTAGTTAACATTATTTAAACAGTTCCTCTAACTATTTCAAATTGATTGTAAGTATTACCGCATTGAGTTGGGAAGTTTTGACTTACAAATGATAGCAAATGGTCATCAAAAACTAGCATGCTAGCTGTCTTAGCATTGTTAAAAGAAACAAAGACAGGGACAGGTATCAATATATAATTAGCCAATATCAAATGATTTCAAATGAAAAAGGGAGATTGGAGTGGAAAATTCGGATTTAAAGGACAGGGACGCTGAGGAAAGAGAGATCTCTAGGTGGCAGTGATGCAACTTACAAGTCATAACAAGTTCAGGAAAGGAAGCATTAGACGGTTTAAGGAAGGCTGGTCTGGAAAGCCAGGTTTAAGAGGACAGAAAGATGAGGGGAAATGAAACCTACAGTTGGTGGTAATGTGACCAACCTTACTGGATTCCAATTGACTTTAAACATCAAAGAAGAAGGAGAAGAAATATGGCACATTAAACACATCTGTCGAGCTGTGAAATGTGGCACCCTTACAGTAGACACATTGCATTAAACAGTCCCTCTAAGCTATGCGACATTTGTTGTATTTTTGTTTTCCCACGGCACTCAGCTCAGCTGTTTACATAGAATAGCGCCAGTGTGGGCCTCACAGACTAGAAAGGGCTTTTGGAATAATGTGAAGTCACAGCTGTGCTGATTATTAACATCAAACAGAGTAGCTTAGTGTTTAACACCTTCCATTTAGGAAACAACGCAAAAAGTCTTAGCTTTTTTAGGATGGGCATTAATCCAATACTTTTATTATTACTTTCATTATTATTGGTAGGAGCAATATTCTTAATCGCGGTACCACTAATAGGTAATTAGTCGTATTTACAGTAAGTACATGTGGATGGATGTAATCCTAGTAGTGGTTATACTAGAAGTACTATTAATACTAGGAGTATTAGCAGCAGCATTAGTAGTTTTATTAATAGTAATCTAAGCAGTAGTTTTCATTTTAGTAGTGGTAGCAGCAGCATCATTAGTAGTAGTTTCAGTCATAATACAATAGTTATAGTAGCAGGAGCAGCACTGTTAGTGTCAGTACAAGTCAGAACACGATCAGGGAAGGAAAAACTGGATTTAAGAAATAAAAGAACGAAACCTACTGTACAGATGGTGAAATTGAATTTACATTATTGAATTTGAATTTGGAACCTCCGGTTGGCAGTGATGTAAGCTAGTGGATTACAACTGCCATTAAACAAGAACAAAGAAGAAGTAGAACAATAAAATCCTACTACTAGTAATGGTAGTTATGGAAGGCTTAGTTATAATTGCAGCAATTATAATAAAGTAATATTTTTAGCTATATGGAGAGTAGTAGTAACAGTAGCACTAATAGAAGAAGTAGAAGTTATAGTAGTTTTAGTAGTAGTAGTATTACTAGGATTAGTAGTAGTAGAAGCAATAGCATGATCAATAGTCAAAACAGTAGTAGAAAAAGGAGTGGCAATAGTAATTATGGTAGCTTTACTATCAGTAGGAGTGGTTACAGTAATAGTAGTAATAGAAGTAGTACTAATAAGTGTAGTAGAAGTAGTTTTAGTAGTTTTAGTAACAGTATCAATACTAATATTAGTAGTAGTTTTAGTAGTTAAAGTAATAGTAGCAATACTATTATTAACAGTAGTAGAAGTAGTATTAATAGTTGTAACATAAGTTTAACGCAGTTATAAAATATTTAACGCAGTTTTAGTAATAATGAATTACTTAATAACAGAAACAATACTGTAGTAGTAGTACTTCACAATTTAGGAAATGCCCTCACAAACAGTTCACGTTCCCCGAAATCATTTAGTCGTTCACTAGTAAAGTCAAGTCAAGTCTCCTTACCGGTAAAGACTGTTCCATCACGTGTGAGTAGAGCTGCTCCTACTCTGAACTTGCTGTATGGAGAGTAGGCGAATTCTTTTGCTTTATGAGATTTATGAATTAAATCTTGTGGAGTGCTGTTGGTGTCAGCCATTGTAATGACGTCCAGAGTAAGTATCCTGTGAAGTATTTTAGTTCCAGCACAATCCAGGCACAACTGAGAGAGAGAGAGAGAGAGAGAGTCAAAAAGAGAGAGAGAGAGGGAGGGAGTGTTATTGTGTGTGTGTGTGTGTGGATGTGTGTAGATGCACGCATGCAGAATGACTAATGAAATGATTACAGGAAGAGGAATGTCACATTTCTCAGAGAATATTGCAACCGGTTGGTGACTGCATAATTACGACAAACACGTCATTTAAAATTTTTACATAGATGAAAATATTTATGTTTAAATACCTGGCTGACATTAGAAAGTACAGAAAGAAATTATGTATAAAGCATTAGACTCATTAGACACAGAGAAAAAGACTCAAGCCAAGCTTGTTAGCTGACTTCAATTATAATCATTCATTCAGTAATGACAGAAATGTTTTCAGGTTCACGAAACGGTCAGATGGGGCTGTACTTCTTGTGAGGTAAATTACGTTGTCACAATTATGTTGTAAATTATGCTGTTACCTCATCACATCCTCCATACTGGGGAAATTCCGCTAAGGTGGAGTTAAATGTTATAGTTACAGTCTACAGTATTAGTAATAATGCAGGGTGGGTGAAAAGTAACTAGGCATTAAAAAACTGGAACAAATTGTACATGTACTTAATTACAAAGGAAAATAAAAGCAAATCTTTAAATGTCACCGTAGGTACTGGTGGCGTCAACCAGTTTCCTCAAACACCCGGGGATGGAATGCACAGTCTTCTGGAGGAAGTCGTTTGGGATATTACTGAGAACCTCCTGAACCTACGTGCCTCCAAGTTGGCTGGGACGAGTCCAGATCTCACTCCATGTAATTTTTTTCTTTCTGTCTGGCTATGCAAAGTAGGTGTAGAGGACAATGCGATCATACATGTAGCAGGTAGCAACAACCTGAAACACCTGGATAAGTGCATTAGTATACCAGGGGATTACAATGCCCTCCACAATTATTGGCAACCCTGGTTAAGATGTGTTCTTAGGCTTCTAATAAGTTTTTATTTAAACAATATAGAACCATCAGTATAGAACCAATGAATATTAAAAAAATCCAACATTTAATTGAAGTAAAATTATTCAGTGGAAAAAAATTCCAACATTAAAAAAACTAAACATGAAATCATGTGTGCCACAATTATTGGCACCCCTGATGTCAATACTTTGTACAATCCCCATTGCCAACAAGACAGCACTTAATCTCCTTCTTTAACATTTCACAAGATTGGAGAATACAGATAGGGGACTTTGGCCATTTCTCTTTGCACAATCTTTCTAGATCATCCAGGGTCCTGGGTCTTCTTTTATAAATTCTGGTTTTGATTTAAACTGTCCTGGTATTTCAGAGAGTTCATAATGCCATGCACCCTAACAAGGGTCCCAGGGCCTTTGGAAGAAAAACAGGCCCACAGCATCACAGAACCTCCAACCTTTCTTCACAGTGGCCATGGGGTGCTTTTCCTCATACTTAGCTTTTGTTTTACACCAGACCCACTTAGAGTGTTTGTTGCCAAAGATCTCTATCCTAGTCTCATCTCACCACAGCATATGGTCCCAGTTGAAGTCCCAGTCCCAGTAATACAGAAACTCCAGATGTTTATGTTTGTGACTGTAGGTAAGAAAAGGCTTTTTTATTGCATGCCTCCCAAACAGCTTGTTGGCATGTAGATAGCATCTGATGGTTGTTATGAAGACTCTGTGACCAAGATGCCACACTTTGATGCAATTCTCAACCTTTTTACTTTTCTTACCATCCTCCTCACTGTGCGCAAGATAAACTTGGGTTCTCGTCCAGCCTATTTTGTCCCTGTTTCAGTTTAAAACTTCTTAATTATCCTCTATTAGAGTGACTTGTATCCATTGCCTGATTTATGAGGGTCGACACCCATCTGCCTTTCTTGAATGGGGTGTTCTATTGTCTTTCACATGTTGAAGAGCGGATAAGAGAAATAGGCCTATTAAGTTACGAATAATTAATGCAAAGTTCCTCCTATGCCTCTACCAATACCAGATACTCTGACCTACTTTAGAAACTACAGTAGAACTTAAAAAAATGCTTTAAAAAATTACATTTATTTTATAATATTTATTTTATATTTTATAATATTTTATAATTTAAAAACAGACGATTTTATAAAATAAAAAAAAGCCATTATTTTGTAGTCATGGATTTTTTTTGTATTTTTATAGGTTAGATTTTTCCACAATAAAAAAAATACACTTTTTACAAGCCTAAGAACACATCTTAACCAGGGGTACCAATAAATGTGGAGGGTGCTGTGTATATGTATACCTTCTGCTATAACGCACAATCAAAAGTCCTGGTTTGATTTGAACACCTGCAAGAATGTAGGAGTAGTAACAATAGTAGCAGTAGCAGCGGCAGTAATAAGGATATTAATAGTAATAATATAAGAAGTTCTAATAAAAGTAGTACCTTGTATAATTTGGTATAACTGAACATATTGTAACTTTCCATTTTACTCATGTGTACCAATATCCTTTAGAAACAATAATCCAGAATCTCATTACCTTAAGAGACGATGCTTGCTCAGCTTTTTACTGAACGTGAAGTGAACTGAACATGTAACTCAATCAGCACTTGGATGACCTTGACTTGTCCAATGTGTGTATATTAACACTTAGTACGTGTTTTGGATCAAGAAACACAATGTTAATGATTAGAAATCAGAACACTTATTACTCTTTTGTGTTGGTAAAAAAGTGCTCTCTTTATTGACAGACTCTTAGGAATGCCCTGAAGTCATGGTTATATAATAACGAACTCGACCGAGTCAATCTGTGATGAGCGAGCGTTAAGAGCGTTCTATTGCTCCTGATCTGATCTACTTCTAGCTGTATGGAGAATAATAATGATATAATTTATTATATAGACATCTGGTGAATGTGTTCCAGGTTCCACATCCTCCGTCTCCTTCTCTCAAAGCTTCACGCATAAACTAATGAATGACTGTGTACTGTACATGTGTGTGTATTGTGTGTGCAATGGCTGTTTTTTTTTTTTTACCACAATCGTTTTCATGTTTTTTTTTTTTTTTTTACTATAATTTTTTCCCTAAATACCACCCCTAAATAACACCTTTATTAAACCATTCTGTTTTGAGATAGAAACAATAATCAGCTTTATGCCCCATAAATGTGAATGAAAAAAGCCACGGGGTGACATATGATCATGTTCACACAATAAAGCAGACAGATTACACATGACAGGAAAGAATGAAATGAAAATGTGCCTCGACATTATATGATCATTAATCTAGACCCTGCTGTGTCAGCAGAACTCACTAGCCTTTAATTAGTTAATGAATTATGCATGTGGATATATGCCAAGGCTGTTTTATTTTCCAGTCCAAGCTAAATTACCATGATTCCACAATTGTGTTTTCTCTCTACATTAGTCCCTTGTAATCCAAGACTTGGCTTTGGTCTGAAACTAAAACCTTTCCTGATTATTCTTTAGGACTGATTGTCACTTGTGATGGTCGAGAAGATCCACTGGTTGAAGTTCCTCACTTTGGTGTAGACGCCTGGGTAGTAGGGATTGGCGCAGCCTATTCCCCAGGACACGATGCCCTCCAGATAGCCATTGCACACGAGGGGACCTCCTGAGTCACCCTGTAAAAAATAGAAACATATTTTGCTTCCAAAGAACCAGATTCTTGTA